>NC_133771.1:61883039-62038724 GCF_003597395.2 Chelonoidis abingdonii | reverse complement strand
GCACACAGTATTCAAGATGTGGGAGTACCACTGATTTATATAGCGGCAATATGAGATTTTCTGTCTTATTATCTATCCCCATCTTAATGATTCCCAACACTCTGTTCACTTTTTTGACTGTCACTGCACTCTGAGTGTATGTTTTCAAAGAACTAGCCACAACGACCCCAAGATCTCTTTCCTGAGTGGTAAGAGCTAATTTAGACCTCATTCATTTTATAGGTATAGCTGGGATTATGTTTTCCAATGTGCATTACTTTGCATTTATCAAGTTTGAATTTCATCTGCCATTTTGTTGCCCAGTCACTCAAGTTTTGAGAGATCCTTTTGTAGCTCTTCGCAGTTTGACTGGGACTTAATTATCTTGAATAGAGAACATGGGGACAACAGGGCAGAAAACAAGAACAGAAACAATGGAAGTTCTTAACTAAAGAAACTTTACTCAAAGCACTCTAGAGTTACAGATCTTTGAAAATAACTGCAGTCCTGATATACACCCTCCCTTGGGCTGATCTTACCCTTTCTGTTAGTCTGAAGTATTTCAGGAAGCAGAGTCCCTCCTGCCTTCTTTCTTCTGCAAGTACTCCTGATATTTGGCGTCAGTTACCCCTAATCCTCAGTCCCTCCTACACAAAGAGGAATCCTACTCTTAAGTAGGGTCTCCCCTCCATGACATGCACACAACTGAGAAGCTCCAGCCACACCTCTCTCGCTTGCCTGATTGGCAAGCCCCTGAGCAGAAAAGCCATTGTTACACGAAGTTGGGCCAGCAGTTGAGAGCCAATCAAAATCAATAGCTGTTGGTGTCAAATACCCTTCCTAGGCAAGACAACTATCTGAATGCAGTATAAAAGTTATCCCTGGCAGAAGGAGGGCAGATGTGCGCACACCACTGAATGTGCACATACCACTGAGTACACAGACTCCTTGCTTTCAGTTCCTGTGCCTCACGCTACAATGGTTCCTGGCTACCAAGAGCAACTGCAGGGAAACACCTGCTTTGCAGCTGTAGCCTTGGGTGTGAGCATGCTAAGTGCAAATGGAATCATCAGATAATTTAACTGCCAAACTAACAAGTCTCTATTAAGTATATGTGAATTGCAGTTTCTGGGAGGCTATTCACTTGGCCAGTTTGGGCAGGTTTTCATGGGAATGACAAAAGGCACACGACTGAAACCAGGATGACAGGCCTGCCAAATTTCGAGACCATGCTCCAAAGCATGGAAATGCTAAACCTTCCCAATGAAATGGACATAAACACTTAATATGGGCAAAATAATATATTTCTCCCTAACTTTGTTCTGAGAAACAGCTGGACCAATTTTGCTAAAACATTAAAAAAATAAATAAGCTCAAGGCACACACCCAGCATGGGAAATTACAGTCCAAATGGCTGTTATAAACAACAACTGAAACAGAGTCTTGCAATGGAAAGTGTTTGTCAACCTGAAGTATAGTTTGCTACCAGTTCCACCTATAATCAGATCAAGTGACTATGGGGCTCTGGGAGTAAGGGTAAAGGAGTTGGGAGCGCAGATGGTGTTCTCTTCCATCATTCCGATAAACGGTAAGGGGTGGGGCCAAGGCAGAGACAGATGCATCCTGGAGGCGAATGCCTGATTGTGAAGATAGTGTCGCCAGGAGAGATTCAGCTTCCTTGACTACGAGATGCTGTTCCAGCAAGAAGGCCTGCTAAGCAGAGATGGGGTCCACCTACTGAGGAAGGGGAAGAGCATATTTGGATACAGACTGGCTAGCCTAGTGAGGAAGGCTTTAAACTACATTTGAAGGGGCCAGGTGACCAAAGTCCACAGGTAAGTAAAAAACATGGAGACTTGGGAGAAGGGTCAGAATTTGGGGGAAGCATGGGCTGTTATAGCAGAGATAAAGAAGAGACAAGACAGAACAGGAGGCCGGGGGAATAAAAATCAGTATCTTAGATGTCTGTATACTAATGCGAGAAGTATGGGGAATAAAACAGGAAGAACTCGAAATGCTAGTAAATAAACAATTATGACAGCTGGCATCATGTGGTACATCTTGCTCAAGAATGACAGGCAGAGAAAAAAGGGAAGAGGTGTTGCCTTATATATTAAAAATGCACACGCTTGGACTGCAGTGGAGATGGAAATAGGAGACAGACTTGTTGAATGTCTCTGGGTAAGGATAAAAGGGGTAAAAAACAAGAGTGATGTCATGGTAGGGGTCTACTACAGACCACCTAACCAGGAAGAAGAAGCGGATGAGGCTTTTTTTAAACAACTAACCATTATCCAAAGCACAGGACTTGCTGGTGACGGGGGACTTCAACTACTCAGATATCTGTTGGGACAAACAACACAGCAAGGCACAGATTATCTCACAATGTTCGAATTGTAATTGGAGACAATCTTTTATTCAGAATGTGGGAAACTACTGGGGAGACGGCTGTTCTAATTTGTTTTGACAAAGAGGAGGAATGGTTAATTATTTGACGTGGAAGCGCTTGGTGAAAGTTGATCATGTAAATGCTAGGAGTTCAGATCAAGGAATGCGTAATGAGAGGAAAACCAGCAAATATAAGACAATGATTTCAAGAAAGAAGACTTTTAGCAAACCTAGGAGTTTAGTAAGATCCAGGGAATTGCAAAATTTCAAGGGGAAAACAAATTGAAGTCGGCTGGCAGTTCTTGCAAAGAGACCATTATAAGGGAACCAAAACCAACTATCACCATGCGTAGGAAGGATAGCAAATGGCAAGAGACAACACCTGCTTAGCCAGGAAGATCTACATGATCTGAAAAAAAAGTTTAACAAAAAGCAAATTCAAGAAGATGATATAAAACAATAAGCAAGTTTAGGGAGAAATTAGAAAGCCAAGGCACAAAAATGAATCTAACTGCCTTAAGTCTAAAGGGTAACAAAAAACATTCTTATACATTACAAGCAAGAGAACTCTAAGGACAGGTAGAGACCCGTTAGTCAGTCGGGAGGGAGACAGAAACAGAAAAAAATATGAAATGCAGGTGTGCTTAATGTGTTATGTTTGTTTCAGGTTTTCACCAAGTACTTAGTTGTACTGAATCTAACAAAGGAATGTCAGTGAAAATGAGGTTGGATTAAGAGGCTAAAATAGGAACAAGAACAATTAAAAATACTTAGACAAGTTTAGATGTTTTCAAGTCCCAGGACCTTGGGAAATCATTCTAGAATACCAAGAGTCTACATTACGATTATCTTTTGAAAAGTCATGGAAGACGGAGAGATTCAAGACTGAGAAAAGGGAATCTAATGCCAAATCGTAAAAAAGTGAAATAAGGGACAACCGGGAATTACAACATCAGCTTTAACTTTTGTACCAACAGATAAGGAGCAAGTTAACAATCAGTTTCGCAAACAATAGAAGATAATAAGCGTGACTAATAAGCAGTTAACATGGATTTGCAAAACAAATGTGTCAAACCAAAACTGGATGGCTTGTTATCCTTGACAAAGAAAGATTTCTGGAGAGGGAAAGCAATAGACATGGTATTAGTTTTTTCTTTAATTAATAGCCTCTTAGAGTTGATGATGACAACACCATCTTTATGTTCTTGGTTAGTGTCCTCTCCCATCTAATGTTCCATTCTTGATCTGAATGAAGTGGGGCTGTAGCCCACAAAGCTTATGCTCAAATAAATGTCTAGCTCTTAGAGTGCCACAAGTACTGCCTGTCTTCGCAGATTTCAGACTAAACGCTGTTATCTTGAAAAGATTATTCTGACTTTAGTTAAAGCTTTTGATACTGTCTTACAATGACATATCTCAAACAATAAGGAAATGCAAGTAGTAATGGAAGCTACAACAAGGTGGGTGCAAAACCGATGGACTGCAACAAGCGTGGTTGGAAAACCGTCCAACAATAGTTATCATCTGGTCAGTGTCATTGGAAGGGCATAACGGTGGGGTCCCAGGGATCAGTTTCTGTCAAGTTAATGATTAGTATTGCATAGAGAGTACATTTAGAAAGGTTGCCGACACTACAAGTGTGGAATGGTTAGATGCTTTGAAAATGGATTCTCAAATTCAAATGTTCTGGACCCAAACTAGGAGAAGTGAAAGGGATCTCAGGCACAGTGGACCGACAGTCTAATTAACGAGTCTAACGTGTAACACTATGCAAAGCAAACTCATTCTGGGGGATTAGCAGGAGTGTTGTAGCAAGACACAAGAAAAATAATTCTTCCGCTCTACCATGCTATGAGTCTCACTGGGAATATTGTAATTCATCTGGTGCCATGTTTCAATAGAGTGGACAAACTGGAGGACAGTCCAGAAGAAGAGCAACAAAAATTATTTAAAGGTCTAGAAAATAACTATAGGGAAGATGAAAAAACTGGTTTGTTTAGTCGGAAAAGACACTACTGAGTGGGAAGATAACAGGTTTTCAAGTTAATACAAAGCAGGTTCGATCAGAGATGGGAAAAATTGTTGTTCCTTAACCTTGAGAATAGAACAGAAGCAAACAGCATTGAATTGCAGCAAGGGAGGTTTAGGTTGAACATTAGAAAAAGCTTCCTGTCAGGGTGGTTAATCACTGGAATAAATTGCCTAGGGAGGTTGTGGAATCTCCATCATAGGAGATTTTTAAGAGCAGGTTAAGACAAACACCTGTCAGAGATGGTCTAGATCAGTGGTTCTCAGACTTCTGTACTGGTGACCCCTTTCACATAGTATGCCTGAGTGTGACCTCCCCCCCCCTTATAACTTAAAAACACTTTTTTTGTATATTTAACACCATTATAAATGCTGGAGGCAAAACAGGGTTTGGAGTGGAGGCCGACAGCTCGTGACCCACCCCATGTAATAACCTCATGACCCTCTGAGGGGTCCCAAACCCAGGTTGAGAACCCCTGGTCTAGATAATACTTAGTCCTGCCGTAAGTGCAGGGGACTGGACAAGATGACCTCTCGAGGTCTCGTCCAGTTCTACAATTCTATGATTCTATAATGCATGCGCATTTCTGTAACCATAACAGCTAGAGGGCCCCCCCCTCCACACCTTTTTTTTAAATTAAAGCTGAGACCTGGTACCAGCGCCCCCCTGATCTGCACAATCCTCCTCACAGCCAGGAGTTCACCCACATGTTCGGAAAACACTGCTTTACAATACCACTACATTAATTTAAAAATGCTTTCCATCTGAGGATCTAAAACACACTTACATAGGTGGGTTATATTATCCTCATTTTACAAATGGGGGGGCGGGAAGGGGGAGAGAGGAAGAAAGGAGAAGAGGAATTGAAGCACAGGGATTTCCCCAAGGTCTCAGACTATCACTGACAAATTCAGGAAGTTCATAAACCTCATCTGCTCACAGCTAATTCTGTGACTTAATTGTAAGACTAAACTTTTCAGTCTGCTGAGAATTACATGTCCAAAACTCAAGAGAACTACTACTGAGTAACCTTTACATTGGACATCAGTGGGCACATTAATGTCCAAAATAAACAAACTGTTCATAATTATGTAAAGCTACACATCAAAATAATATATAAAAACAGGCCAAAATATATTTTTTCTTTCTTGTGATGCATATAGTATATAGAAGTTAGGAGATGTTGCACTTCAGTATTAAATGAAGATAACTGCTTGTAGGATAATCACATTCTCGACCAGATTAAACAACCGAAGTCAGAAAAGCAGTTAGAGGTGATTGATAGCAGTACTAGTTTCAACACCACTAAAAATGTTCATTGTAGCCAAGGTGGTGTTTTTCATTCATGCCTTCATTAGTGATTAACTGTGTTTTGCACTTGTACTTTATTTTCCTAAAGAAAGACTGAATCTCATTGGTTGATAACCATTAAAACAAATTTAGCTGCAACTAAATACAACCTAACACTAAATTTGGTGTTTCTTTTTGTTAACCAAGAAGATATCTCTATGCACATTTATTTAAGCAACTATATAGCTTACGTTTGTTCAGTTTCTTCATTTTTACTTTTTTATCATGTTGAAAAATGCATCATTCACTATTTTCTATTTATTGGATGATTAATTTTTTACTTGCAACTTTTATCCAGCTCTATTTGGATGTAAATTCAAATTCATTTAGAAGAGTGCAAAACAGCACTGTAATTTTTTTAAGTTAAACTACCTGAAATCTGCTATGTCTATAAGATGGAAAAGTTTATCAAAATTAATTTTGCAATTAAAACTAACATTTCTAAAACAAAGGAAGTCGTATATCTAGTTAGTGAATTGAACTGATTGTTTCTGGTTACCATATGCTTGAAGATCTTACAGCTAGTAGATCTCATCCTCTTAGACTTAATTTTTATTCATAGATTGGAAGAGGAAAGCTTGCTTTCCTACTTTTTCAACTTTCAATTTGTTTCTTAACTTTTAATGGACTCGTCAATCAAATTCAGTGGAATGAACTAATGCACGGATCCCCAATGTGGTGCCTGCGGGTGCCATGGCACCCGCCAGGGCGTCTAAGTGCACCCACCTACTGGCTGGCAGATGAGCCTCCGCCAAAATACCACTGACAAGCAGCATCATCCAGAGGCGTTGCCATTGAAAAGCCACCAATTTTCTGAGGCATTTCGGCGGCGACGCCTCTGGAGGACGCTGCTTGTCGGCAGAGATGCCTACCGACGTTCCCGCTTGTCAGCAGCATTTCGGCAGATGCTCGTCTACCGTCACAGTCCTCCGTGGCTCATCGTCTGGTGGGCAAGGTTGGGAACCACTGAACTAATGGAATAAACTGAAAAGAAGAAAAATATTCTCTCTGCACCTGCAGAAGATGGTATTGCAATCAAAAGCTGGTTTAGCACTTCAGCAAATGCTCAGTGTAGGTGCTCAGCCATTGACTTCCACAGTTCAGTGGTCTGACTTTACAATTTGGCAGCTACTATACCACTGAATACTATTTTTGTATTAAAACACAGTTATTTAAATTAAATAAATCATAGGTTTAGGTCTTAACATAGTTTGCCCATTTCAACTTTAATCCTAAGTAATTTTTTAAAATATACTTGTATTTAAACAAAAACACCCCACTTATCATGCACCCCACTTTCAATTACTTTGCATTCCTTCCTCTTTTCATTATTTAAAGGAATGCTGTTTTGCCAGAAGAAAAATCTACTGTCAGTCTTCATGGAGTTCAGAGGAGTTTTAGATAGGAGAGGTTTAATTAAACCTCGGTGTAGTGATAGCTATTATTTACAATGCAAAAGTCAATTTAAAGCCTATACTGAAGAAATAACTTTTTATTTTATAGTTCTCAATATACAATAGTTAGAGTGAAATACCCAATAGGCAAACCCGAGTGATTTAATTTATTGTACTATAGAAAAATTACATCAAGAAACAAACAGTGCAGAATCTCACTAATTAACTGGGACACCCATTGCAAGGTACTTGCTACTTGGCAAAATTAAATAAGCAAAAGAAAACAAATACAGGAAAAAATATACTTTGTTTATCTAATGGATTTAGGTTTTTATGTGCTCCTTGCCAGAATAGCATTTCAGCATCTCCCCAGTAATTTAAAAAAACAAAGAAACACACCTCTTCATTGCTTGATAGAAGAATTATTTACTTATTTTAAAAAAAAAAAAAAAAAAAAAAAAAAAAGAGAGAGATGAGTTTGACCCATACCAGTGGCACACTACAGCTAATTAGAGAAATGCTAAATCAAAACAGTAGAGTTATGCATTTAGTTCTTAGCCAGGTGAAGGTTAGTTTCACATCAGGTTTGAAAATTGGGGGGACGAGCTCGAATGGTGCTTAGGGATGAGACCATGTAACAGCTTCTTCCTATTATGGGGACAGCGAGTTTCTCATTTCTCTGCCTCAAGTTCTTGTATCTACTTATATTATATATCAGCAAGGATCTCAAATCAGACTGCCAGAAAGTAAACTTATGTCTAGGAACAGAAATGGTTTGCACTTTCCCGATTTGTTTTCTTCCACGTTAAGTGTCTTTAGTGAACACGTTTAGTGGGAGGAAACAACGGTCAGACAGCACTGGATGTTAAGATCATCCTGTTTCTATGATGCACACTAGAACTGAGTGAATCTCAGGTGTAGCAGAGTCACTGGAAGTGTCTATTAACTTAGGACGAGACACTAAGTGGCGGTGTAGCCATGTTGATTCACAAATGAGTGAGAAGAGGGTAGTGAGATAATATATTTTATTGGACTAAACTATCTGTATAGGAAGAACTAGCTTTGAGCGCACAGAGTCTAACAAAGAGGTTTGTTGAAGTCAAAGCTAACCTCTACCATCGGAAGTTGGTCCAATAGAGATATGCTGCCACACTTTCCTCTCACATCATATCTGAGCCCAGCTGGCTACATACAATTATTACTATAATCCTGATATCAACACATGGCTGAGGTTCAGGTTATGCTTGGTTTGACTTTATATAAGATGGCTATTTATTGACTGGATGTCTTGTGATCTCTTCCCTGCATATGGGGTGGATGGGAACTGACATCACTGGAAACAATTTAACTATATTACAAACTTCCTGTGGCTGGTGTTTCATATAGTTATTGCTTTCAGTTATAACTTGAATAAAAAAGAGTAGAGTAGGAGTATTGTCAGTGAATACCAGCAGTGGTGGTGAGCTGCTGGAACACGAAATAAACAGATATCAGCATTTGTGCTCAATTCTTTTGAGGCCAGAGCTCAGGCTGAATCTGAGAGGGAGCAGAGTTGATGAAAACTTGCTCTGAAGTAGTGCAAAGTGGTTCTTGTGTGTTATAATGTCCTATCAGAGGGGAAATGAAGGAGCATCCCAGCTAGTCCTGGAAATTGCCTGGAAGAGGCAGAAGCCTATGACCAAGAGAATACACATTACATTCCATATCTCAGGGTGATGAATGGGAGATTGTGTGATGGTAAAAGCAGTCTTGAATGGTACTTAGTCAAGATGCAGTTGAATATCCAGGGTCAGTAAATTTTGTTCAGAAAGCCTTTAGCATTTACTAGTAAATGCTATATAACACATTTTGTAGGAGTATTGGAAATTTAAAGATCTCACTATGGCACTCTGCTCTTAAATTTTGCTGAAAAGGAGAGAGACCACTTTTATTTGCAACTTGTCAATTGCACAGATTAGCAAAGTGCAAATTGATTAGCAAAGTCTTTGCTATATTTCCTTAATTTCACTCCAGTCAGTGAAAAAAGTTACCTTTTCTGTAACTGGTGTTCTTCGAGACGTGTTGCTCATGTCTATACCACAATAGGTTTGGGTGCTCACTACGTGCACTGGTGCATGAAGTTTTTTCCCTAGCAGTACCTGCAGGGGGGACCACCCCCATGACCTCTAGAGTGGTGCCTGCCTGGGGTGATATAAGGGGAGCTGCGCGCTCCCCCCACCCTCAGTTCCTTCTTGCCAGACAACTCTGACAGAGGGGAAGGAAGGTGGGATGTGGAATAGACATGAGCAACACATCTTGAAGACCACCAGTTACGGAAAAGATAACTGTCTTTTCTTCTTCGAGTGATTGCTCATACGTATTCCACAATAGGTGATTCCAAGCTCTATCTGTCGGAGGTGGGTAGGAGTTCACAAGTCCCAAGGGCAGAGGACGGCCCTGCCAAACCCAGCGTCATCTCTGGTTTGGGAGACAATCGCACAGTGTGAGATGAATGTGTGAACCGACGACCACATGGCGGCCCTAGAAATGTTCTGGATGGGGACGTGGGCCATGAAGGCAGCCGACGAGGCCTGTGCCCAGGTCAAGTGAGCCCTCACAATGGGTGGCGGGGGAACATCCATCAGTTCATAACATGAACGGATGCATGAAGTGATCCAATTGGAAAGCCTCTGAGTGGAAATCAGCTGGCCCCTCATGCGCTCAGCCAAGTTGACAAATTGTTGCAAGGACTTTCTGAACGGCTTAATCCACCTGAGGTAGAAAGCCAGAGCCTGCCACACGCTCAGCGTTCCTAACTGGACGCATGACGCTTGAGGCAGAGGACCGGTAGAAAAACGTTGGGAGGAACGCGGTGTGTGGGCTGAGCTGGACCTTGTCCTTATGAAAAAGACTGTGTACGGCAGTTCAGAGGTTAGGTCTCTGAGCGCTGATACTTGCCTGGTCGACCTGATAACAACCAGGAAGACAACCTTCCACAGGAGGTGAGACAAGGAGCATGTGGCCAGTGGCTCAAATGGGGGCTCTGTGAGACGAGCCAACACCAGGTTTAGGTCCCACTGTAGAACCGGGGGTCTAGAGTACAGGAAAAGACTGTCTAGATCCTTAAGGAACTGGCCAGTCATAGCATGGGAAAACACCGAGTGTCCTTGCACTGGTGGCTGGAAGGCAGATATGACCACCAGGTGCACCTTGACGGATGAGGGCACCAGGCCCTGGGCCCTCAGCTAGAGGAGATAATCAAGGATAAGCTGGATTGGGGTGGTCACCAGGGAGACACCCTGGTCTGCTGCCCACCTAGAAAACTGGGACTACTTTGCCAAATAAGTGCGGCGAGTGGAGGGCCGTCTACTTTCAAGGAGGATGTACTTTGAACTTGCTCTGAGCATATCCCTTCCTCTTCACCTAACCCCTGAGCAGCCACACAATAAGGTGAAGAGCCGCTAGTTTGGGAGGGAGGAGGCAGCCTTGGTCCTGTGAGAACAGGCCTGGGAGGAGCGGCAATGGCCATGGCAGAACTACTACCAGGCCTGTGAGGGTCCCGAACCAATACTGCCTGGGCCACACTGGGGCAATCAGGAGGACTTGGGCCTTGTCCGACTATCTTCTCCAGGACCCTGCTGATCAGAGTGAATGGTGGGGGGGAGGGGGGAAGGAGTAGAGAAGCCGGCTTGACCAGGACAGGAGAAAGGCATTGGAGCTAGTGCCCCTCCCCAGACCCCCCTGGAGCAGAACCGGGGGCATCGCTGGTTCTGTCGAGTCATGAATAGGTCCACCTGGGGAGTTCCCCATCTTCGGAAGAGCCAGTGGGCAACTTCCAGGTGGACGGACCACACGTGTTGTGAGGAGAAGTCCCTGCTCAAGCGATCCGCCCTCTCATTGCAGGAATCCAGTAAGTGGAAGGCATTCAGGTGGATGTTGTGGGCTATACAGAAGTCCCACAGCCTGAAGGCTTTGAGGCAGAGGAGCAGGTCCCGCCTTGCCTGTTGATATAGAACATCGAGCCTGTGTTGTCCATGAGGGGCCTGACTACCTTGCCCTCCTGGTGCGGGCGGAAGGCCATACACGTCAGCCGCGCCGCTCTGAGCTCTCTGATGTTTATGTGCAGGATCAGGTCCTGAGCCGACCACAGGCCTTGGGTCTGAAAGCTCCCCACATAGGCCCCCCAACCCAGGTCTGACGTACTGGACACCAGCTCCAGTGATGGGGCCTTGTCCCTGAAGAGGACTCCTTGGAGCATGTTGTTCGCAGTGAACCACCATCGCAGGGAGATAATCACAGCATCCAGCACAGGAAGGACCTTGTCCATCCTGTCCGTGGTCTAGGAAAAATTTGAGGCCAAGCAGAGCTTGAAGGGCCTCATCCTGAGTCTGGCGTGACGGACCACATACGTGCACACCAACATATGACCCAAAAGCTGCAGGCAAACCCTGGCCGTTGTGACCAGGAACCTTGTGATCGAGTCAATGAGACCTTTAAGGGTCTCGAACCTGTCTGGTGGGAAGGAGGCCCTGGCCAACACTGCGTCCAGGAGTGCCCTGATAAACTATGTGATGGACCAGGACTAACGTGGACTTGGTGTTGTTTACCAGCAGGCCTAAGGCGGTGCATGTGGACAGGAGGAGCGCCACGTGATCCCTCACCTGCGACCGGGAGGTGTCCTTGAAAGCCAGTCATCCAGACAGGGAAACATCTGTGGCCTCCGCAATCTGCGGTAGGCCACTATCACTGACATGCATTTTGTCAACAATCTGGGGGCAGTGGACAGCCCAAATGGGAGGACCATAAATTGGTAATGATTCTGTCCCACCATAAAAATGGACGAAGCGCCTGTGGCCCTCAAATATGTGAATGTGGATGTATGCGTCTTGTAGCTTGAGGGTAGCATACTAGTCCCCAGGATCCAGGGAGCAGATGATGGAGGCCAGGGAGACCGTGCAAAACTTGAGCTTCACCATGTGCTGGTTCAAACCCCATAGGCCCAGTATGGGCCTGAGTCCCTCCTTGGCCTTTGGAATAAGGAAACAACAGGAGTAGTACCCCTTACCCATGAACTCCTTGGGCACCGCCTCTATCGCTCCTAGGAACCGGTTGGGCCGGGAGGAGGTAAACTGGAGGTTGCAACCCCAGCAGATGGTGTAGAGGACCCATCGGTTCAAAGTGAGCAGAGACCATTCCAAAAGGAAAGCACCCAAACTGGTTGGAGAAGAGAAGCTTTATTGGGGATGGATCCCTGATAAGGACTGGTGGGTTGCCTCCAAGTGTCCCGTCAAAATTGTCTTTTCCCTGCCTGCTTCCCCTTGGTGGGGGGAATGGGGGAAGTCCAGGCTCGGGGGCAGGCTGAGACTTCCTATGAAGGTGTCTCCGGGCTCAGAGTCTGCTGTGGCTTGAACTTAGATTTTGCCGGAGCTGGGACATAGAGACTCAGGGTCTGGAGGGTCATGTGTGAGTCCTTCATGTCATGCAGCCTTGTATCTGTTTCCTCTGGAAACAGAGTTTTCCCATCAAACGGGAGATCCTGCATGGACAACTGTGCCTCACTGGAGAGCCCAGAGAGCAGGAGCCATGACACGTGTCTCATGGACACCACAGAGGCCACTGAACGTGTGGCCAGGTCCACAGCATCTAAGGCAGCCTGCAGGGAAGCCCAAGCCACCGTTGCCCCTTCCTCCACTAGCACCCTGAACTCCTCCTTATCACGGTCATGGAGTGAGACCTCAAATTTAGGCAGGGAACCCCACAGATTAAATTCATACCAACCCAAGAGGGCCTGATGGTTTGCCACTCTTAACTGGAAGCTTGGAGCTGCTGTGAAGAGGGAATCTTCTTGGCCCTCTTGGTGTGCCCCGTAGACAGAGAGTGGTGCCGACTGGCTGATGGCACCAGCAGATTGCCGCGTACTAACATCACGGTGCCCGGTACCGGCTTGGAGTAGTGTGCCGGGGTCGGGGTCAGCGCCAAATCCATCAGAATGGCTTGGAGCCTAATGTCCCTTTCTCTTTTGGTCCAAAGCTTAAACGATTTGCAAAATCTTGCACCTCTCACTGATATGGATTTCTCCCAAGCAGCGCAAACAGTCTGCGTGCGGGTCGCTTCTTGGCACAGAACGCCAACAAGAACTTTACGACTTAAATCCCGGGGCTCAGGGCATGCCCCGGCCCAGGTTCACTGACTAACTAAACTAACTATGCTAATTAACTACAGGTACTAAACGAACAAACAGTTCTGGGAACAAGCTATAGCAATGCTGGAGAAGAGACATTTCGATGCACCTTCAATGGCAGCAAGAAGGAACTGAGGGTGGGGGGAGTGTACAGCTCCTCTTATACCGTGCCAGGCAGGTGTCACTCCAGGGGGCGCTCCCCGCTACGGGTACTGCTAGGAGAAAAACTTCCATCACTGGTGCACATGGCGAGCACATACCCCTACTGTGGAATACACATGAGCAATCACTTGAAGAAAAATGGTATCTAAAATGATATTCATATATCATGTTTAAATAAAACATTGTTAACTAAGCAATTACTTAGTAAACGTAGAAATTCTGTACCTCAATTTCTTGCTATTTCCCAGCATGTTGAGTCCAATTGAGTTCCCTTTCAAAACTCTAAAACTTCCAGTTTTGCCTCGCCTTGCATATGTTTTTAGGTACTCGCTGCTGGTGCCAACAGTTCCTGGTCGACAGCGTAGTGACTGTAATGAGACAATTAGTAAAATGTTTGGTTGATGAGAGTATACAATTATTAAGCTGTGAAATACTTGTATGAATACTCATTGGAACCCATATTTAACTGCCTTTGTACTAGATGTGAAAAATCTTAATGTTCTATCTAAAACAGGGGTAGGCAACCTATGGCACGCGTGCCGAAGGTAGCACGCGCGCTGATTTTCAGCAGCACTCTCACTGCCCGGGTCCTGGCCACTGGTCCGGGGGGCTCTGCATTTTAATTTAATTTTAAATGAAGCTTTTTAAACATTTTAAAAACCTTATTTACTTTACATACAACAATAGTTTAGTTATATATTACAGACTTATAGAAAAAGATCTTCTAAAAACAGTAAAATGTATTACTGGCACGCGAAACTTTAAATTAGAGTGAATAAATGAAGACTCGGCACACCACTTCTGAAAGGTTGCTAACCCCTGATCTAAAACCTAGTCATATGCCATTTCCGACATAAATCCTGTCCTTTGGTCTTCAAACAAACAGTTTTCCCAAGACCTCATAACTCAAACTAAAATTACATTTCATATAATATTCTATTCAGAACTCTCGTCTAAAGTTTTGTCCTAGATAGCATAATTCCAGAAACTACAAAAAATGACAAGAGAACATGCCATTTATACGGAGAAAATTTTACAATAAATGCAGTGCCCTTAAACCCAGAAATATGTAAATATTAGGAAATAAAACTATTCTGCATTGCCAAGATAATGTCTTTAGGAGATAACATCAGCATTTCTACTCTTTTTTTTTTGGATTCCAGATAGCTTTTTGAACTTTGGAAAATATATTAGAGGACTATTCTCTTTCAATTACTGTTAAATGTATTAAGCCTATATTAATATAAACATATAAATTAAAAAATGTAATGCTCTATATTACTAGTTAAATAGCATTGCTATAACCATACACAGCCTATTCCTCCTCATCTATGGAGTCATCACCTGTAGCCATTTGCTTAATCATTCATTTGGTCTGATTCACTGGCTTGCATTTCTCAGGTGATTTGGTAAGGAGAAAGACAGTCTTTCTTTGCTACACATACCCACTACTCAAAACACTGAAATTTTCAAGTATTATGAAACTTCTTTCAAACAGAATACTTCAGCACCTGCCATCAAAATCGCAAAAGAACACAACCACCCTTCACTGCTTCCCACCCCCAGATACACACACAGATATTCAAAACCAGGAAATACACCATTGTATATGGTCAAGAAAGACTAGGAGGTAAGTTTAGTCTTTCTGCAAAGGAAAAACAATGTAGTCTTAGACTGGTAGTTGTCCAGAGTTAAAAGTAACCATCAATGCTAATGGTTTCAGAGCTCAGAAGAAAGAAAAGATAGTACTGTACAGCAAGCAAGCCCCCTGGAATTCAGAATGAATAGTAAAGGAATGCAACTCAAGATATTTTTGCCAAGTGCATCATAGAAAGGCAACAAGTTTTTCATTTTTTTTTTTAATTTAATTGGATTACTATACAACTCTGTTTAAAACTAAAATCTTCATATGTGTTTTAACGGATGAATATATAAAATACTTACCTTCTTTTCTTCAGTGGGATTGAAGGACCCATCACTCTCATCTATGCGGAGCAGTTTTGCCTCACTAAACAGTTGGGGAGAAAAATATGGGTATACTGTAATACAGCAAAATGGCAGCAAGATAGTCTTAAAACCATACTATAACTCAAAGCCTGTCTACACAGATGGCTTAAAAATACACAAAAATATATTTTTTAAAAACAGAACTCCCAAAAAAAACCCCAGAAACATTACAGTGGTCAGTGTAATAAGCAAGCAATAACTATATTAGATTTGTTTGCGATTAACATTAAGTGAATGCACAAAGAAAACTATAAACAGGAAGTGAGAATAAAATCAAGTTACCAGCAATTTAAAATATTGTACTGTTAACAAAACTTGAATATTTAAAAAGGGGCCAACCTAATGCCCATGGGGTTACATAAATGGTTATGATACGCAAAAAGCTTTAGTATACAAGATGTTTACACAATGAGAAAGTTACGCTAACTTTTGGATTTCCCAGCATGTGTGAAGTTATAGTTCACACAAAACAGAGACCAAGACACAATTAAGTCCTAAAATTTATCCCGTAAGAAGAATGTTAATTTGTCCATGGGCAGAAGAGTATGATTAAATTACTGTCAAACTCTCTACACAAGTTTCATTTCAGGATACAAGTTTAAATACCTTTACATTTTTATGATGTAAACTTCCACCAAAACTGACCCGCCTACCTTTAAGAGATATTCAATTTAATAGCAGTTCAATGGCACAAGTCAGAATATGGCTCTGGAGAACTCTTAAGTCTGGATTCTCCAGATGAAAAGAGTACAGAAACATGTACCTTATATGCCAATGATACAACAATGAAAAAAAGTTGTATGAATGTAGAGAAATGGGGGTTGGGGAAAGACAGGTATGAAGTTCATAGGATACTGATCTTCTAAAACCTTTCTTCTGCATCTCTGTAATTAGATTAAAAGACCTTAGGGCAGATCACAGCAGAATTTCAAAATATGCCACTGAAGGTTTCCCTTCAAGTTACAACTCTTCCTAGGTAGGAAGAAGAACAAAAGGATCCAATCCTAAGGAGAGGACTCCAATAACTATGCAAATAAATTTCTAGAAGCAAGAATGTGCATATAATTAAGTTTGGTATGATATGAATTGTGCAAAATTTTCTCCATATTGAAAGCAAGCTGGCCAATAATCAATCAATGTTAATGTATTCTAGCTTCAACTATGGAATCAGAACTTTTCTAGAGAACTTCCCCCCCCCGCCCCCTTTTGCCATGGTAAGAAAAACTACTTTTCAATTACACAGTCACAACAAGGGAAGAAAAGAGTTCAATATTTTTGACGGAATCTTTGTAGATTCGTAAACCTTCACATACTGCATTTTTATTTGCTTTTCAAGGATGGGAATTCACTCCCTCAAAGAGAGTTCTGTTGCACTTCTCTAGATCTGCAATAAGAACAGAGGTGGTACAGTTTGTGAAAAATGTCAAAGAGTAGCCACATACAGGACCTTGGTTGTTCGAAGACCAAAACCTATGAAGAAATAGATGCAAGATAGTCCAGTGAACACGCAACTGGATTGAGATTCAGGAGACAGATATTATATCTAGCTCTCTCACTGGCCTGCTGTGTAACCCTGGTCAAGTAATTTGGCCTCTCGTTGCCCTTCCTACTCTTGGCTGATCTTTTCTTTTTAGACTTCAGCTCTTCAGGATAGGAATTGTCTTACTGACTGCACAGTGTCTCTCACAATGAAGCCCCTAGATACTACTGTATTATAACCACAACAGAAGAGTACGGGGGGGGGGGGGGGGGGGGGGGTGAGAAGACTACGGTGAACAAAGCCCTGAATCAGCAAAAAGTCTCAAAAGGATAAGGAATAGATCTTCTGATGCTCATAACTTTTTAGTAATAAAAGTAATGACAGGGACCAGAAAAATGTATTGTGATTGGATGATCTTAAAGAACACATTTGTTTTAAGTTTGTTCAAAAGAATACAAAGTACATATGCCTTAGATAAACTAAAATGTAATGTTAAAAAAAAATTAGTATCCAGAGGTTTACATGCTCCATAAATACTAGATGCCTATGTAATGTGATTCAAAGATGGTCAATAAGAATAGAAAAAAACCCTGTATCACACTTTTCTGCATACAGGAAACGTATGTTTGGGGGGGGGGGGGGGGTTGTTTTTTTTTTTTTTTTTTAAAAAGAGAGAGACAGAACATCAGAGGAATATAGTTGTTGTGGGGCTTTTATGACTCGACCAACATTTTTGAAACAGAGTAGGTATTCTCTTCTCAAAACGAATTAGATTTCTACTAA
The DNA here is from genome assembly GCF_003597395.2 of Chelonoidis abingdonii. Taxonomy (NCBI): domain Eukaryota; kingdom Metazoa; phylum Chordata; order Testudines; family Testudinidae; genus Chelonoidis; species Chelonoidis abingdonii. The sequence continues at coordinate 62,020,992 of NC_133771.1, read as the reverse complement.
TTAAACCAAACTAGGATATACTCTTGGTAGGTCTCGTATTCATTAGCTACTTAAAAAGGGAAGAAATTTAAAATAAACTCAATCGTATCCATTACCAAACATTTTTTTTTTTTTTTTTTTTTTTTTTTTTAAAGAAAATAGGTTTAGAATATTAGATTTCTTGCAAGGAGGAGATCTTAAATGTGTACTGAATTCTAGAGACTGACGAGAAATACAAATTCCATTATCCTCATAATTTGTTTATAAACAATGAGTTTTAGAGAAAAAGTTGAAAAGCCATAATCCAAATAAAAGAGCGCTCAATTTTACCATCCTCCAAAAACTTTACACTAAAGAAAAAGTGTTAATGACTAGCATTAAGTTTACCCTCCAAAAAGCTGCAAGTAGTCATATGTAATGTGTGTCCAGATCACACTTCAACCAAACTGAAATTTAACCGTGCTGAAAATCATTCTGCAGAAAACTAAGAGGTTATTATTGCCTATTAAAAGATCCAGAGAAGAATCATTTCACAAGAGATTTCAAATATGTTGCTAAACAGCACAAAGATTCCTTCTCTAGAATTCAAGTGACAATGATGGCTCTATGAAGTAACTGATCTTTGGTTGAAAAAAGTGTGACATTACTAGTTCATCACAAAATTCTGGAGATTAAAAACCAGAATCTTGTCATAAAGTGACTGCTTTGAACAAGATTTTCAACCAATTTACGGGGCAAGCTAAACATTTTACTAACAGATAATACACAAAGAACCAGCAGGTATATGAAATAATTATATTGTGAGGAAGTGAATAAAAGGAATAATCTAGGATTAGAAAACTAAAAGGAAGGCCATCTGACTACATTATCCATCCAGTCTGGAATGCAGCGAAGCAAATAAATTATCCATCTCAAAATTAACAGAGGGAATTTTTAAACCTCTTATAAAAGATCTTTAGAGACTAACAAACAGATATTAGAAAAAGTTGCAAATTATATGAAAAAAGCCAACCCTCTCATATTTATCTCATTATAAAAAAAATTGAGATATTTGAGCAGAAAGGAACCAGTCTTCACCATAAAAAATATGAAAATCAGCAGAATCTTGGGCTAATAAATTATAAATATACCAATAAATTATAAACATGTAAAGACAGACTAGTAGGCCTCTCACATATGTGCTTAATGTGGTATTAAAAGGGGAATCAAGATCAGCTTCTTTTCAACAGTTTGCAGTAACTTTATTTCTAAATCTGGAAAGGACCTTAGTGCATGCTCATTACATTTCTTTGTTAAACTTAGACAAACAATATGGTCAAGGTATGCCTGATCAAAATATTGCCAAGCTGCAAAAGAAACTAAGTAGGATTTATATATAGTGGCTATTAGGTTAAGAATGTTATACTGGGCCCTGTTCAAGAAGAACCCTCTCAACTTCTCTTATTAGTGTGGAGGAAAAGGCATTCAACAGGGTATGGTGGCATTAAAAACCAAGCCAATGCCCTGGGCAAAGACCTGCAGTTTATTCAACGGATAGAAATATCACATGCATGTCCCCACTCCACAACTGATATACCGTAAGTGGATACAGTTCTAATACCTTTTCTCTTTACCAAGGACACAAGGCAAAGATGCTTATTTTCCAGAGCAATGAAATCACACCTATATTATATATATATATGCGCATGCAACAAGAAAAAAAAGTACTGGAGAACAAAATGCAAATATATGTATTTTATTTGTTTCTGAACAATACCAAAAACGTACTATTTGACCAAAAAAAGAAGTACTTGTGGCACCTTAGACTAACAAATTTATTTGGGCATAAGCTTTCATGGGCTGAAACCCACTTCATCTCATGTATACAGTGGAAAATACAGTATGAAGTTTATATATATATATATATATATATACACATATATATACACATACACACACACACACACAGAACATGAAAAAATGGGGCAGACTAATCAATTAAGATGGGCTATTATCAGCAGGAGGAAAAAAACCTTTTGTAGTAATAATCAGGATGGCCCGTTTCAAAGAGTTGACAAGAAGGTGTGAGTAACAGTAGGGGAAAGATTAGTATGGAGAAACAGTTTTTAGTTTGTGAATGACCCATCCACTCCCAGTCTTTATTCATGACTAATTTAATAGTGTCCAGTTCGCAAATTAATTCTGCAGTTTCTTGTTGGAGTCTGTTTTTGAAGTTTTTTGTTAAACAATTACAACTTTTAGATCTGTAATTGTGTGTCCACGGAGGCTGAAGTGTTCTCCGATTGGTTTTTGAATGTTTTAATTCTTGACGTCTGATTTGTGTCCATTTCTTTTTGCGTCAAGACTGTCTGGTTTGGCCAATGTACAGTAATTCCTCGCTTAACGTTGCAGTTAGGTTCCTGAAAAATGCAACTTTAAGAGAAACGATCTTAAGTGAATCCAATTTCCCCATAAGAATTAACGTAAATAGAGGGCGTTAGGTTCCAGGGAAATTTTTTTCACCAGACAAAAAACTATATATCATACAGATATACACACAATATACGTTTTAAACAAACAAACAATTTAATACTGTTCACAGCTATGATTCTGACGCTTGGTTGAGGTGGTGAAGTTAGAGGGTGGAAGAGGGAGGGATATTTCCCAGGGACTGCCTTACTGCTAAATGATGAACTAGCACTCAGCTGAGCCCTCAAGGGTTAACACATTGTTTATGCAGCCTCTCAGACAAGGCAGCACAAATAAGAGGGAGGGGAGACAGCATAGCAGACAGAGACCTTGGGGTGGGGGGAGAGGGAAGAGAGAGAGATGCACACCGACCCTTTAAGTAAGCTGACTCACTCTTAAGTGCTTTGTGTTTTTAAGTGGATCAGGAAGCTGAGACAGCAGCTGTTGCCTCAAGCTCTCTGTATCTCTCTCCATCCGTGTCCCCTCCCTGCTCTATATGGAGAAGGGGTACGCGGGGTGCAGGAAAGAGGGGAGGGGGAAGGGAAGAGACACCCTGACACTAGCGCCCCCCCACTCACCATTTCCCCCCTGCACAGCAAGCAGGAGTCTCTGGGAGCAGCTCCAAGGCAGAGGGCAGAAGCAGCACATGACAGTTGGGGGAGGGACAGCTGAACTGCCTTGATAGTGGGCTAGACAGCTGCAGCACAGGGAACTTAGGGCAGTGGAGAGGTGATGGGGGGCTGCCGGTTCACTCTGGTTCCAAGCCCCCACCAGCTAGCTACAACCGGATGCTTTTCCTGAAAGCAGAGGACAACGCAGGCGGCTGCCAAACAACATTAGAAGGGAGGAGAGTTGGTGGGTTACAGATAATTGTAACAAGCCATAAATGCAGCGTCTTTATAAAGACCATGATTTGTAGTGTTGAGCACAGTTATGAATCTAAGCTTCCAAGCTCATCTTTTGAAAGTGTTGTGTACGTTTCCCCGAGGACTAAACCGGTCAGACATACAATGATCACTTTGAGGGGAAAAAAAAATAAAGTTATATTTAAAATTATTTAGAAAACTAAAAAAAATCTAGAGAGATAGGAAGGACAGTTACTGTCAAACTGAATATTTTTTCCAGAGATTTCTGTCCAAAACTTTGTCAACATTTGTAACAAATAAAAATATATTAGACAAGCATAACATACTAAGAAGGTGTTAAAGGGGATAAACATCATTAAATAAAAGCCGCAATATCATTTAGACAAAAATAAGAGAGGTAGGGATTAAAAAAAAGAAGTGGAATGGACAGACGAACACAGACCTAACATGGACAACTAGAAGTAGTTTAGAAAAAAGGCAGACTCTTAAGTCTATATAGTCATCCCTGAATCAGTACAACTTTAAAATTCTGGGATAACATACAGTAAACTTAGCTTCCCTTTCCGTATCTCATATGATTTCCACAGAGAGAAGTTTAATAGGGTATCAGACTACCAAAAAAATAGTCACAATTAATTGCAGTTTTAATCAGACTGTTAAACAATAGAAAGCCAATTTAAATTTATTATACAAGTACTATAGCGCAATCTCTACCATGAAAGTGCAACTTACAAATATAATAGTTTTTATTTTTTACGTGACTGCACTCAAAAATGAAACAGTGTTAAACTTTAAAGCAGGGGTCGGCGGCAACCTTTCAGAAGTGGTGTGCCGAGTCTTCATTTATTCACTCTAATTTAAGGTTTCATGTGCCTGTAATACATTTCAACATTTTTTAGAAGGTCTCTTTCTATAAAAGTCTATAATATATAACTAAACTATTGTATGTAAAGTAAATAAGATTTTTAAAATGTTTAAGTAGCTTTATTTCACATTAAATTAAAATGCAGAGCCCACCGGACGGGTGGCCAGGACTGAGGCACTGCAAGTGCCGCTGAAAATCAGCTCAGGTGCCACCTATGTGCCATAGGTTGCCTACCCCTGCTTTAAAGCCTACAAGTTGAAGCATGAAAGGGCATATCAATGTTTGGCATATCTGGCATGTAAATACCTTGCAATGCCAGTTACAACAGTGCCATGTGAACGCCTGTTCTCACTTTTAGAAGAAGCAGGCATTATCTCCCGTAAATGTAAACAAACTTGTTTGTCTTGGAGATTGGCTGAACAAGAAGTATGACTGAATAGAGTTGTATGATGTGAACTGAAAAATACCATTTATTTTATCTTTTTTACAGTGCAAATATTTGTAATAAAAAAAAAGTGAGCACTTTACACTTAACATTCTGTGTTGTAATTGAAATCAATATATTTGAAAATGTAGAAAAACATACAAAAATATTTATAATAAATTTTAATTGGTATTCTATTGTTTACAGTGTGACTAAAACAGCAATTAATCGCAACTATTTTTTAATTTGTTTTGTGATTGACAGCCCTAAAATTGAGATTTTATTCTGAGCTCAAGATCAGGGAGGTTAAGATATGGAATTATAGGAAGTAGGTGTGTCAAAAACTCTTAGTATTTTTATTTCTTTTTCTTCACAAAAAAGAAATACAGAAATTAAAAACAAGCTTATAAGCATTCAACTACTTTTGAAGAATTGTATTTTATGTAGCTTAGGATTCTATCAGAAGCTACATATGTAAGATGCACATAAAACGCAAAAAGCAGAAATAGAAAGATGGTTTCTATCAAAGAATTTTTAAACACAATGGACCTTGTATCCGGCTACACCTTTATAAAAATAGACTATGTGCGAAAAAAGGAAGAGGAATAGGAAAAATAAAGTTACAATACTCAATAGCTTCTATGTTACACAAAAGAGAAGAAAACTAGGTTGTTATGAATTAGTGGTATCAAACCTGTGAAAAATTCATAAACAAAAATCTCCAAACATGTTAGATATCACTGATCCAAATAAAAGTTGAGTCCTGTAGTATATTAAAATATAAGACAATACTTACACTGGTATTGGACCTATTTTACGGGAATGTACAATCATTCAGAAATACTGGTTTAAATTAGAGAACAGATTCACTATGAAAACATGTGCTACCCAATGACTCTTCAGAGATTTTACTGGGACTACCACTAAATACAAGTCTCATTCTATGCTGAGAAGTCATCTTTTGAAGGCAGCCAAAGGCTAGTAGGAAATTATTGGAAGAAACAAAATCATCTCCTGGTGTTCCATATTCATTTTCCAAGAGGAGTAAAACGCTAAACGAAACAGCCAGCATTAAAAAAAAAAAAACCCACCACACTCCCCTCCAAACAATACTTCACATCAAAATTAAATAAATTACACTATTAAAACTGGCAATTTAAAAAAAACCTAAGTGTTAAATAGCACAGTAAGGAAATTAATTAAGAATGTGTTATTTTTGTGAAACCTATGAGCGACCTTTTAATGAGAGCTTTTCTAAATTTCTGACAAACCTCCTTTTCAACGAGGGGATCTCAATGCTTGCCATTCAATGTACATAGTATTTCTAAAAACTTAACATACTACGTGTGTTAAGCATGCATACCATGGGGGAAGGAGGACGTTGTTTTCTTGTATTTGCTTCCCTCATAGCTTCTTCTGCCTGTTTTTTCCCTTCCACAGAATTTTCCCACTATTGATATAAAGCCTTCTCTCACACTACTGGAACAGTGTTCTTGGGTGTCTCAATCCAAGAGACTCTACATCTGTTTTCAATGAGATTTGAAAATATCTCCCTTCTCTAGTTAAATTTGGCACTTAAAACTAGAATTCAACCTCTTTGCTTGCTAGACATAAAAATAGAATAGCATCTTCAAAATTACAGCATTTTAAAAATTAACTAAAAACTAACATATGTGCTTCTAAATTCTCTGAAATTCAGAGAGGGAGTCCTTTAAGAAATTTTAGCAAGCTACTGTCGACTTTAGACCCCACTGATTGATCTTTACACACACACACACACACACACGTTTATCCACACAGTTAAAACTCACTGAAGTTTTGCATAGTGGGTACATTTGGGGCAAAAAAGGATGAATTATCATATTTATTGAAGATCACATTTTGCTGTTTAATTCATAAATGAGAGCTTATTATTCTTCAGCAAGACTGACAAAATTCTCCTTCTAAAGGTTCCATGAAAGTTACCCTCCTCCAAAATGATTGTCATCTCCTTTTGGTCTCAATGGGACTGAGAAAGGCTGCCTTTCCACAAATGACCACTGCCTCCATTCACCTACTCTTCAGAGTGTTCCTCTCCCCATGCAGCATAGAGGATTATCATCTTGCCAACAGCAGCTTGGCTTCGCTCCTTTTGGGAGCAAGAGTGCCCAGTTTGAAAGTGGGCGATTCTTCATGAGTTTCTCTAAAGTAGATTTTATTCTTCATCTTGTACATTAACTTTCATTTTTTTAAATTCAAAGAAAGGAACACTAGTCCTATTTCTTTTTAAAAAGCTACGCTATTCACCAGATATACTATGTATCATCAAATAATTAGAAACATCATGAGATCACTCTCTGATTTCTCATTTACTGTTCATTTATGAACCTTGTAATAATTTTTGGAAAACAAGAAGTTTCCCAGACAGAAAGCTACCTTAAGTTTGAGAAAACATATCAGTAATTTAGAGTAAAACTTTTTTTTTTTAAATAATTATCCCATCTTTCTCACAAAGTATTACAAACCAAACATGTAAGGTATGGAAGCGTACAGTTAGGAAACAAAGCCAACCTCTCCTGTGTTTAACATGGAGTTGAGGGGAGAATCTAGTCTTGTTTTTTTTAAAGCCAGTTTAATCTAACTTGAAACTACAAACACTAAAACACTTTAATTATAATTATATCGTTATTGCAGAAAGGCACTGTAGGGCAGAGCTAAGATTGTTTGGGTATCCTAACTGTGTGTGTCTTTACCTTAACATGTTTGGATTTTATTTAAATTTAACTGTCAACTCTGAATTTCCTGAATTCGTATTGTTTATTTTGGGGATAATTACAATACCTCTGCCAATTATTTTATCTAAATTACTGATTTATATCTTAACTCTATTTGAATGTATTTTTTCCCTAGGAATAATTAAGAATGACAAGTTCTTTCAAAATAGATTTTTCTTAAATTAGTATTAAATTATTGAAGAGAAAGTTAAGGATCTAATTTTCTACACACATTATATTTAGGTTTCTATAATTAAGCACTTTTATTTTCAATAACCTAGATAAAAAAATCCTTACTCTTTCTCTGCATCTCCTTCACTTTCTTCTCCATGATCAAAGCTCCAATTATTTTTATAACCTCCATCTCTCTTGGATTGTGATCTATTCAAAGCTGAAATGAGAACAAGTTAAGATAAGTCTTGATTTCAAGCCAGGTCACTAATCAATTCAACCTAGAAGGGTAAAACAACATGATACTATATCCCATATATTTAGTTAATATAATCATTCAAGTATCATTTGACAAAATAAGGTTAGTGACTGCAGCACAGACTTATTTTTAGAATGTGCACAACTATATACTCAAGTCTTTTGGCATGTTGATTAAATTAACACTGGAACATAAGATTCAAAGTGAAAAAGCATTGTGTTTCTGTAAGTAGCTGCACACATTTGACACCACACATTATTATTAAAAGACTGCTAACTGAAGCAGAAAAAGACAACTGCATACCGTTAACTAATCAGCCATTTGTTTGACAACATTCACACGTGTAAAGTTTACTCCTTGTATACACATTGTATACCAAGCATAGATCAGCCTCTCCGCATTTACTCTCTGTCAGTCTATACTTCAACCAGACACAAATACATTCCATTTATTTTTCCAGTTAAACTTCTCAAACCAACCATTGCTTTATTTAAGTAATCTGGTAAATAAAACCTAGATGCAAATGGAGAAACTGTATACAATTGTCAGCCTAGTAGTTGATAACCTCTAATGAGAATGAAGCCTTAACTCTCCTGAAGAACTAGAAACAAGGATATAAAAATTTAAGTGTGTACTGCAAAACCAAGTTTTCTACAATATAGGTAGAAACCTATTGCATTCTGAAATGAACCTACATTTTTAGATCCTCTCATTCTAAGGGAGCACAATTTTCAATGTTTCAGAAGAGCCGTCACCTCTGGATGTTTTTCATCCAAACACTCCACTGACCAACCAATAATGCCATAACAGTGAGCATGGCAGTTTTACTTAAAGACAACAGTCACACAAAAAGAAGGTTGAGCTAATTCCTGTCTGATTGACATGCAAAAGTAAACTGCAGGGACATTCAACCGAATAGGTGATTCAGTTTTCTCACCACAACCCTCTCAGGCCTGGTCCACACTACGCACTTAAACCGATTTTAGCAGCGTTAAACCGATTTAACGCTGTACCCGTCCACACAACGCTCTTTATATCGATATAAAAGGCTCTTTAAATCAGTTTCTGTACTCCTCCCCAACGAGAGGAGTAGCTCTAAATCGGTATTACCATATTGGAATTAGGTTAGTTGTGGCCGGAATCGACGGTATTGGCTCTGGGAGGTATCCCACAGTGCCCACTGTCGGCCTCTGGCGCAATCTGAATCGGATGCACTGGACCAGGTAAACAGGAAAAGCCCCACGAAATTAGATTTTCATTTCCTGTTGTCCAGCGTGGAGCTCTGATCAGCACGGGTGGCAATGCCAGTCCCAAATCCCAAAAAAGGCTCCAGCATGACCGTACTGGATACTGAGAATCTGATCGCTGTATGCGGAAACAAATCTGTTCTATCAGAGCTCCGTTACAAGAAGACGAAATGCAAAGCGTTGAAAAAAATATCTCCAGGCTACACAGTGCTGCTGACAAGCGTAACGGAAGCCAGAGACTCAAATGGACGCTCATGGAGGGGTACTGAGGACTCCAGCTATCCACAGATCCACAGCAGTCTCCGAAAAGTATTGGCATTTTGGTTGAGCTCCCAATGCCTGTAGGTATCAAACACATTGTCCGGCAGGGTTCAGTGAAATAGCTCCTCAATTATACCCCCCTCCCCACCACGTGAACGAAAAGGGAAAGAAATCAATTTCTTGACTTCTTCAATGTTCACCCTATGCTCTACTGAATGCTTGGATGGTAGATGCGATGCTTGGCAGTGAAGCACAGTATTCGCTCCTCTCCCCTCTCCCGTGGCAGATGGTGCAGTAGGAACTGGTAACCATCCTTATCAACCCGTGAGTGCTCCTATGCTTGATAACTCCTGAATACCCCTGGCTGGCCTGAGGTGAGGCGGCGCCTGGGTAAAAATAGGATATTCCTGTCATTCCCAGTAGATGGTACAGAACGGCTGTAACCGTCCTCAACATAGCAACTGGGGGCTGAGCTTCAATCAGCCCCCCCCCCCTTTCCTGGTAAAGTCCTGCCTGGGACTGTCATAGCACCGGAAGGCTGCCTCCCCCGCATTTTCTCTCGCTTAAAAACTCAGTGTTTTCTTATTCCTGCATGTTATTACTTCCATGACACCAAATGGGGATGACAACTGCCAAAAAGGTTAGCCCAGGAAGTTGGGGGGAGAGGAAGCAACGGTGAGGTTTGTTGCCAGGGAACCCCACCCGTGTGAATGGCATGTAGCATCATTTCTGGCACGGGATCTGCCAAGGAGCAGCTGTGTTCTCTGATACACTGGTTCCCTAGTACACTTGCCCATATTCTAGGCAGGACTGACTATTTTTATAAACCATAAAGGAGAGATTGACTCGGGGAGTCATTCCCACTTTTGCTTTTGCGCCCCCGGCCAATCTCAGTCAGGGGCACCCATGATAGCAGCAGACAGTACAGATGGACAGATAATTGTCATCTCATTGCCAATTTACGCTGGCAGCAGATGGTACACAACGACTGATAACTGTCTCTGCTATCATGCAAAAGCAAATGAATGCTGCTGTGTAACACTGGAGTATTGCCTCTGTCCGCGGCATCCAGTACACATACGATGACTGTAAAAACAAAAAGCTGAACGGGCTGCACGGTTGCCAGGCTATAGCGTCTGCCAGGGTAATCCAGGGAAAAGGGTGCAAAATGATTGTCTGCTGTTGCTTTCCCAGAGGAAGGAATGAGTGACATTTACCCAGAACCACCCGCGACAATGATTTTTGCCCCATCAGCCACTGGGCTCTTAACCCAGAATTTTAAGGGGCAGGGGAGACTACGGGAACTATGGGATAGCTATGGAATAGCTACCCACAGTGCAACGCTCCGGAAATCGACGCTAGCCTCGGACCATGGACGCACACCGCCAAATTAATGTGCGTAGTGTGGCCGTGTGCACTCGATTTTACACAATCTGTTTTATAAAACTGGTTTATGTAAAATCGGAATAATCCTGTAGTGTAGACGTACCCTCAGTGATGCCCCCAAGAAAGTAGCATCAATGCACCACAGAGACTAATGTAATGACTGTTATTCATATTCAAGTAGGACTATGACTGGAAATCATTTTCCACATGTAGGGTTTAGTACAGGAGTTGGCAAACTTTTTGGGCCGAAGGCCATATCTGGGTGGAGAAATCGTATGCAGGGCTGGAGCGGGGGTTGGTGTGCGGGAGGGGAGAGTGTACAGGAAGGGGCTCAGGGCAAAGAAGTGTTGCAGGGTGTATGAGGGGGCGCAGGGAACGGGGTTGGGATGCAGGAGGGGTGAGGAGTACAGGAGGGGGCTCAGGGCAGGGGTGCAGACTGCAGCAGGGGGCTCAGGGCAGGGAGTTGGAGGGCAGGATACAGGAGGGATCTGGACTCTAGCCCAGCACCACTTACCTCAAGTGGCTCCGGGATGGCCGCAGTGCACACTGGAGCCAGGGCAGGCTCCCTGCATGCCTGTCCTGACCCCGGCCCCGTGCCACTCTAGGAAGCGCTGCGGCCCCTGGGAGAAGAGGGACAGAGGGCTCCACGTGCGCTGCCCTTGCTGCGCTTCCAGGTACCTCCCCTGAAGCTCCCATTGACTGTGATTTCCCAGTCCCCAGCCAATGGGAGCTGTGGAGGGAGGGGGGAGGCAGTGCCTGGAGGCAAGGGCAACGCATGGAGCCCTTTGCCTCCCGCCCGGAAGCCACAGGGACATGGTGCTGACGGCGCCGCAGGCTGGATCCAAAGCCCTGATGGGCGCAATCCAGTCTTCAGGTCATAGACAGACATCAACTTGCCCATCCCTGGTTTAGGAGATGTGCGAGGGCAAGTTGTTGTCTATGTTTCCTCCTACTGTTGCTCAAGGTGGCTTGACAATATGCACATTTTACTTCCTTTGTAATGGAATGCCAAGCTTGCCTGTCATGGTCCATATCCTCCCACGTCATTAAGTCCAGACCAGCAGTCCAGACTGTACAAGCTGCTTGACGCAAACTTTGTAGCGGAGTTAAGCAGTAGGAGGTTGGACTTTCCATTTTCAAATTCACTATACAGAACCCCTTAGGCAGTCAATTGTTACCCATACGTATAACATGGCCAGCCCAGGTCATTTGCCTCCGTGCTAGTACAGCTTCCATGTTTAGCATGGCTGCCAGCTGTAGTACTTCACTGTTGGTGACTGTCAGACCACGTGATTCCCATCGTTGCAAACAGCTAAGTTTTTTAATAAGATGATAAAGGGCACAGGTCTCTAATTACTATACAAGACAAAGCAGCCCAACAGCTCTGTAAACTTGGTATTTTGTGGACACTTTATACCCCTCTGCAACCCCCATCTTGTCCATAGTCTTTCGGTAGACAACCAAAAGCAGAGGCAGCTGACTAAGCATACTGAAAGTTCTTTTTCAATGTTGATGTCATCAGTAACTGTGCTATCTAGGTAGCTGAAGGACTTGATATTGTTGAATTGGCAGCTGTTCAATTTTATTTCTGGCAGTGATGGAAGTGGTCAGAAGACGGTTGGTACAGGACTTGTTTTCTTCACATTAATACAGAGGCAAATAGATAAAGCATGGGCAAAGAAATTCCACAAAATGTTGCAGATCACTCTCACAAAGGGCAACAAATGTTGAGTCGCCGGCATACAATAGGTACTTTACTTAACTTTGCTGGGATTTGCTTTCGGCCTTGAATCAGTGGAAGTTTAGAAGTCTACCATCAAAACATGTTGTTAGAGCAACACCTGCAGTAGTAGTACGTGCGATGACTTCTAGCACTCTAGACAAGAGCAAAGAAAATAATGTAGAGGACAAGCACACTGTCCTGTTTAACCCCATGAGTTACAGGAAAGGGATCAGATGAGTCGGTACCAACTGGTACATGGGTCTGCATGTTGTCATGGATGCAGCAGATAAGGTTGATTAGTTTGTCTGGGTAGCCAAACTTTGCAAGAAGGCACCAAAGAGCAAAACATTGACAGAGGCGAACGCCTTACTACAATCAACAAAGGCAACTAGAGGGGCATTTGTTGTTCAGCAGCTTTCTCCTGTAACTGGCATAAGGTAAATATATTGGCAGTGCTGCATGATGAATGAAAACGATACTGGGATTCAGGAAGTACATCAGCTGCAATAATCTGAAGCCTTTTCAGCAACAGCTCACCAAGGGTCTTACCAGCGATAGAGAGGAGCGAAATGCCATGATAACTTTCACAGTCGTGTCTGTACCCTTTGAACTGGTAGATTGTAACGATATTGGCATCTTTGAAACCCTGGGGTAAAATCTGATTTTCCCAGTAGAAAGTAAAATAGGTCTAGTAAAGCTTTGTTGAGTATAGAACCACAGTGTTTCAGCACTTCAGCTGGGATTCCATCAAGTAATTTGTGTGGGAATAATTAAGTTTCAGTACCTATAGCTTTAAGATTGCAGCTACAGTACACAACATTTTAAGAACTCAGCACATGTGCCAATAAATTTTGCTTTAAAAATGTTTAATAGAAAATGGCTACAATACAAACCAATTATTTTAAAAATTGACAACTTTAGAAGGCAGTTTTATCTAGACAATATTTAGTTTTGAAAAAATGATACTGACAAATTAGGGGCACAATAATTTTAGTTTTTAAATGTATGTTTTTACTGCATTATCTTTTAAATGAGCACTTTTAAAAGACACCCACACCAAAACAGTCATAATATTTAAAAAGTTACACACAATTACAATTGTGTGCATAATATGTCTTAGCCAATTAATAGAGCTGTGATTATAGAATGAAAAATAAAAAGTCGGAAAAAAAAAGTGTGATAGGTAAGATATGTTAGTGCAGGGGTTGGCAACCTTTCAGAAGCTGTGTGCCGAGTCTTCATTTATTCACTCTAATTTAAGGTTTCGCGTGCCGGTAATACATTTTAATGTTTTTTAGAAGGTCTCTCTCTATAAGTCTATATATTATATAATTAAACTAGTGTTGTATTGTAAAATAAACTGGGTTTTCAACATGTTTAAGAAGCTTCATTTAAAATGAAATTAAAATGTTGATCTTACCCTGCCGGCCCGCTCAGCCTGCTGCTCGTCTGGGGTTCTGTTCACCTAGGCCCGCAGCGGGCTGAGCGGTGCCTGCGGCCAGGACCCGGTTGGCAAGAGTCCGTCAGCCAGAACCCCAGACAGAAGCAGGCTGTGCGGGCTGGTGGCCAGGACTCAAAGGGCTGGAGTCAGGGCTGGGGCCTGGGTATGTGAGGGGTATAAGTGTCAGGGCAGAGGGGCGCTGGGTATGGGTAGGGTGCCAGAATCAGGGCCAGGGTTGTGGCTGGGATGAAGGAGTCAAGTAGAGGGCTGCTCCTTGTCCCCTGACTTCCCCCTCCTGGGACCCCTGCCCCCAACTATCCCCAGGACCCCACCCCTATCTAAGCCTCTCCTGTTCCTTGTCCCTAGACTGAACTCTACTCCTACCGTCCCCGACTGCCCTGACCCTCATCCACACCCCTATCCCCAGCCAGACCCACAGACTCCCTGCCTATCCAACCACTCCCTGTCTCCTGACAGGATCCCCAGAACTCCCAGCCCATCAACCCCCCCCCCGACCTGCCCCAACCCTTTCACCCCCTGCCTCCTGACAGGACCCCCAGAACTCCCAATCATCATCCCCCCCCCAACTCCTTGTCCCCTGACCACCCCTTCCAGAGACCCCCCCACCCTAACTTCTCCCCCCAGGACCCTCCTTGCTCCCGGTACCGACTGCCCTGACCCCTATTCACCCCCTGCCCCTCACAAAACCGGGACTCCTGTCATAAACAGATAGCTAAGGGTTAATGTTCTTTACCTCTAAAGGATTAACAAAGGGAACCAAAACCTGACCGAGGACCAATCAGGAAACCGGATTTTTCAAAGCTCAGGGGAGGGAATTTTTGGGTTTTTGTCTTTGTCTGGCTCTCAGCTATGAGAGGGGATCTTTTCTATCTGTAAGCTTCTAATCTTCAGTTTCAAAGTTGTAAGTACAAAGGTAGAAAAGACAATAGGCTGTTATTAGGTTTTTTTGTATTTACAGGTGTGTATTGCTGGAATGTTTAAATTGTATCTCTTTTTGAATAAGGCTGTTTATTCATATTTTCTTTTAAGTAATAGCCCTGTGTATTGTCAACTTGATGCAGAGATCATGTTCATTGTTGTTTCTTTCTTTTATATATAAAGCTTTCTTAGACTTGTGAGTTTTATCTCTCTGGATAGGTAAGGAACGAAGGAGGGAAATTCTGTTTGTGTTAGACCTACGGAGCTAAAGCTCTGCAGCACCAGGTAATTGTGGAGGGGAGAGAGAGAGAATCATTTCTGTTTCCTTGTATTTGGTTGTCTCTTGTGGAAGAGAAAAGACATGCTTCTTGGATTGTGATGTAAGAGGTTGCATCAGTAACTCTCAGGTTAGCCCAGAGAGGAAATCTGGGTGGGAGAAAGAGGGAAAGGGAAGTGGTTATTTCCCTTTTGTGGTAAGACTCAGGGATTCTGAGTCTTGGGAGACCAGAGGGAGCCAAAACCCTGGAATTTTTGGCTGGTGGCAGCGAGATCAAATCTAAGCTGGTAATTAAGTTTAGAGGGGTCCATGCTAATTCTCAGGTTATGAACGCTAAGGTTCAAATCTGATAAGAAGTTATGATAACTCCCATGCCCCATCCAACCCCACCCCCACCCCTAACCACCCCCCGGGATCCACCCCCCATCCAACCCACTCTGCTCCCTGTCCCTAACTGCCCCTACCCCTTATTCCAATCTCCCCAGCCCTGGGCCCCTTACCATGAGGCTCCACACAGAGCTAGATACGCTGCTCCGCAGGAGCACACAGCCCCGCCCCTCTGGTTGAGCGGGGAGCGTGTCTGCCTCCCCGCGGGAGCGCGCAGCCCCAACCCCCAGAGCACTACGCGCGGTTGCAGGGCTCCAGGGGAGGGGCTGGCAGCTTGCTGCTCACGGCCCCACGTTCCGGCACGGGAGCGCGGACCCCGCAGCTTGCCGTGCCGGGAGAGTGGGGCCATTTGCCCACCCCGTTCGCACGGCTATGCTTCTGCTCCCTGCCCGGGGGAAGTGGAAGGCAGAGGAGAGCGTGCTGGGCTAGGCAGGATTTTTAGTGGCATGCTGGAGTCCCGGCAGGCTCCAGCGTGCCATTAAAAATTGGCTTGCATGTCGTCTTTGGCATACGTGCCATAGGTTGCCGACCCCTGTGTTAGTGGAAAGAATATAAAGATAGTTTGGAAGGACCAGATTAGTACTCACCGATGTAAGGATTTTAGAACTATACTGTAAGTCATTTCCCATGATAGAATTTCTATCATGCAAGAACATTTTGCAGTATTTCCCAGAATGGAGAAGAAAAGTCCAGATTGCCTCTCCTTTGAAAGGAGAGCAGGGGTCCCAATTCAGAGTATTTAAGAACACATCTAATCTTGAGCATTAGTAGCCCCACTTCAGTCAGAGGTGGCAAATGCCAGATTCAGTAAAGTGCTGAAGTCTAACAGAAGCTATTTTACATCAAGCATAGGTTGAGATCCAAGAAAGTAAATTACATATTGTGCCAGATTTGTTTCCATAATTAATCCCCAGGGTAAGTGAGTTCTACCATGGAGCCTTTCCTGAATCTCAAGCACCCATTTTCTGAGGAAGTTCACACCCAGATGAGGCCCACCCTGAAGTATCATATGCGGGAAGGGGGCGGGGGATCTGCTCAGACTTCAGAAATTTACAACTCAAGAGATGCTTTTGAATTTGGATAGTTTTCTCCAGAGAATCCCAGTCGTGGTCTTCCAACTCTCAGGAAAGATAGCAATAGCCCCCATCCCCATGTGTAATCTCTACAGTGGAGCCTGGAGAGAAAGTAGCTTCAACAAGAACGCCTGCTAAGACAAGGAAGTTTGAAGATTCTCTCACCAGGTCCTCATTGAAAGGAGGGAGTGACTTAGGCTATGTCTACAATCACAAGTGCTATAGTGGCACAACTGCAGCTAACCTCTAATATAGATACTTGCTATAGCAATGAAATGTTTTTTTCTATCACTGTAGAAAATCCACCCTCTTGAGAGGCGTTAGCTAGATTAACAAAGAATTCTTCTGTCAACGTAGTGGTGTGAATACCAGGGCTTATATCATCTTAAATGTCTTTTAGGGGTGTGACTTTTTCACACCCCTCTGCAAATCAGGTAGGTTGACCTAAATTTTAGGTGTGGGTGAGGCCTTATTCTTTTGTCTAAAGCTTTAGTGACTATTTTGTCTCTGTGCTCATGGAAGAGATCACCAACATATCTAGAAGGATATCAGATGTTACCCTACAATTCCAACTTTCTTTGAGTGGACCTTTTCAGGACGTGTCTTTGGAAGTTTTGAACACACAGCAAAACAGAGTCATGTGAAATATCAGTCCTGGAAAAAATGATGATAAAACGTAGTTTAAAGTAGACATTCTGTAGTTATTTTGTTTTGGTTTTGTTTGGCTATATATGTGAATGCATGCACGCTCACCATGACTTTGCAGGTGAACACAAAAAAAAAAAAAACAATAAAACAAAAACCTTGCAGAGCTGAAGAGGTGTATAATTCTTCCTCACCTGTTTATGAGGATTTAATTAAGGTGGAGTGGAGATTCCCCATCAGGAAATACTTGTATATAAGTCCTAAAAGGTCTTCATTACTCTATGTAAGATTATGCCTGTTGCAGTCTCCTTAGTAAACAATACATTTATACCAACTGAAGGAGAACTCCTGCTAAACACAGGCAGAAGGATAAAATCATCACTCAGACTAAACATGGATACAGCAGCCTCGGCCTTGACATTACTGGCTGTAGTCTCTTACTCTGGAAACCTTAGATCAGAGTAAATTATCTCCAACAAAGCCCCAGCTTTACACATTTAGTTTCGAGAATCTAGAGGGGAGACTCTTTCATGAGTTTTAAGATTTTATGCTGCCTTTTAAGAGCTGATTGTGAGCAATATAATTCACCATCATGAGAAATGGAGGTGGCACTGTGAAGTGGAAAGAGCTTTACCAGGGAGATTAAAAGGACAATCTACAGACATGTATCCTGCATGTCTCCCTAAGGAAAATCATAGCCACATTATGTCGTCTTATGGGACCTCTGGAGACTAGAAGGAGAAAAGAAATACATGTCTTTCAAGAAAAGAGATCTGAATCAATTCAATCCCTTTACTTTATTTGGGCTAAGCAGAGGCTAACCACATAGAACAAGGAATAAGCCAGAGCCACTGGAGATGATGCTTGGTATCAAAAGTTTGGAGGAACAAAGGACAGAGTTAAAACAGCCTGTAGGAAGAGCAGATCCTCTGAAGCCATCTCACCATCCCATCACAGACCTTATCCATCTCCTGACTAATAGCACGGATTTCTTCCTCCAGGTTGTACTGGTGAGGGAGGTGGGGGGGCCTTGCCTTCCCCTGAAATTCAGGAGGCTCCAGTGAACTGTTCCTGCTTGCTCTGCAAGCCATGAAAATAGGGATTCCCAAGTCTATGGAGGAGCTATGGAGGCTGGAGGAAAACAAAACACAAAACAACTTCACTTCAGTTCCATGCCACTGATTCTAGACTGGTCTCAGTTAACGGAGATTCCATGCAACTTGCGCCTTGTCCACACATCAGTCGGGAGCTACGTTTCACATCAGTCTGATCAACTCTTGGCATGGACCTTGCCCACAGCTAGAGGGGAGACAAGTTCCTGCAGCCTGTCATTTCTGAAGGAGGGTGGGGAGGGGCTGCCCTTCAAACCCTCTTCAGAAAACCACATTTCTTTTTAGTTCAGCAATTTTAAGAAAAACCTTAAAGCCAGTGAAGAAACAGACTTTCAGCTAAAAATTCTGGGAAAATTCTGCTACCAAGAGACATGAAGTCTGTCATGTGTGCCATTTGGCGACAGAATTTTGGAGAGTTCTTCCTGAGGAGCAGTCTTAAACTCAAGTTGAAAGCAAGAATCTGCTCTGACCCCAGTTGCCATGCAATCAGTGAATTCCCCCCTGTGAAGACTGACATGGAGTGGATGGAAATCTGGAGGAATTAAAAAAAAAATAATTCTACATCATTTTTACTGGGGGGAGGGAGGAATACAAGAATTAAGGGAAAAGACTAGAGCATTCTCATCTACCTTCATATTGCCTACAGAAACTGTTGACAACATATTCTCCGATGCTCCATTAAGGCTTTCAACTTCCATCTCTAATACAATGAAAATTTGAAGCGTTGTGTATCTAAAACAAAAAACTTTCACATAACCTCATATCTTTTATATCAATTACAGTCAAACCTCACAGTAACACGCCCTGCCTTAATGCAAAATCGCATATAACGCGATCACAGGTTGGCTCCTCTTTAAGATAAAATACAGTATGGTGCTCTCTGTTCCCGGCAGGCTTGGGGCCGCGGCTTCTCTCCAGCTTCAAGAGGAGCTGCGGCTCCCCGCCTGCCAGGAACAGAGAGAACCGGCATCCGCAGCCCCGGAGTTCTCTGTCCTCAGCAGCTAGGGAGCCGCGGCTTCTCTTCCCTGCTGGGCACTAGGCGGTGCACATCAATGCACCGTGTTGGGGACCACTGACAAACCCCCCTATACCATGACTCTGCATTTAGCGCCACTGAAGTTTCTGGACCCCAAACATCGCGTTATAGTGGGGTTTCACTGTATATCCAAAGATCAATGCATCTGATTGTCACATATTTCATGCATTTGGTAGGTTATTCTGCCTTAACACTGCAGTTATCAGTTGGGGAATGGATTCCTTTTGGGTACTTGTTGGAGATGGAAGTGAAAGCCCAGTGGAGCACTGAAGTTTATCAACTTCAATCTTGTAGACAATATGAAGGTAGAAAAGAATAAGTCTTTTCCTTTAAATTTCTTATTGCTCCAATTTTAATGTTTTGGGTAGAGGGAATGCAGCCTTCCATGATCTTATCTGATACTCAACATAATTTAGTTGGCTAATTTACTACCTAGAAAGTGATGCAAGGATTTTGAGTGAGCAATACTTGACATGCGAGCATCTTGTTAATTAAATGTAGGCTCTAGCATGCATTTCGAGTTTATGTAAACATTTCTTTCCGATACTTTCTACTTGTTACTACTTCAGTCTCTATGCTTTGTTAAATAAACAAATTTTATTTCACAGTCACACACAGCACTTAGATATGTTTAAGTGGAGCAGTTATCTGATATGGAAGCAGTAAGCTGGGGTGAACTGTTTTTTTTGTAAGCAGCGAATCTGCGAATACAAGTTTCCAGTGGACCAGGGGCTTGATAGTCCAAGAAGATGCTCAGACAGCTTGAGGGTTTGGAATGCACGGTTGCTAACCTGTAGAATGACTGAGAGGCCTAGAGTGAGTGCTTGTGTGGCCATGGCCAGTAAGGTTCGGAGACTGACCCACAGGAGGCACAGACAAGACTTCTTCGTGCTAAGGGCAGGTGGTAGTGAGGTGCCTCAAAACACTGGGTACCCCTGGGAAGCGTCACAACGGTGACTGGTAGGATTACCCAATCTGCCTAACTCCTGTTTTCAATGGGAGTTTGGCACTTTAAAATCCCACTTCATTTAAAAGTCTAGACCATATAGTGACCAAAAGTAAATAATTAAATGAGTAAATTCACTAACTACAGTTAATACTTCCTTTGTTTACTAAACCAGTTAGCTTTAAATGCAAAATAGGTTTCGACAGACTTTATTTAACCAGCACATTTAACGGTAACTTTACTTAACTAATATTTTACTGCGGACCCCAATCCAAAGTGACTTGTTAATATTTTCAGGAACAAAATAAATCAGGCATGCTGTTAATAGTGGATAATAGCCTACAAATAAGTATATGGATGGCCACCAGGTGATTTTTAAAAATACTGATAAATATTAGAAATTATTCATCCAAAAATATGCATTCAAAGTACATTTTCCCTTAGTCTCCTATTTTATAAGGTGTCAGTCTTCTAAGTCAGGGAATAGAAATAACAACATTGTTAGGAGCTGGGTGAAACAAAATCTCATTTACATTTATTTGTGTGAATACACCCTTCAATTAACTTAAGTGTAAAAAGTAATTTATCACAAGCCTCCGACTAAAACTAAAGGGTTATGTGACCCCACCCAGGCAGAGGGGTTTTTGCTGAGTATTGTTTTGGATAAGGGGTCAGTGTCTGGAATACACAACTAGAGTGCACCATAGACGACCTGAAAAAATCCAAGCAGAAGTCTACGCACAATGTGAAACAGAGAAGCCTAAAAAGAGGTTTTAGGTAAGGGTGCCAGCTGACAGGAAGAGGGGGGGGAAAAAGTTTGGCCTGTAAAAAAAAAAGAAAAAAAGAAAAAAATGCTTCCTTTTACCTTTGTTTCCTCCCTGCACTCAGAGAAGCAGAATTTTGTATGTGCTTGTAAATAAACATCAGACTCCATCAATTTCTACCCCCAACTAGAACAATTTATAGTACCCAAACTTTGACTAGCCATATGGGTAAAAAAGGGGCAACATTATGTTGCTTACGTGCCAACCGCTCACTATGAATAGTAAATAATAAGTGAACAGTTTGAAAACCACCCCTCCTTGGCTGAAATTCTTTTGTAAAACTATTCTTCAAAAACAAATATTTTTTATAAATCAGGATCTAAGCACAGACAGAAAAAAAACAAAGTTACATTTGCACATCTAGTGATTCAGTGCTATGCAATTCGCTGCTCCTATAAGACCATCATCATTTGACTGGTATGCTTAAGTAGTCCAAGCAGAAAGTTTATGGGTTTCATAGGAGAACCTGTGGCTTTCCCTCTTCCTCTCTTACAATTTATTCTTAAAATGGAAGAGTGTGAAAATGGTGTACAGAGAAGCAGTTAAGAAGTCATTTTAAACAAGAAGCTATGTGACCACCAACTTTAGTATCGATTTTGGGAGCAACAATCAGCAGGTGACGTTAATCATATCAGGTCTGAAATTATGAGAACCAGAGGAAGTTTTATACACTAAGCAAATGCTGCCTTTGTAATAGGAGGAGATGTACAGTGAATTTTTGCATCTGAATTGCAGACTGCTGATTGCAGACCCACTTATGAACTGCAGAATCCATCACAGCCATCATCAAAAGAGCCAAGCTCGTGCAATTACATACATGGTAACAGTAATAATCAAACCGCATATCTATTTTTAGAGATTGCAGAAAGGCAGTTAGGTACAAAATAGGATTTAAGAACCTAGCCTAAGTACCTACAAAAGCAGCAACTGAAAGTGCACCATAGTTTCCCAGAGTTTGATACAATAGTTTGGAATGTCAGGTTGAAGTAAATAGAGTACCACAGATACTATAAATTTTTCTTACGTTTAAAAAAAAAAAAGTTTTGTTTTGTTTTTGTTTTTTTAAACACATAAGCAACTTTCATGCAAGCTTGGCAACGTGCATATAGGAAGGTGTTATCCCTTCTTTAACATAAGGAAACTCAAGATACATAGCAGTTAAGTAGCTTCCTTAAGAAAGCCAGTGATATAGGCAGGACCAGAACCGGGAAAATTAAATTCTGTTAATTAAAAAGAGAAGCAAAATACCTCTTCATGTTGTCTACTGTTGGATGTTTAAGTGTGCAGAAGTCAGGAAGGGAAAAGGCATGTAGAAATTTTGCTAGCTGAAAAATAAGACATATTCCAAAAGAAAAACTTTGAGGGGTGGAAGAAGACAGGAGGGTGAAGAGAATATTTACAGAGCACTGCTGATGAGATCCTATATGGGGAGACAACTTTGCTGCTTTACAAATCTGTGTTAAGGAAACATCACTGAGGAGGTATTTTCACTGCAGAATTAACCCGAGTGACCGGCACCTAAATCTGAACACCCACATTAGCCTAGACATACTGCAAAACTATACCCAAGTTACTGTGTCCTCACTGGTGCTTCACTCACCCATGTGTTGGTAGGACTTTTGGGTACATATTCCATGGTTCTTTGTTCTGCAGTATGCCAAGGAGCTCTATGGATTTTCTTCCCCAGTGAACTGTGGGAGGACACTAGAGGATTGTCAGCATTTGAGTGACAGCCTGAATCACCACAGCAAAGTAGGTGCGTTAGCAGCCCAAATTAAAGCCTCTCTTGGGTTTTAGTTTATACCTTAGGACGGGCCAGCCCACCCTAAGTAAAGAGCCCCAGTTAAGAGAAGTGGAGAAGTGTTTGGGGGGAAAACCTGAGTAAGCACTTTGGTGAAGAGAGTCCTAATTTCTCGCTAACAAGGTCAAAACAATAAGAAATGCAACTAATTAAAAAACATCCTCTTGGTTAAAGCATCGCCCAGAAAATTTTAGCAAAAGAAACTAGAAACACGGAGCTTTTAAGTGCTTTTAGTTAGCTTTAAGTTCAAGAAACTTTTAACATATAACATACTTCATGAGCTTGAACACACAAGAACGGAGAAAACATTGGTGGGATTATAACCTTAATAAGCTTCTCTCCCCCATAATCCTGAATAGGAATTTTGGGTGAAGTCCACAGTACTACCTTATTTGGGTAAACACTGGAATAAGGTAGATCAATATTAGGGCAGGAAGCGCACAGGAACTCAGTGTCATAACCACATTAATCCCCTAAATCACAGGGGGCTTTGTATTGTGCCAAACCCCACATGAACCTGATGACCTGAGGCTTCAGAGACATTGACCTACTTGTGCCTAACCCATGGTAAGACAAAACAGCTGCTAAGAGTGTTTTAATTTGCTAGTATTTATAATTTAGATTTTCTTTTAAAATATATATATAAAATAGAAACTTTGACATCCCTGGAAAAGTTCATAACAACTTTTAAAGAAGCAAAAAGGCAGCAATTTTCTCAAATAAGAAGGGGAGATAACTCCTTCCAAGCAACCACCAACTCCCTTCCTTGTTCTCCCGAGTCCTTAGAGAGATGCTTTTTAGCATATCCTGAAGATTAACGCATGGTAGATTCAGAAAAAGCAGAGAAAGTAGTCAAACAGGGGAAAATACGGGGGCCCAAATGACCCTGTCTGCACCACACACTAAATTTATCCTCCTACGTTATTGCAAATGCTTCTGGTAGATGATATTTAGAAAAGCTAAGACAACACAAGCTTCCTCAAACTCTCTACCCAGTTGAGAACCAAGCAATAGGGGAAAGAAGATCCTACTGCTGGACAGTGTGGGGTTGAAAGTGGTAGTTTTAAACAGGATGCTAAATAATTTTATTTTAAAAATTACTAAAAATATATGTATTGTGTAGAGAAGCAATAAATATTCACCCACGAAAGCTCACGCTCCAAAATGTCTGTTAGTCTATAAGGTGCCACAGGATTCTCTGCTGCTTTTAATAAATAGTAGGCCAACTCTTATTAACTGCTTCTCTTACTGCCAACTCAGGTGTGTGGCTCTCGGTGTTTAGTCACATGGGTATTTTTACATAACTTCAGGGTTACCACGATCAAAACTAAGCAAAATAATCGTAATAAAATAAAACATGATTAACAAACAAAAAGAAAATATTAAACAAAATATCACAAATGAATTCTAGAAATATCCTAGCTGAAATTAATTTTATAATTTCTCTAAAAATGCGATGCAGGAAAGAAAACCATGCATAGTTGGAAATGTTTTCAGCTTTTCTTGGGTCTCCAATTCTTAAGATGACATAAGCTTCTTCTGAAGTGTGTATTTGCAAATATTTTGTATCTAAATGAAAGCCCTTGTACAAGCTACACCACTGACTTGGTAGTATGAGAAAATAATTAGGCCTGGTCTACAGAACAAAGCTAGGTTGATGCAAGTTGCCTTGTAATTACTCTGGCTGTGGGCTCCAGGTCTAGACATGGTTAGCAGGGGACAGGCAGGCGATGTCTGCTGCAGGCAGCCCAGGGCACGCTGCAGCCTGGAGCACGCTCATTTCCTTCTGCCCCCAGAGGTGACACATACCTGTAGCGGGGGGATGGAGAAAAGGGGGAGGAGACATGTACCCCCCACCCATTTCTCCGGACACCTCTGGCATAGATGCCCAGAAGCGAGGAGGCAGCACTCTCAGTGTATCCGTGCAGCATGGGGAGAGAGAAAGCAGCAGGCTGCTGGTGGACTACCAGCTAAGCTCCTCCTCCATCATAAGGGGCTACTTTGCCTTCTCTGCTAAAAGAGAGCGCACAAGGAGGGCTCCGTGGTGTCATCTCCCACTCAGGCGGCCCTGGCTCCACCATTGCTGGGACCCAAGAATAAGCCAATCGGCGTGGCTATCTTTGAATATTTTTTAGCACACAGCTGGCCCACAGCCATGTGCTAACTGGGCTGCAAGCAACCTGTGGGTTGAGAACCACTACCATACAGTGATAACAGTTTGGACAGTAAGGGCTTGGATATCTATTCCTAATAGCAAAATGTCCCTCAACTGCCTCCAGAGAGACCTGGACATCACCTCTTATCACGATGTGATGAAAGAGAGCCCATAGTGCCTGCCACCTCTGGAATTTCAGTGACGAGTTGATTGTTTCATTAGAAATACGCCACAGAAATTATAAATGCAGTTGCAGCAATAAGCCCCATTATGGTTGCTGATGCTCCTGTCTCTCTTTTCTGCCTGACCCTGCCTTAGAGCAGGATATTTATGTTTTGCTAAATTAACCCTAAACTGGATTAAGACAGACCGACATAGCATTTAGAACTACCATATTAACAACAGAAATAGCAGTTATGAATCTTGAAACATCTTTTCCAGGCAAATAACATTATGCCATTAGACATCATCCCCACCCCACAATATTCTTGGTGCAGTGTTCAAAAGCTGTATTTCATTCCCCATTCCCTTCCCCCCCACCCCCCCCAAGTATTGGCATACCACTAATTACTGCAGTGCAATTTAATTATAAGACTCCAACATTCGTAGTTTTACCATAAAATGCACTAATTCAATTTTCATGTATAGTTAATTTAACAATAAAATATTCTTATGTATCAAGGAAACAGAGGACCATTTTTGACATCTCATCTAGAACAAAAATTGCTTCAACCAACAACTGGTTTCATCAATACACTAAATTTTCTTTTAACTTACAAGAGCCATGCTCCAAAATTCTTCTAAAAAGAGTTACTTATTCTCACACACTCTTTCTATAGTAATCAGGTACCCACTAACCATTCTATATTCTGTTTTGTATTAGGCTCCAGCTCCAAGAGAGTGGACCCTGCTATCTGGCACTTCCCACCAATGCCATGTAGGCAGACTGAACAATAAATACAAAAATCATTTATGCCAAAGGCATTGGTGTAGCAAGGTAAATATATCTTCTTCCACGCAAGAGAGATTTATATTATTGCAATCTGTTGCAGAGAATATTTACCAAATCTCACTAGTTTGCTGTTAAATTAAATCCAGGTGCTGGGATATCAACAAAAATGTAGAACACTATATCCTACCATATGAGGGGAGGGGAGAATATATAGCGAGCTGTTACTTTCTATACCCCACTATAAAAGAATGAAGAAAACAAGAATCTCACCATTATGGAGAAAGGAATAATCACTTTCTCACATGCTGTCTTCTGACTTGTCACTGGCAAGTAAGTTTGTCCTGTTTACCCACAGAACACACAAACTATAACAAATAATTGGTTTATCATTAAACAAAATACTTTCAGATCAAATTAAAACAGGAAGAGAGACCACTAAAGGCCTTTCTGCTCCTATTCAGGCAGCTTCATATGTAGACAATTCAGTAAATTCCTTGATCTGACTATAAGGCAGAAACCAGTCAAGAGAAATTGAAATGAACAAAACAAAAATCATATAAAACAGATCAAATTAATTCTAAAATAGTAACTATCACTCTCAAGGATCTGTGTGATATGCAAGGTGTGGAGAGAAAGACTTTAAAATCTCAGTCTAAATGTTTGAAGCCAGCCTTTACAGTATCCTAGAAGTATTAACATCTCTTATTAGCTCAGCTGCAGTCACCAAGGGTATGTCTACACTGCATTTAAAAGCCCCACAGCTGGCCTGTGCCAGCTGACTTGGGCTAAGGGCTGTTTAATTGTGGTTTAATGTTAGACATTCAGGCTCGAGCTGCAGCATGAACTCTGGGACTCTCTCACTCCGTACCCAACCATAAACATGGCAATTTTCTGTGAGCCCAAGACAGCTGGCAAGGGTGAGCTATAGGTTTTTAATTGCAGTGTAGACATACTCTTAGATACGGTTGGAGGCTTAGATGTAGTTGGCTTTAGAGAGAAAAAAGTTTGAATGAATGGTTTAAATTCCTGCTCCCTCCCCGCTCCCCTTTTGCAGTGGTTGGAGTTTCTAGCAATTCCCTCGTAAACCATGTCATCTTAAGTTCTTTATCCCAAAAGTTAAAAGGCCTATACTTAGCTTTGATATCTATAGGTATTAATGTTCTGTCTGGCTCAGTACAGTCTAAGCAAGTCAAAACAACCACCACCTCTTCAGAGCAATATCAGCAACAACAAATCTGAAGTAGAATCAAAATACGGCTCTTTCAATAATGTCCTGAATCCATAAAAGTTTCAGTGGACCATGAAGAATAACCAAATGTTGTGAAAAGGTAGTCAATTTTACAAATTTGCCGAGGTGACAGATTTTAAAGCTGAAATCTAACAAATCAGATTTGCCAATTGGATAAGTGCTATAGCCAATATTAGAATGGAATCTAATAAGATAACCCCTTTTATTGAGTCCATGGAGCATTAGCTTACTAATTTAACACTAAATTCTTTTCAGGTCAACTTTTAACTTAAACAATCTTTTTAAATTGAGACACCTGATTATTCTTAACCAATCAACAATTTATTAATTCACGTAGAATTACAGCACTATACAATCAGTTTATCAATCCAGCGTAGATAGAACCAATGTTCTAGTTATGTATTGCGCACACCCAATAGATAGTCTTGCAAGCAATTGTCAAAGACTAGGGTTGAGGCTCAGCTGTTACATCAAGGACCAATTATCAGAGGGGTAGCCGTGTTAGTCTGAATCTGTAAAAGCAGCTAAGAGTCCTGTGGCACCTTATAGACTAACAGACATATTGGAGCATGAGCTTTCGTGAGTGAATACCCACTTTGTCATGGTATTCACCCACGAAAGCTCATGCTCCATGTTAGTCTATAAAGTGCCACAGGACTCTTTGCTGCTTTTATCAAGGACCAATGTAAATCACCTAGATTTCTTATTAGATGTATTTATGATATCATTGTCCCAGTATTTCTTTAAGGAGTAAGATGTATTTGTCATTTATACATTTAAGAACGGTGGTCCCTGCTATTGGAATGGACTGGTTTAGAACATACTATATAAAAAAAATTACTTCCGTTTTTCTTTACATTAACTTACACATCACATTGTCAGAACTAATCAAAAATGCAGGGGAGGTTGGTTTACATTTTCCCTTATTCAGATTCAACAAAAAAATATTGTTTTTAAAAATTATAGAACAACTATGGTATAAAAACAATTAATTTTATTTAGGTAGTGCTGGATTCAGAAAAGCAGTCAAACAGTTTTTGCAGGACATGTAAAGGGGTTTAGGCATTGCATAGAAGAACTCAACACATATAATGAAGAAATTTCCATACATAAAACAAACACATACAAATGAAAAAAAGTGCAATTTTTAAAAAGGGAAGGTGATACACATGAGGCTAAAAACCATCATTATTAAACTGTTGCTTTTCTTTAGAAAAAGCTTTGAAGAGAAAAAACAAATGGCTTTTAGTGTCAGGTAATTAATTTCACATTTTAGGACCTATTACAAAAAAGCATGATCGTCTGTTGACTTCAGGTATAACAGCTAAAACTTTGAACAGCAGATAGTGTGTGAGAGCATAGATCAGTACAAAGCTCCAGAAAGGTCAATACGTAGCAAGAGCCAACCTTGTTGACAGCTATAACGCCTCTTTCTAGCGATCCATGGTGTGTTCCATACTTGGACGTGAAACGAGGAAACAATATATTCAGAATATTTCAACTGGCTGACTACAATGCTATCTGATGTCTTGTATTCAGAACACTTGCAAAAATGTTCATATTGTTTCATCCTTGTCATCAGCCTATGCACTAGTCTGTTAAGTATCTGGCACATCATCATGCTAACAGATGTAAGAACTCCACTGAAATACTGTTAAATAGAGGGGGAGAGGAGGGCTGCTACCTAGAAACAATTGGATTTCAGAACCATCCCCCCCCTAGAAAAGCTAGTGTGTAATTGCCAACACCAAGCATTCAAAAATCTTAAATCAAGCTGTCCCCATGACAGTACAATCTATCATGAAAGTTGAACTTACAAATGTAGAATTATGTACAAAAAACTGCATTCAAAAATAATGTAAAATTTTAGAGCTCACAAGTCCAATCACTTCTACTTCTTGTTCAGCCAATCGCTCAGACAAACAAGTTTGTTTACATTTGCAGGACATAATGCTGCCTGCTTCTTGTTTACAATGTCACCTGAAAGTGAGACCAGGGATTCTCAGGGCACTATAGTAGCCAGTGTCGCAAGATATTTACATGCCAGATGTGTTAAAGAGTCACATGATACATATCTTCATGCTTCAACAATAATTGCAGGGGACATGTGTCCATGCTGATGACGGGTTCTGCTCGATAACAATCCAAAGCAGTGCAGACTAACGCATGTTCATTTTCATTATCTTGAGTTAGATGCCATCAGCAGAAGGTTGATTTTCTTTTTTGGTGATTCAGGGTCTGTAATTTCCACATCAGAGTGTTGCTCTTTTTAGACTTCTGAAAGCATGCTCCACACCTCGTCCCTCTCAGATTCTGGAAGACACTTCAGAGACTCTTAAACCTTGGGTCAAGTGCTGTAGCTATATTTAGAAATCTCACATTGGTACCTTCTTTGCGTTCTGTGAAATCTGCAGTGTAAGTGTTCTTAAAATGAACAAAATGTGCTGGATCATCATCTGAGACTGCCATAACATGAAATATATGGCAGAATGCAAATAAAATAGTGAAGGGGACATATAATTCTTCCCCAAGGAGTTCAGTCACAAATTTAATTAACGCTTTAAAAATAAAAAAAAAAAAGCAAGCATCATCAGCATGGAAGAATGTCCTCTGGAATGGTGGCCAAAGCATGAAGAGGATATATGAATGTTTAGTATATCTGGCACGTAAATACCTTGAAATGCCAGCTACAAGACTGCCATACAAATGCCTGTTCTCACCTTCTGGTGACATTGTAAAGAAGAAGAAGAGGGCAATATTATATCCTGTAAATGGGAACAAACTTGTTTGCCTTAGCAATTGGCTGAACAAGAAGTAGGACTGAAAGGACTTGTAGACTCTGAAGTTTTACATTGTTACATAACTGCACTCAAAAAAAAAAAATCTACATTCGTAAATTGCACTTTCATGACAAAGATTGCACTACAGTACTTGTATGAAGTGAACTGAAAAATACTATTCCTTGTTTATCATTTTTACAGTGCAAATATTTGTAACCAAAAATATATACTTTGACTTCAGTTACAACACAGAATACAATATATATGAAAATGTAGAAAAACATTCAAAGTATTTGATTTATTTTAATTGGTATTCTATTATTTAACAGTGCAATTAATCACTATTAATATTGAGTTAATCGTGTGAGTTAACTGTGATTAATCAACAGCCTAAATAAAACTCTTTGTCCTCATGGAGGTAATACGGAAGAGGATTTTTCCTTAAAAGAACTGAATTTTAGAGAATACCACCAATTACTGCATTGTCCACTATCGTGGAAAAGCATCATCCACTACATAGTTAAGGCTGAAGCTAGCTCCTTTTTAGATTCGATTTTCAACACCGCCCAAAGTACCCTAAAACAAACCCCATCACTCTGCCTGCCACACTTCATCCTGGGGAAGACTGGCAAACAAGACAGCAAGTTTGAAATATTAACTTTTGTAAAGCTTGAAAACATTATCCAAATTTGTTTCTTGCTAAGAAGTGACTTTCAGGTTTGTTGATGTTGATTTTGTTTTTTTTAAAAAAAAAAACTGTATGAAAAGCAGTCTTTATTAATAGAAGCTGACCCACTTCTGAAATGATTCCAGAAAACACATGAAATGCATCAATTGAATAGGAAATCAGCAGAAGTGCGGTGGAACAGAGGACCACAAAAAGACATGAACTGGCAAGCTGGGGCTTGAAAGGGGTAGTGAATGGGGGCAGAGGACCAGGAAGCACATGAAACTGTGGAAGGGAGCCATGCTCCTCATTCTCAGAATGGGAGACTAATGCTGAGGAAGGCAAGAGGAGGGGACAGAACATTCCTGGATATGAAGGGGATATGACAGAGCATTAATCAGAGTATAAAATAGGGCAGTGTGAAAAAGACATGGGAGGGGTGTACATGTGCATCTGAAACTTGAGAAAACATAGGCCTTACCTAGATTTAAAAAGGTCTATTCCCCTACAATCCAAAAATCAATTTAACCCACACCAGCTACCCAAGTTTACACTGCATATACAAGTATCAGAGGGGTAGCCGTGCTGCTCTGCTTCTCTGCTACTGCATATACACTAGGTCATAAGTAGCATTTCAAATTGAATTGACTAACTTTGTTTAAAATAAAACCAGATCTTTATTCATTTGCTTAGAAAAGGTCAGAGGCGGTCAGGGGAAGGCTGAGTATTTGAAGTTCTCCATGTGAATAAAAGCTTCACTCTCCTTCTTCCCACTCTATCCAACACTACTCATATTCCACCCCAAGTAAAACTCTTAATACCACCATCTCCCCTATCTCTGATGCTGAGAGTGAAAAAAATCTAACCTCCCAGGGCAAGAAGGATACTTTCCAACACAAATATCATCAGTTTCTACAGAATCTAAATTTCATTAATAAAAAAAAAACAAAAACAACCCTATTCTACAGTCCTCGCATTTCCAAAGAATTCTCCAAATGTGAACGGAGTGTAAAGTAATAAAGTACTGTCTTCCAGAGTCCTCCCACAGGCAAGTCCAAAGCCTCTGCTACCGCTAAGAGTCAGTCTTGTCAGTTTTTAATGTTTGTCAGAAATCTGTGTCCAGAACAACATTAATAGGAATCTATTTCATTCTGCATCTGCTTAGGAAGTGCTCACCAGCTGACAGATCAGCTTTGGAAAAATTCCCATGATGAGGTCCTAAAAAAGAAGCTTGGGAAGGGAGAGAGAACCCCAACACATTGTTGTAGTAGCCAGGAGACTGAGATAAAAGAGAAAAGCAAAGTCTACCAGTCAGTGTGCATTTCAGAGTGCTTCAAAAGTATCTGATTCAGTAATTCCTCACTTAAAGTCATCCCAATGTTGTTTCATTGCTGATCAATTAGAGACCATGCTCCTTTAAAGCTGTGCAATGCTCCCTTATAATGCTGTTTGGCAACTGTCTGCTTTGACCACTGCTTGCAGAAAGAGCAGCCCGTTGCAGGTAGCTGGTGGGGGCTTGGAACCAGGGTGGACCGGCAGCCACCCAGCAGGCTACCAATTTTTTTTTTTCCCCCCCAGGGGAGAGCGCGGAACGCAGTCCCACTACACAAATGCAATGCAGTCGAGTTTCCGCGATTTTGGGGAAATCGTAGGGGTCAGCACACCGCAGTGCAATGGATGAGCCTCACCTGGAAAACACCTTCGGAAAGGTATTCCCTGCAGGTAAGTACCAACGTTTTCAGCTGTCCCTCCCTCCTATGCATGTGCTAACTCCTGCCCTCTGCCTTGGAGCCTGCCCTGGAGCCTCTGCTGGTTGTGCAAGGGAAGGGGGCCTATGTCAGGGTGTCTCCTCCCCTGGCTTCTGCCGCCCCGCTACCCATCTCATAGGAGCACGGGGGGTGGGCAAACGGGCCCAGGAGCGGGAGGAAGCTTGCTGACAGCAAGCTTGCTGGTTCAACTTGCTGATACTACTAGTTAAAATAAGACAATGGTACTTGGAAGTGGGGTCATGGTACTTAACGGGGCAATGTTGCAATGCTCTTCTCACACACATTACAACACACAGGGTGTGGGTTCTGTCGCCATGCTGTTCCCTCACCTCCAGGTGTGTTGCCTTGGTAGAGCATAGAGGGCTACAGTTAACATGTGTTACCCGAGTCAGCTAAGTGCTAAGTTATCAATTGGTAGGTAAGGTATCTGAGAAAAGATCCCACCCGCCAGCTTCACACTGAACAACGCTTAACAATCATCATGCTGTGTACAGTAAAATTGTAAAATCTTATACTGTATATGGTAAGAGTAATCACACGAACTAGAGTGCTGTCGCTGGTGAAAAAATTCTGGAAATCCTAACCATCCTCTCTCCCTCTTCCCCCCCACCCCCCATTTACATTAATTCGTATGGGGAAATTGGATTCACTTAACATCGTTTTGCTTAAAGTCTCATTTTTCAGGAACACAACTACAACGTTAAGCAAGGAGTTACTGTACATGTTACCACGATACTATGCAAGTGAAAGCTTCAATTGAGACTGGAGGAGATGTACAGCAGTACAAACATTCTTCTTGCAGCTCAATAAAATATGAGGGCCAAATCATAATCATTGTTCCTACAATGTTTGCAGAAAGAATGAACAACAGTGGGATTTGCCCCATTTCTATTGTAGGGCGGAGGGACTGAGAATCATTTTCCCTATCCCAACTCTGAGCAAACCTTTCTGCATCATCTCACCACATTATGGCTCTAGTACTGAATGGATACTGACCACTCTCAGCTACAAGTAACGAGCCTCCCAAACAGACTGGATTTTCAATGCCACACAATGATCCTGTTGGGAAGATCTTTTGCAGATTCCCCCTGCAACTTCTGATCTCTCACTAAAGGCAAGTGACTTGGGACAGCCATCAGTAGGGATCCCATGAAGCACAAGTTCCTGAGATAAGTGTGCTGGAAACAGAGAATTCACAGATACACTAAGCTCTGGGAATTCTTTGGTCCTCTGTAGACTAATTGGGATCATTCCCCTTGCCCCCCTCCAGGATTCTGAGTTAAGTAGAATTTGGAGCTCAGTGCTCTTTTAAAATGTGAGAATATGGCAAGAACTCTGACCTCTGTTCTTCCAGTGATAAACTGTAAGGAAGTCACATAATTTGGAATTTATATTTTCCTTGTCCTTTTACAACATTTTATCATGGAAGTGACAATTTGGCCAAGAATTTTCAGTTAATGTGTTGAAAGCTTTCATTAGTCTAGTTACAACACTGCATTCTGCACATACTAATGCTCTTAAAAAAAATGTTAATTCCATTTGCAAATTACCTTTAGAAGCATAAGCTTTATAGATTCCAACGCAAGAAGGGACCACTGTGATCATCTAGTCTGACCTTCTGTATAACAAAGGCCACAGGACTTTCCTGAATTAACTGTTCTTTAAACTAGAGCATCTTTTAGAAGAACATCCAATCTTGATTTTAAATTTTTCAGTGACGGAGACTCCACCATGATCCTTGTTAAATTTTTCCAGTGGTTAACTACCCTTGTTATTTCCTCATTTTATTTCAAATCTGAATTTGTCTACCTTCACTTCCACCCACTGAAATTTGTAACACCTTTGTCTGCTAGACTGAAGAGCACTTGATCAAATTTCTGTTCATATAAGTACTTATAAACTGTGATCAAGTCATCCCTTAACCTTCTCTTTGAAAGAGAAAGAGAGACTCATGGAACTCAATCACTATAAGGTATGTTTTCTAATCCTTGAATCATTCTCGTGGCTCTTTTCTCAACCATTTCCAATTTATCAATATCTTTCTTGTATTTTGGACACCAGTGCCAAAT
The DNA here is from genome assembly GCF_003597395.2 of Chelonoidis abingdonii. NCBI lineage: Eukaryota > Metazoa > Chordata > Testudines > Testudinidae > Chelonoidis > Chelonoidis abingdonii. The sequence continues at coordinate 61,986,488 of NC_133771.1, read as the reverse complement.
ACAGAGATAATATAACTTCCCTAGTTTTACTCAAGATTCCCTCGTTTATATATCCACAACTCACATTAGCTCTTCAGCCACTGGCATCACACAGATAAATATCTTTCCCATGCCACCTGTGTTTTGACAGCCTCTAGAGCTGACAGTCAACAAGGAAAGTTCAGCTCTGAGCCAGGTTAATCAGTGCTCTACATTATTTTCATTACTATACCAAACAGCCTCAAAGAGTCAGTCAGGCATGGAAATTCTAAGGATCATTCTTGCATTTCCAAGAAGACAATCTACATTTTTTTAAGTGACGACATGCTATGTTATATAGATGAACATGGACAAAAACTGAATGACCTAATCAATCATTACATTGCACAACAAGACAGGCAATATATACAATTGTCAGGGAAAGTTTTTCCATATATCAACCATTCTATGTTTGATAGAATAATTTCAGTTTAAAAAGAAGAATTAACCGTTAAGACAATGACAGACATTTTAATTGAATCTTTATTACACCAAGACAGCAACTGTCTTAATGGAGATCCCCAAAACAATACTAAATCTATAAAACTGCCATGCTTATAATTTAATGGTTTTCCTCCCGTACTGTATATTTTACCTTTTTATAGTCTGATTGAAAGATCATTACTATAAGCCAAACAGAGCTATTAAATATTCACATTAACTTTAAAAAAAAAAAAAGATTGTTCACCTTTGATCTCATTATCTCAATTTAATTATGAGGCCAGAATTAGACAGACAGTTGCTATACCTACACACACTTCCTACCTCGTTTGTTTCCCAAAAGATTGATGTGGGACAGAGAGGGAAACAGCAATTCTCAAAACTCTGCCCACTCTTTTTTTTTTTAATAGAGTAACCTAATAAAGATTAATTCCTTGCTGTTCTTTGTTGGTGGTGGTTTGTTTTAGGGTTTTTTATATTAATTGAAGTTCTTGATGTTTTAATGATGTCTTAAAACATCTTGCAGTCTCTACTCAGCTTAGTTACATATTTCACAGATCTAGTCTCAAAGCCAAATCATGGTTCGGGAACATAAGTTACTTCACTTCCTTGTCTATAAACCTTCACTCCTATTTTTGTCTACCTCACACTTCTCTTACCATTGTCCCAACTCCCTGCTTTCGTTATTGTCCAAAGTCAGAACTCTAGAAAATGATAGGTCTAATGCCAAAAGCCGATTTGAAGTGCTCATCCATTCCATATCATTAGCTGCTAAAAACAAAGATATGCATCACCTGTGCTTTTACTTTCACATACAGTAGTCATTTGCAAAGCTTCATTTATGTTTTTGTTTCACATTAAAACCCACCATAATCCAATTACAGGCCTATTCTGCTATTTTAATAGCCTGCAACTCTGACATTGTGAGCTCAGGAGAATGAACTCCTTCTTCCTAGCACCACTGCCTGCATATGCTTTCCTTCACCCATAGCTCATAATAGTCTCTGTTAATATATACAGACTCCTTAGACCGTCACCATTATTGGACACTACCTGCAAGATCAGTGGGTTTCCCAAATAATCTGGAATACAATATAAGTGTAACTAAATGAATACCCTATTTTGTCCACTGATCACAGGACTACCAAATATTTTAGCAATCATGCATTACAGTGCCAATCTGCCACTGCTGTTAGAAAGGGAGCCCCCCCCCCCCAATTTATAATATTTGAAATATTATGCATGCTACTTATTTTTACTTGCCACATGTATAATATACAGGAGTGGCATACCACCCACTGAACACACACAAAACAACTAATGATCATCATATGGTTGTCCCCACACCTGTCATTCTTATGGTAGAATCAGGGAACATCACTGTCAGATTCTGTGAGAGAGGAAGAGGGATGGGGTGGAACTGGTACCAGTATTTCACCACCATATGCTTAAAAAAATTTATGCCACTGTTGGCTAAGAAATAGGTCTTTAGGACATCAGTATTTCAGATGAATTATTTAAAGTAGGTATTTATTCACACAGAAAGGCAACATTTCTGCTCTATGTAAACTTCTAAAATACAACCCAAAAAAACTAAAAGAAATCCTATACCGTACATGCTTTATACAATATATATGCTGCAAAATATGCTGTGCTGAAAGAAAAACAAACCGTCAAAGACATGCAAAACTATTCATGCAAGCAGAGTATTTTCAGGTCTATGATTTTTCATGATCACCATGGTAAGAGGACAGGTAAGGTACACTGCCCCTATTCTGGTCAATTTTTATGGCAATTTTGCAAGGCTAGGTTAACAATATAATATTTAATTGTACTATGAAGGTTTAGAGTAAATATTTCTACACTTTATTAATTTTTAGTTAATTTCTGCATTATTATTAGAAACAGATACAAGAACTATGTCTAATAGTAGCCTGAAGCTTTAAAAATCATCCCAAAGCTCCCTCTTTCTAGTGACACAAACATAAGAGAAAAGCCCCAGCAGAAGAAAAGTCTTCTCTGGCCATGTCACCGGGCTCCCCTTCCCCAACTCTTCGGATGGGCCTTTTACAACGTTACAAGAAGAAGACGGAACAAGCAGCGTAGGCCGGGGGCCCGAGCGCGGCTGAGAGCGCTCCAGAGACGAGACCCCGTTCCGCATCAAACCTCACCTGCCAATTAACTTCCTACCTCAGCCTCCCGCAAACCGCCCCTCCATAGCGGACATCGCTAACCCCAGGCCAACGACCCACCCTGTGCCAGCCCTGAATAACTCTTGCCCGCGGTCCCCCACCCCATTATCTCCCCCACACACCAAACCACGTTTCCTGCCCTCCCCGCCTCCAACAAACCTGCCCCTATGAACACTCACCCTCCCCCAACATCAGGCCACCTCTCGCTGCGTCCCTCCCCCGGCACCCCTACTTCCCCCCACACGTCCTCCGGTCCGTGCCGTGTACCTTTGACGGCCGGTTGCCAGGAGGAAGGAGTCGCCCGTGGCCCACATTTCCCCACACAGCCACACACGCACCTTCCAGAAACAAGCTGTCCCTGAAGCCGCCGCCGCCACCGGCCATCTTCCTCCTGTCGCTGCTCCCCTCACTCCATACCCGCGTTGCACGCCCAGGCACCGCCAGCGGGGGCCAGGCCCTTCGCCCGGCCCGCGCGCTCTGCCTCTCGCACAGCAACCCAGCCCCTTCCCCCGGCTTCCCCAGTGCACAGCAGCAACCAGCCAAGCGGCGCTCCCCCGCCCCGCCTGCCTGTTCCGGCCCGCGTGCGGGAGGAAGAAGCGGCGCGTCGGCTCGTTCCCTTATTGTGTCCGCCACCGGCAACCCTCAGTGGTTCCAGCGCAGTCCTGGCCTGGCAGCTGCCTGCCGCCACCTCGGCGGGGGAGTGAGCAGGCCTGACGCAGCCTCTCCCTGCGGGTCCCGCACATATCCCAGCTGCAGGAGCAAGGAACCCTGCTGCTGCCTTTTTCTCCTTCCTAGGACTTAACTAGTCATCCCTCAGCCCCTTCGCTAGCCCCAGGACGTACAGCCCACAGCCTCCAGGGAAGGGGACTCTAATTTCCCTATCCCCTGGATGATAAAATGGCCGCACAAGGGCTCTGCTGGTAAATATCTACGGCTCTACCGCTCCCCCCTTATCAGCTCAGGAGGCTGCCACTTGCTGGGTGGAAAGGTGGGGTGTAGGTGGTTGAACTACATAAAATGAATGAGCTTTAAAGACTGAGGGGGCAATTAGTGAATCCTATGCTGAGGATCCTTCCCACCCCTTCTAGGTCATAATTAAACACGCGCACAAACCGAAGGCCACACTTATTTATTTTAGTTTCTAAAATTTGCCAGTAGCCCGCTGACGCTATTCTTGTTTAAGAGCTTAAGGTGGTGAGTCTGAAAACACGGATGTACAATATTGTCAACACCAAACATTCAGAAATTAGGAGTCAAACCCGTCAAAATCGTGAGATATTAAAAATAAATGCAAAAAAAAAAAACCTTAGGTTTTTGAGCCTTTAGGGTTCACACTTTAAAGCTTTTCTCTAGAAGCAGGAGGGTTAGAAACTTATGTTTAAAAGTTGAAACAGTTTCTCACTGTCACAGGAGCCCAGACTTTGGCTAAAATCTCTCATATTTTTGTTTGTAGTCTCCCTCAGTTGCACATGAGGATTTCACCAGCACAAACTTATGGCAGACTCAGGGCTCTAGCTACCTAATTTAAAGCACCCAAATTTTCAAAGATAGATGTGGTCCAGGGGCCAAGGTGAATATATAGGTCCTGCATTCCTTGCAAGTCCAAAACTCCAATTTAACTCAACAAGAGTTGGCAGAATCAGGCCCTAAATTACATAAATTGAAGTACATAATGCACCAAATAGTTCAAGGCCCAGAAACAAAGCAATGCAGATTTAAAAAAAAAAAAAAGAAGAGAACCCACTCACGACTATCGACATATTACCTACTTGCTAGATTATCTTTGAAAGACTTCAAGAAATAAGTGTGATTTAAGGAAATATTTTAAGAGAGCAGTCAGTTTTCATACAAAATAGGATGAGGAAGTTCCAAGCCTAAGAGATAGCATGTAAGAAGAAAGACTATATCATTCCTCTAAATCTACCTTACAATTCCTGGACTATGGGGTTGCTGAAAATATGCTCTGAAAGTTTTAGTGTACTGATAAGCCTAAATCATTAGACTTCAAAATGCCAGTCTTAGAAAAGTAGGTTTTATTCAGAGATGAATCAGAAAATTTGATGTGGTATTTCATTACTGATTAAATTCAAAGTTCAAACTAGAAAAAGATAAATGCATAGGATTTATGTTAAAAAGGAGAAAGACCTTAAGTGTCTCATTGAAATCTAAACAACAAAATTCTTTATCATGAGAGGGAGACACAAAGACCCTGATCCTCCAATAGGATCTGTGCAGGTAGAACTCTATGCCTCAGTGTGGCCCCGTGAGGGCATAAGGGTCTACTTGTATCCAGTTTCAGGGCTCGGACCATAATGTTAATCCAAAATGGAGAAGTTTCCCTTGAGTGAGTCCAGACTTTTGATTCAAATCTCACAAACTGTTTTCCAAAACTAGGAGTTTTATTTTGATAAAAAAGAAATACATGACATGCTAGTGTGTCCTCATTGACCGAATCAATGGCAGCAAATATAATTCCATACTCCCTATGTCCCAATCTTTGCTACTGTTTTTAATGAGTGGACATCAAACGTCAAAGTAGTTTGAAATGAAATGGACCATTTAAAGAGTGACCAATCCTCCCCCTCCCACCCCCACGGGGATGATACTGTCTTCAGCAACAGGAATTATCAGATATTAAACTGCTTGTGCTCCTGATTTTAGGCTGTCCTGCTGTGGCAGATTTCCTGTCTATGGCCATGGCTACACTGGCGCTTTACAGCGCTGAAAGTTTCACGCTCAGAGGTGTGAAAAAAAACACACTCCTGAGCGCTGCAAGATACAGCGCTGTAAAGCCTCAGTGTAAACAGTGCCGCGCTCCCAGTGCTGCAAGCTACACCCGTAGAGGATGTGGAGTACGTGCAGCGCTGGGAGAGCTCTCTCCCAGCGCTGGCGCTGTGACCACGCTCAAATTTCAAGTGTAGCCATACCCTATGAAGATTTTGTTGTTTAACATCTACTTTTTTCTGGAGAAGAACTCTTCCTAAATTACATACCAGAGAATAGAGAGTTTCCTTTTCTGCCATTTCATGTATTTAGGGATTCCTGAAAGGAAAGTGTTCTGAAAGGGGTGTGTGTAGCTCCATTCCTTCCTCTCCTGAGGCCATTCTTTTCACAACTAGTCCTTTTTCTACTTTAGATGTTATTTTTCACATTATGTGTGTATGTGAATGAATGTATTCCATATAATTTAGAAGATAACCATTTCCATCCTCTTTTCAAATCTCTGCAATCATTCTCTTAATTTGCCCCCAAAATTAAAGAGAAACTCATTTCCCATAATTGAGGGCTAATTGAGTCAGAAAATGTAAGATTAGTATATCCTAATAAAGAAATCTTATAGATTTGCTGGTTTTATTTCCTCTTTTCTCCTTACCTGAAATAGTCCTCTCTGATTGAGCCAAGAGCAGGAATAAATCTGACAGCTGCTTTCTTAGTATAGCAGCCATTAGGGTCTGACTAGACCAGCTGTGACTGATTGACTGTCACAGGTACATAATTTAAGGCCCTGATCCTGCAAATATTTATGCATGTGTCCTATTGATATAAAGCATGCAAGTATTTACAGGATCAGAGCCCAAAGTAGTATGAGACCTCTGATATAGAAAGCCTTCTTCACACAAAGTAGGAGGTGGTTATGATCAGTTAGTGTTGGCAAAGGCAGAAGTATGGAAGGTAAAGTTCCAGAAAGAAACTTAAATGCCAGCTCAAACAAACAAAACAACCACCACCTGTAGTTTTCCTTGGCAATATAGTACCCCCTGTGCACTATTTCTAATCTTTCTATGTGAAGAAATTTACATATGCTTGCTGTGGTGGGTGGTCTTTTACAAGCCAATCCAGCTCCTTAATCTGTGACATGACCCTCTCACTTAAACTTCAGTTTTTACATTTTTGATGGAGTGGGGTTGGGAGGAGGTTCTATAGAGACAATATGTTCAGTGCCTTCAGTACTCCTAAGCCAATGACTTAAGTTACAAAAAAAAAAAAAAAAAAAAGTGAGCTAAAATCATGAGAAAAGCTAAAAATGTTTAAAAAATAGACATGTATTTTAAATAAGTGCAGAGAGACCTGGTATGGAAAAATGTCCATTTATAAATCTGAATGTTAGGAAAAACACATTAGGATATTTTAGTTATGTGAATAATTGGAGAGGAAATTGTAAAAAACCCAGAATTTATCATTATTATTTATAATATCTCCTGTCACAGATTATATACTTTTATTACATATTTTAAACTAAACATTAGACCTTTAATTTAAAGGTCACTTACAAGATGAGAACAAATGGATATAAACTGGCCATGAGTACATTTAGGCTGGGAACTAGAAGTAGATTTCTAACCATCGTAGTAGTGAGGTTCTGGGAGATTCTTCCAATAGGAGAAGTGGGGTCTAAAAACCTAGTTTTAAGACAAAGCTTGTGGAGAATCATATGGTAAGTACAGTTACTGTTATTTTGTGTATGGGGTTGTGGGAAGTAAAACCTGTCATAGGACATGAGACAGTGATTTAACATCTGCAGACTCTGTAAAGGCCCATTTAGTTGCTAGCAGCCACCATGGAATGTTCATTCAAATGTCAGCAAGGGTGCATGGACTGTTAGAAGAGAGAGTTAAAGTTTGCCAGCTACAAGTGAGTTTTTTTTCAGGATTTCAATGAAAGTGCTAGGACTGGCCTCTCAGGACACCAGAGACTAGGCCAAGGGACTGTATGGGTCCAGGCCACTGGGAAGGTAGCATTGAGATCCATGTTGGAAGATTTAGGACCCCACAGTTTCTGAGAAGAAAATCTGAACTGGGACCTGTAGCAGGCTTTCCTGTGTTGAGAAGGGAAAGAAGATCTCCACATGAACAGTAAATGAATTCATCCATGGGTTTACCTGTAAGTCAATTTTAAGAGTTTGCTAACCAAGTCTGAAATGGAGCAGTTGGATAGTGGGCATTCTTGCAGTGGCCCCTGAAGGGCACCTGTCATATTGATCAGCGAGCATCCTGCTCCTGGGAACAGAGTCCTTGGAAAAAGGTAGCAGAGTGATGAGGTGTCATGATATACAATTTCCAAGTGTACAGCTTGGTGATGGTAGCAGTTACAAGAGCCCAGAGCATAGGAAATCTAGGGTCACGACAGAGCTAGATAAGTTTATGAATGGGATTATATGATTGCATTGCCTGTGACAGCATGAGACTGAACTCAATGACCCAGGAGGTCTCTTCCAGTCCTATGTTTCTAGGAACAGAATTGTTGATCGTACATATATCCTTACATAATTATTAAAAGAAAGGGAACAAATACAAAAAAGAGCTAAGATAGCAATGAATATTCATTCCCATAGGTATTCATATTGTTTTTGTATCAATTTAAAAACAAAAAAATAATTTTAGCTCATATAGCCCATCTTTCCTTAAATAGCTCAGTTATTAATCTAATATAGACATTTCCATTTCTCCTAATTCTTTTATTCTGGTTCTATAGCAGGTATATATTTTTGCACCCAAAGTATTAAAATACACTTATTGACTGCAGTTATTCTAAATAGGTGTGTCATTGTTTATAACCCCTGAAATAACTATTGCACAGATTTTCTCACATCTGACCAGAAAGTCATACATTTTTTATGTCATGAGTGAAAAAATAAAATGCGTGGATTGTCAAAAATATATATTTTTGATTATTTATAATAATGAATGGAGAAAGTACTTACAATAAATATATTCACAGCTTAAAATATTAAAATTAAAAGCTATACAGGCAGAAAACTTGCTCGTGCCCTGTACTCTAGAGATGACCAAGAAATTTAACCAACGTGAGAAATAAAAGAGTACATTTTAATTATATTCTGCACATTTGCTCTCCAAGCTACAATCTAGCTAACCTTTGAGAACAGTTTGATTAATTCAATGGTGCCTTTTTTAGTATGAGACAAAATGCAGGCCTTGCTTAAACTACTCTATGTTAAGAAGTAGGTAACATTTTCTTTACTATTCTTTCCACAAATGGTACCTATTTAATTCAAATACTGTAACTCATTCAGAATATGAAGTACCCAGCCACCCAAGTACAAGCAGATGTTTTATTTTATTGTACTTTTAAATAATGAAATTTAACCATTTTCATAAAATTACATTTGGATTTCACAATAATAAAAATAGCCTTGAAATATTAGGGGACGCTACATTTTAGTATTTGTAAGCCAGAAAAATACAAATAAAATATTCTCAACATATTTTAAATGTTTCAAAATAAATGTTTTTCATTCTTAATTTGATTTATTTAGCAAAACATAAAAACAAATCAAAATCATGAAAGTGTTATAGAGAGAAACAGACATCCCTCTCTCCTCCTTTCTGAAATAAATGTTCTCAGTTGTGGCTGATAAAAAAAAGTTAATGAAAGGAAACGTGCAAAATACCAGTAGGCCTAATTGCCCACACACAGTCCCTTCAAAAAACTGGGTTTTCTTTCTGACCGTTATATAAAAAAAAATTTTTTTTTGGCATTGTTAGAAGAATTAATAGCAAGGCTGCATCTATCCTAACACTTCTGGTCTTCAGGCTATGAGTCAGAGATAAAGTTCTGGGCTGTAAGCATGAGAGCAAGTACATAAGTTTACAGACCACTTCCTCCCCTTATTCCTTTCCCCTCTGGCCTGGTCTACACTACACGTTTAAACCGATTTTAGCAGTGTTAAACCAATTTAACGCTGTACCCGTCCACACTATGAGGCCCTTTATATCGATATAAAAGGCTCTTTAAATCGGTTTCTGTACTCCTCCCCAACGTGAGGAGTAGCGCTAAAATCGGTATTACCATATCGGATTGGGTTAGTGTGGCCGAATCCGACGGTGTTGGCCTCCGCGTGTCCCACAGTGCACGACTGTGACGCTCTGACCAGCAGTTCGAGTCAATCTGACTCGGATGATGGCCAGGTTAAAGGAAAAGCCCGTGAACTTTTGAATTCATTTCCTGTTTGCCCAGGTGACTCTGACAGCACGGTGGGCAATGCAAGTCCCAAATCCAAAAAGAGCTCAGCATGACATACGGGAATCTGCTTATCGCTGTATGGGAGACAAATCTGTCTATCAAGAGTCCATACAGAAGACAAATGCCAAAGCGTTGAAAAATCTCCAGGCTACACAGTCGTGTACAAGCGTAACGGAAAGCCAAAGAATCAAATGGAATGCTCAAGAGGGAGGGAGAGGGTACTGAGGACTCCACAACCACAGTCACACATCTCCGAATTTTACATTTGACTGAGCTCATGCCTGTAGTTCAAACACATTGTCCGCGTGGTTACAGGTATAGCTCGACAATTTACCTCCACCCACATGATAAAAAAAAAAGAGAAAGAATCTTCTTGATTCTTTCAATGTCACCTATGCTACTGAATGCTGCTGTAACATGTGCGGCAGTGAGAGCAGTATCGTCTCTCCCTCCCAGTGGCAAATGGTGCAGTAGGACTGCTAGCCGTCCTTGTATCAGCACCGGAGTGCTCCGCTGGCCTCAGGTGAGGCTGCTGGGTGCTGGTAAAAAATAGGAATGATTCCGGTCATTCATAATGACATAAAGCTACCGTCTCATCATAGCAATGGGGCTGACCCATCACCTCCTCCTTTCCTGTGTAAAGAAAAAGATTCTGTACTGCCTGACTTCATACAGCAGATGCTGGCTCTCCCCCACACGCTTAAGTTTGCTGACTGCATAGCATGTGGAGCTGCATCCCCTTATTTTTATCTCATAAACAAGTCACTGTTTCTTATTCCTGCATTCTTATAACTTCATGACACAATGGAGGGAACTGACTTAAGCCAGGAAGTTGGGGAGAAGGAAGCACGGTGGGGTTGTGCAGGGCACCCCCGTGATAGATGCAGCTCACTTTCTGCGAATTTAACAAGGAGCACTGTGCTCTCTGATACATAGTTTCTAGTACACTGCCCCATATTCTAGCGCAGGATGACTTCTATTTTTAGAACATAAAATGAGGGATTGATTCAGGAGTCATCTCCATTTTTGCTTTGTACCCTGCCTACGACCTCACAGGAGCACCATGATACAATAAGACAGTACAGGAACGCACAATAACCGTCATCTTACTGTATTAATAGCAGCAGACGGTAACAGAACGACTGATAACAGTCCTTGCTCTCGTGCAAAAGACAATGAATGCTGCTGTTAGCGCTGCAATACGCCTCTGTTAGTCGGCAAACTAGCACACATAACGGTGAAGTAAAAAGACGCTGAAAGCTCCAGGTTGCCATGCCTATGGTCTGCCAGGGCAATCCAGGGAAAAGGGCCAAAATATGTCGCCGTTGTTTTCGGAGGACAGAAGAGACTCATTTACCAGAAACCACGCGGACAATGATTTTGCCCATCAGGCACGGGATATAACCAGAATCCAAGGGTGGGGGAGACTGCGCGGAACTCATGGGATAGTACAGCCGCAACCATGGCAATCTGCTCGCGCCAATCAACGCACCGCCTCCAGCCTTGGACATGGATCACACACCGCCGATAATGTCCTTACGCGCGGCTGCTGGCACAGACTTTATACAATCTGTTTTACAAAACTGGTTTATGTAAAATCAGAATAATCCCATAGTGTAGACGTACCCTCTGTGTCAAGCTCTGATAGAATTAATCTCTCACAAACCTAGAGGAAAAGTGCAGGACGTGTCAAAGTTAATGCACATTCATACAGATTTTACCGACTAGACAGGCTTTATAAATTTTACACAAATATACAAGGGCAATATGAACATCAAGTGCAATCAGTACAAGTACACAAATAGAAACACAAAATTTAATATACAGAAGAACACAAATCCCCCTCTTCAATGTTGCATACATGATTTTATTATAATTATTTCAGGATAGGCAAGGTAAAAATCATGACACACGCTTATCCATACATGCCTATAGTTATGTGTAAAGACTATATCCACCAACCTAAATGCATGCAGTACATGCACGGACACCCTCAAAAATATGTAGACACACCCATACTTGTTTTAATAACATTATATTTACACTTGGAAAGATTAGATTTTTATTGGTAAATAGCAACAACTGTTTATTTCACCATACACACACAAACCAATGAAAAATATTTCCATTAATAATGAAAATTTACAGGTAGGCAATGTAAGAAAAATGCTGTTGGAGAATTTATTAGAATTTGATTTAAGGCTATTCATTTTGCATATTTTGACATATGATGTTGACAATTTGTATTTTAAGTTATAAAGCTTTAACTTTTTGAATCTCAGCATCTACCATCATTAAATTATTATTGTTTGACCCCACATTGTCTGACCTTCCCATAGCTCAGTGGTTTGAGCATTGGACTACTAAACCCAGGGTTGTGAATTCAGTACTGGAGGGGGTCATTCAGGCATCTGGGGCAAAATCAGTACTTGGTCCTGCTAGTGAAGGTAAGGTGCTGGACTCAATGACCTTTTGGGGTCCCTTCCAGTTCTATGAGATAGGTATATTATATTATAATATTAATTTCCCACAACCATGAAAATGTAAATAGATAAAAATCTAAAAATAAACATCAATATTATCCATCAAAATTATTAAAATAGTCACTTTCTGCCAAGCCTATTTTATAGAATATACACAGAGGAAACACATAAGCTCACTTACAGTTAATATTCATTTGACCACATAAGCCAAATGAAAAAGATAACCCCCTTTTCCAAGCACAGATGAAAAATATTATTGGAGTATTTACATTGTGGTTCAAGAAACCCTTTTTCCTTCATAAAGCTATAAGTGATGTTATTTTATTAACACATTTTTGGGGGTGCTTATGAACTGTAACCGTTATTGTGAAAATTTAAATATCCAGAGATTTAATAATAATAATTTATTGGAAGAGCTTTAGGAAATTGTAGGAAGTAACTAGACTTCATGAAGCACTTTTCAAAGTGCAGTCATGCATTAACAAATTAATATCTCCCCTTCGTGAGCAGTAGCTAGTGTTTTTCCTTCTGCAACAGTTTAAACTAAATACAGCGTGGATTATGGGGTGTGAATAGCAGTGCACATCAAACTGCTGCGCTGTAACTCCCCCATGTGGATGTTGCAGGCAAGAACTAAAAGATTCCTCGTTCAGATTATTGTAGTTCCTTGAGGAACACTAACTACTCAAGGGCACGCAGTGTGATGTGGCAGAGCCAAGATTAGAACTCAGAAGTTCCTGGATACCTGACCTTTATTTAAGACTCTAGATCATGCAGTTAAAACAGCCTTATATGGTGATAAGCATTAATATGGCATTTAGAAGTGAGAAAAACCAAAGTTACACAGAGTTAACAGGACAAGTTTTCTCCATGTTCTTCAACTGCTTTGCATTTTTATTTCAGCAACTTAACCTAGTGTGAAATGTTACAGAAAAGGAAAATCCCGATGGCTAGAGGCATGCATAAAATAGCGTATGTGCCTCCAACATCACTATAGCTGAAATGAAGAGGGTAATCATTTGCAAACTCAAAACCTATTGTGGGACTTCATTAAAATACCAGTCCATAGACAGTTGGTGGTCCTCATTTATATGGCCTTCACTGACTAAACAACTTATGTGGTCACTTGAAAGACACCTGCTTTGAACCAACTGTACCTAACACAACTTCATTCCTTTCATGCCTACGCTCTTCACTCAATCACTCTTTAAGTTGAAGCAACTTATTTTGTTCAAAGAAATAATGGAGTATTGAACAAATTTAACATCATAGCCATCCCAACTGTTAAAATCCAAGGCCATGCTTTGGGCACCCTTTGACTTGGCTCTTCCACTACAAGATTTAATACTGTAATATCAGGAAGGAGTTATTGTGCCTGTTTTAATTTAATCCATGGGTTTTATAATTTCTGTATAACACATATTTAAAGATGTTATGATTTATTATTTGTACTGCAATAGCATCTAGAAGTCCCAACCAACTGCATTACTCATTGCACATATAATAAAAAGTGCCTTCCCCCAACAGCTTTTAGACTAAAATGTCTACTTTCATTTGTTTACAATAAATCATACAACTGGCATTTAAAAATTAATTTGACTGTGAGGCCATTATATGCTTTATACAATCACAATGCCTATTGTTTGCCATTAGCTGCAAATACCAAGATTTTGATGTTTCCTAAGGGAAGATATTTTGGCTAGGTTAAGTTTGTTGAATACTTCAAAATTTCTATTAAAAAAATCAGATGCCTCAACTTCAAAAATCTCACTTGCACCCCTTTTTCATAAAACTTAGTCTTTAAAACTTCAGGTATCAAATTTAAGTCATTTCCATCTTTGGTGACACTGGTATCAGATAAAGGTATATATAATCTCCCTCTCTCCCTCCCTCCCCCATTTATGAAATCCACTTTGTGACTGCATGTTTAAATGAAGTTTATGTTTAAAGTGTAAAATTATCTCTTTATTCAAAATTGATTTATATAGGTTAGTAGGTCCCCTCACCACCCTAGTTAAAACTCAAGACCACTCTAGTCTCTTTCAGGCCCTTCCCTCAAGACAAAATTTATTAATTCAAACAAAACACTCACAAAGTAACACAAAATAAAGCTATGACCAACACACATCATAGTGGCCCACAGACAACCCTCCTTTGTAAGTCACAGGCACTAGTCTCCCTCAGCAGTTTATAGAAAACAGCTGAGCCTTTCCCAGCTTGGTCTGATAATCAAAATGCACTGGCTGGCCCCAGACCCTTTGGCCTATAAAGAGGCAGACCACCTTGTTACACCATATTACATCTTCAATCCACAGCTTGTCAACTAGTTTCTCAAAGCAAGTCATATAACGACCCAACCCATAACATTTTTCTGTGTGTGTGACTGTTATGCTCTCTGTTAATGCTGGTGGGTGGGCAGTTAGGAAATAGACTTAAAGGACACATGTCTGAATGGGTTCAAATCCTACTTCTGGCAACAAATTTTTTTTGAGAACTTTCTTTTCTATTTAAAGAGTATTGTAAAATTTAGACTTTATTCATAGCAGTCAGTGTTATCTAAAGTTAAGCCAATAATGCATACTTGTCACAGAGGGTATGTAAAAAGACCCACACAGGAGAGAAGAAACTTTGAGTTTTAACTCAGTTTCCCAGGAATTCTTCTGAATGAAAGCAGAGTTTGCCTCTCCACCTCAACCCACAGATGACAAGGGATTTGCAGGAAGTATCAGGAATTTGCAGGAACTACACATGCCCCATGCCTCTGCTCTACTGACTGGCTCCCACCAGTACCTAGACAGCACAACTCCTGCAATAACTGGGCTTCCAAAATCATCTCCCTCATGATTAGACCTATAAATGCCTTATGATGGTGCCACAACATAAAGGGAAAACCCCTGTAAGGTAAATCAGATTATTAATTTGCACCTGTTTCCCCCTGTGGTTTCTAAGAGAAAGAGGAATAATTGATTTTCATTGTCCAAACTGACAGAAATGCAAACCTTAAACATAGCATAAACAATCACAAGTAAACTGAATGTTTAACATGCCAGTTTGCATTTGAGAACAACAGGTAGGTATCAGTAAAATGATGGTATAACATAAAAAACAGCAATAGGAGAATGAGGGCATTTCAAAAGGTAATCATTGGATTGTATATCTTGCTTGCAACCCTGTGTCTTTGGCAAGAGAAATGGAAAATAACTAAAAGGTTGAGTTATGCAGAAGAGGTGGTACACACCAAATCACATGTGATTTGAACTCTGTATGGAAGAGTTACATTTCTGTCCTCTCCCTCAATCCGATTCTTCTGTCTCAAGTTTAGAAGATTTTGTGGTAACAGTTGAAATTTTATCTGTAAATTTCTATCTAGTCACTGCTCTGGAACTTTCAGATCTTTTTTCTCATGTGGTCATGGCAACTTCCACTGCACTTACTCAAATGACCTATTACTAAAGGGGCCTTTTAATAGCTCATTTTTATGGACTGAAGTTCTTAATGGGGAACTTGCCCAGCAGCCTCTGCTGTACTTTCATGGCCAAAAAATACAATTAAACCATAGTGACTGGTCCCTGTATCCAATTTCTAATTTGCTACTATGTGAGTTCCACTGTATATAGTTTATTTATCCACTCCTGTGGCAATTAATATGACAGCATCTGTCTTTGTTTCTGTGAAAGTGCAATGAGGGAGATATTCCCAGATTCCCTCCATCCTTGATGAATGGGATTTTCAGTGGGTCCTCACACTGAAACTATAAAGAAATTGTCTCACTGTTATTCATGCAGATTTCTTATAGACATTTACTGTTATTGAATTAGTACACTGACAATACATAAAAGTTTCCCAGAGTCTGATACTGCCACTGGATTGCTCTGAAGTAATTTAGTGACCTGTTGTACTTTATCAGTGTGGTGCCATACAAGCATTTTTGTATATTTTAATAGTTCATAATATTTCATTTTAGCTTTTCATCAAAAAGCTTACGAACATTCATATTTAAAAGGACACCAATGTAAATTTTAACTATGTTTGCACATAATTCTTACGAAACTAACATAAAACCTACAAAATGCTAGCAGGAATCCCTTGGGAAGTATATTCATAGCTTCTGAGAATGTCTCCCCAGATTGATCTCCCAGAGTTTTTTCACAACCCTCTTACAGAGTTGGAGCAATAGCCTAACTAAAATTAAACAAAGACAGATACTTGTTTAGAATCCTAGTGGTGTAAGTCAATAAATGTATTTAATCACCATAGTGCTATGCAATTTATCCCAACAACAAAAGCAGTAATATACTTGATTTTTGACTGTTGAAAGCTGCAGAGAGATCAAGTGGCGCAAGCATTGAGGTATCACCTCCACTGGCTCAGGAAGTTATCTTTTAGTGCAAGGAGGGCTGCTTCAGTACTGTGACTTGGCTTGAAGCTTGACTGTGAAGCATCTGGGATATTAGCAGATATCATTGTTCTGCCAGCAGATCTTAATGGGATAGGATGACTCTACTGTGGGTGACTCCATTCCTTTCTGTCTGACAAATCTCAGCGTTGTTTTTGGTAATTAATCTTCTCTGAGAGCTCTCATGTGGGTTCGAAGGGGGGAGCCCTATCTTTTTCAGTGTGTATAGGGGGCAGTGAGAAAAAATAGGCAATGGTGCCTTCAGTATTTTGTTGACGCCCAACTCAATGACCTTTCTCCAGAAAACACTTAAACTTGTTCTTAGGTCTCATTGATTTGTACTGTATTATGTAAATTTCTGTAAAAGGCACCTAGAACACAAAAAGCACTTTCCTCCTTAGTTATAATCAAAATAAATAAATAAAAATTAATCAGTTTTACAATCATTTTGCAGGTATATATTGTCTGATTGAGGATCATGATTTCTAAGATGGGATGAAATGTTAACAGCCTTGTTTTTTCTTTTTTCCCCTGCTTCTTCTTCTTCTTCTTCTTCAAATAAGGACATGTACAATGGGTCTAAGTAACATAATGTTAATACCTGGGCTGTGACTGCCACCCTGTAGTACAACGAATTATTTTCAAAGGACAGGAAAGTTTTTAAGTGTTGTATCAGTTTTCATCATAAAAGCTTCAGACTCTGTGCCACCCATAAAAATGAATAAGGATTGTGACTGTCCTGTGGCAAGTTTATCAGATGAAATATAAACTCTTCAGGAACTGATAATGTAATTTACAAGAAGAAAAATTAAGCCATATGCATTATCCATAAGTGACTTTCTAGGAAGAAGAAAATGATCAAATTGCACTTTCAGAAAAATGAAGGGCAAATGAAAAATTAACGTTTCCTTTCTCATTAAAAAATTCTGGTATCTAAAATTGTGGGTTAGGCATTGCAGTTTTTTGCCTAGTAAAGTATTTTGAGATATCTGAAGTATGAAAGAGGCTAAAGTACAAATTCCGTTCTACAGAACATGTTGTATAAGTTAATTTATTTTTAATTTAAAATTGGTAGAAATTTGATTCAGAGTATTTACACAACTTACAGATATTTTATTTGATCCTACCTTTAGGGTTTTATACCACTCTAATTACCATGATGACTGACAGTGTCCATTCAATTGTGGTCCAGTTCCAATCTCCCTCCCTCCTACTGCACAGCTGATTCACCTTGCCTTCACAGTCCCTTTGTTTCCACTCACTGCCTCACTACTTCCTGTGCTCCTTCCTTAAGATCAGTCTCTCAACTTGCTGCTTGTCACTGCTCAACTTCCTCTCACCACCCCCTAGTCTTTCTGCCTGCTCTGTCCATCTGTCTGGTTCCCTTCCTTCAGACAGCTTCTGTCCTCAGCATCCTTCTACCCATCCTCCCATTGCCCAGCTCCCTCCCGCTGTCTGAGACATAGATTTTCCCCAAGCCATCCCTCCCACAGATATTGCCCCATTCCTGGCTCCAAATTCTCCTCTCATGGCTCCCCATTACTGCAGCTCATTCTGTGATAGTGTCTATCAGTAGCCAAGATCCACATGCAGTATTTGGTGGCACTGATAGCACTACTTATCTAGGTGAACAAAAATAAAAATTCTTCCCATCGCTATTTATAAAGCATAATCTTATTCTGCATTCTAAAGAATTTTGGTAGTTAAACACATCTTTGCTCTTTTTGTATTTGAAAGTGCATGTAATTTTCTTTTTACAAATTCTGCATTCGTACATAACCTTATAAAAGAATAAAACAGCAAATCCAGCATAATTATATATTCAGTGCACCCCCCCCAACAAAAATGTAATTAATGCAATGTAATGTTTGAGATTTTAAGTCAACAAAAGCCAGACCATTTAAAGCTAAGGTTCCCATGGCAACCTTAACTGTGTCTCCTCCTGTGTCTGCATGATAGGGTCTTTTCTTACATGACCACATATTGCTAGAGAAAAGAATGCAACATACTATCCAGTAATAGAGCATTGGTTTTATGTATAAGATACTTATAGAGGAATATAGAAAATAAATATCTCTCTAGTTATTTCAAAGGAAGTTGTGATTTATTGCAATTCTGCATACATGTAAATTTTAAATACAACAACACTGAAAACAGCAGGTAATTTAGTATTAAAGATTTACATGAAAATATATAACATTATCAGTGAAATACATCTCATCTAGTAAGTGAATTTTTGAGATATTTATAATGCTACTAGTTATTTATCTCCCTAACTTAACAGAAAGTGTAATAGAGTATAGGCAGCAAGTATTGGTTTCTTGATACATCTTCACAAATTCTGTCACCCCAGTAGTATCTAACTACAAAAGTAATCTTGTTGATTTCAAAAGGACCATTCTCAGAGTAAGGTACTACTGGATGTGAGAGAAGGTGTTAGAGTTGGGTTCTCTAGTAGTAACTCTTCAAGGACTCCTTGGTGTTACAGTAACAGAAATTATTATTATTATTAATATTAGTACTCTCGTTATAGTCAATTTGAGACTGGAAAAAAATGTGATACAACTGCTTCTGGAAAACTGAATGGAAGATGACTCATTTGGACTGTGCTTTTAAATTAGTATAAGTGGGTGACAAAACCAAGGAATACCATATACACAGACATACATACTCATAATAGAAGAGAAATAAGCATAACATTCCCCCAGTTGTGCTGCAGCATATGTGTTTCTCCAAAATTCTGATTTCTATATGAAATGTTTCTATAGTGAGGATCTAGGGACTATACTAGCAGTTGATAGTGGATGAGTGTCAGCTATACCCACCTGTTTAACCACTGTTAGCTCACAAGGAATCTGACACAATCACTAGCAAATCCCAGAACCAGGTCACATACTCTCATTGACCACAACCAGTCA
Organism: Chelonoidis abingdonii; assembly: GCF_003597395.2. Classification (NCBI taxonomy): domain Eukaryota; kingdom Metazoa; phylum Chordata; order Testudines; family Testudinidae; genus Chelonoidis; species Chelonoidis abingdonii. Next base: position 61,967,059 of record NC_133771.1, on the reverse strand, counting down.
GTCCCACCAGATCAGAGAGGTTAACCATCTGAAATAGGAGTAGTTCTGTCCCTCCAAGAAATAATAATCACTAATCATCTCCACCTGGCAAGTAAGGGTACCATGAGGCAGCAATCCTATCTTCAGTGGAACTTCAGAATCCTAGTCTAGCCATTGCTCATCTTGCAGATATCCTTTACCCTCATTAAAAAGCTGCCACAATGCAATGTTTCCTCTGCCAGGAAGAAAGGGATAGTGGTGTTCCACATATCAGTATGCAGTGCCCAATGGTTAATGCTAACCTGTCTATGGTAAGCTCTATACCTGAGATAACTAGAGTTTAGGACTGATCACAAACTCATTTTTACACTTTTCCATGGGAAAGAGGGATCCATTTTTCCATCACACATTTCTTTTTCTACTGACAATATGAAATCTCACACTCATATAGTACTTACAAGTGAGTGACAGCTGCCTGGAGGATGCAGACATTGATGAGGTTTTTCCTAGGTTGCTGAGGAAGAAAGTCCATCTACCTAGGGAGAAAGAAAAATCTAGCAAAACACTTGGGAGCACAAATGGTGTTGATGTGCCAGGGTAATTGCCTGGTGAGATTTCCTGAGAGACCCCTTCTGTATTACTGCCTGAACACTCCCCCTCTTGGCTTGAGTGCCAGCATTCACACTTGATTGTCAGGTTGGCAGAATAAATTAATTCTCCTCCTTCTTGTGGTGGGGCTTACCCCCGTCACCTGTTAGACAAGGCATTCAGAGCCCATTAGTGCACCTGTGTTTGATTACCTCTGGACAGAGGCGGTTGAAATAGCTAAGGATCATTAGGCACTTGTGCCTTATAAGGAATTGGAGGGACTGTAGCAGAGGTAGTGTTTACTTCAAAGCAAAGCAAGGCTTGATTGGCCCTAAGAGGAATCCTGAGCTAGGGCTTAAATAGGCAGGAAATCAGCAGCAGTTGCTGCTGCTATAGTTATGAGAGGTAAGAGACCCTGAGGTAGTGTCAGTAAAAACACTTTAGTAGAGTTGGGGTGGAAGAGTGCTTAATTCAGCAGAGAGGGAAGAAGTTGTGTGGACTCATGCAGAGGAGGGAGGCCTAAGAACTAAAAAGAGGTTGTGTTATGTATAAGCTGTAGGCAAGTACTAAAGGCATTAGAGGTAGAAAGTAGCTCAGAGAAACAGTATTCTGTCTAAAGGAAGAGATCTAGTTCTTTAATATGGTGTCCTTGGGTCAGAACCTAGAACAGATGATGGGCCTGTGCTCTATCACCCTCTTAGGAAACAAGTCCAAGGGAAGGAATATGGAGCCCTTGGTGGGGCTGAAGAATAGCCCAAGAGAGGGCTGAAGACTGGGGGCGGTGTGAACTTTTTAGCTGGACCTTGTTTCCCCAGAAGGTGACTGAACTGTATGTGGTTGGCTGAAGGATAGAGCTATGGAAGACCCACTGAGAGGCAGATGAGGATTCTTTGTAGTATTGCACCCAGACACAAGGAGGTGCTATGGTGGTGAGTACATTACGCTACCTTGCACCTCTCCTAGCATGTCTCCTCATGCGCTGTTGCTGCCTAGCGGCTACTTCAACTGCTGTGGAATGTTTGGGCCCCAGCATTCCATCTGAGAGCTCGCCAGGAAGGGAGAGGGAAAGGCTAGCACTGTGTGTTCCTGGTTCACCAAATAGCGTGGGGGCATGGGTTTTATTTGGACAACCAAGAGTTGGGATAAATGAGATAGCATGAGCCATCTAGCAGTAGGGTAGCCTCCCCCATGGCTGGGGATTTGTCATCCTCCACCTTGCAGTTCTGGCCTGGTTTCTCTGCTCTATCTGAACCTCTGCATTATCTGATGGCCTTCCTTGTTTCCCAGCATGCTGCAAAGGGCATGTATATCATGCTGGGGATAAGGAAGGGATTTAGAAAACATGGAGAATTCAGCTAATGGGGTTTTGGATAAATGGGAGTAAACTGTAATATCTTGGATTGTAGGCTCTTTGTTGTGGGGGGTCATACTAGTTCTGTTTGTATAACAACTCAGATTCTGTTCCCTTCTATTTTATTAGACAATAGGTCAAATTTATTGTAACACCTGGTCCAAATAGACTCGTGGTAATTGACTCCTGTGGCACCTTATAGACTAAAAGACGTCTTGGAGCATGAGCTTTTGTAGGTGAATACCCACTTCATCAGATGACATGCATCCTATGAAGTGGGTATTCACCCACGAAAGCTCATGCTCCAAAACATCTGTTTAGTCTATAATGTGCCACAGGCCTCTTTGTTGCTTTTACAGATCCAGACTAACACAGCTACCCCCCTGATAGTGGTAATTATATACTTTTGGATTTCACTACTTTACTCATTGATTATAATCTTCATTAACAAGTAGTCCTACTGACTTCTAGAATTGCAGTGTTCCAGGACCTATCTCTATGCTTAACTTGTATAATCATCATATTACAAATAGCATGTGAACCAAGTCTATAAAAAGTGTAATTAACCCATAGTAAAGTACCTCAAAGGGATGTTCTTACACCCACTTTAGGTGAACATGTAATAGTAACATATGCTGAATATGTGTAAAGAGAGAGAGCTTTCTCTCTGCACTTTAACTCAGTCACAGGTGGCAACAGGTGAGGCTGCACTCTGATCACTAATACCAGTCAGTTCCCCTAGAGAGCTGATTAGAGTAACTGAAGTTAATTATCTAAAGAACTAACTGGCCCATCAGCTCAAGTCTGATTTAAAAGGGCACAGGAAGGAAGTGAGGGGGGGAGAAAGGAGCAGCAGGGTCAGGGGCCAGAACCTGTTTTTACAGATTTTGGAGAGGGGAGACCTTTGCTCCTCTCAGGCACTGGGGAAAAGGCTGAAAATGCAGGAGATGCTGTATATAGCACTACTGCATAGGACTGTAAAGATGTTGTTGGAAACCAATAAATGACAATGTGGCTACAATGGAGTTGGGTGGTTTCTCTGGTGCTTCAAGGCAGGAATAGAATGCATCCTATTACATATCCTTTCTAGTATTTCTTGCATCAATTTTTTTTCCTAGTACTCACTCCTTCTCTCCCTTGCCCACCCAACTATCTTTTGTGGGATGTTCACAAGTCAAAGATGTGGGAAGCATAAACATGGTAAGATACCACAAAACTACTTTGGCACAATGCCATGTTGCTCCATATTAATAAATAACCACAACTTCCAAGTTTGTCTCAGTGACTCTGATCAACTCAACCTGGCAATCAAAGTTGACAGGCAGGATTATTAGGCATTGCCTTCTGCAGCAGAATGACTTTTCTACTGAATAGTTTGGTCTATGACAGCTCTACCTTCTGTGGTTTTCTGAGGGATGTGCCCCTTGGAAGGATATGTTTGACAAAAGCCATTTTTCAGTCACTGGTGAAGCTGAAACCTTCTGAAACTTGAGTTACTGCTTCAATTGTTGAGCTGTAGAAGCTCCAGTAGATATCAATAGCAGTGGCCACCCAGCCTTTTCAAACTTTCACATAGAGAATAATAGGCAGAAGTATAAGTTCCCATGCAAATGGTACATTTTTCTTTTTAAACTGTTTTTTAGAACTAATTTTTCAGAGGCTGGCACCTAAATTGCAACTGCAAATCCTGCATTTGTATGAAGTGGAAGCATGTACACATTGTGTTCATGCTATTTTGTAAACAAAGCTGTGTATCACAGTCTTTCCAACTATCAAAACTCTGTTAGTGTACTTAGTGAAACATTTCTTAACATTTTAGGAACATCACAAAGCTCACAAAAATGGCTTCCCCATTTGATTCCACCATACTTTATGGCCTACACAGTCTACAGAGAGCCAGTAACCATTTCTCATTCAATCTGCAACAGTTGTTTCAGTGACAGGTGTCAGGAATCCATCTCTGAGTTTTAATGAATACTCCTATTCACTGTAATCACATCAAAAGTGTTCCTGCTGATGGAGATATGGTTTAATTATTCTCATCTTTAATTCCAATCTCTCTTCTGATGACCTTTCATTTCTTGATAGTCTTTTTTAAAATTGCAGAATTTTATTCTGGTCTCACACTAGGGGGCAGATTTGTACTACAGCTAATCCATCAATCCGCAGTTTTTTCTCAAGGACAAAATAATCGCATTGCTCATTTGAGAAATTTTTAAATGCCTAAAAACAGCTGCATTTTTTAAATTTAAATTAAACCATTTTTGAAATAAATATTCTAATCAAAGAATGAATCCCACTCAGTAGGACTGAATTCTCATAAGTATTTCTGAATGGCTTAGCTATTCAGTCAAATAACAAGCCAAAACCAAAGTTAATCTGAGTGATTCATATTGAGTTTCCCTCCACCTTTTTTCACTGTTTATAAAGTGTTCAGTCCAACTACTGCAAAACTACTTGATGCTGGACAATTTTATAATTTGCTTATCAATGCAAACATTACATGTTTCATTAAGGCTTGTTTTCTTTAACAGCTTAGCATAAAGAGTTGAAAGTTTGTATTCACACTGCAAACTTGCACAATCTCTTCAAATAAGTAACTTGTCATTAATGAAAATTTCACCCATTTTAAAAACACACAACTTTATTCTCTTTACCTGATGTTCTACAAACTATATCTGTTTAGCTTAAATTACAGTCCACTTTTTTATTCATTTACTGTCTGTATAGTTCACTAGCAAACTCAGACCGGTAACATAACTTGATTTACTTTTAACACTCCTTCTTTACAGTGCCCTTTTTTTATTGTTTTATAACTTTTATATTCATGCCAACATTACCAAAGGTAACGTCCTCATTTTTCTGTAAGACTCACAGTATTAGTAGAAAAAAATTATTTGTATTGTGTTTTGTCTGTGCACAGTCAGACAGTCCCTGCCCCAAAGACTTTACAATGTAAGGTCCTGATTCAGGAAACCACTTTAGTCTGTACTGGTGTCTCACTGAAGTCAATGGGATGTAAGCATGTGTTTAAATGTTCCCCTGAATTGGAGTTTAAGAACAGAGTTTAATTGTGTTTAGAGGCACTAGAGTTTTTGCTCGAACTTTCTAAATAAATAATGCAGCCTGAGGCAGACACCATGCACTGAAAATTTAAGTCCAAATGGATTGTTTCTTTTGACTTTGCCAATCTTCAAACAGGGTCTTAAAATGGGAAATGTCAGGCAACCTTAACTTAGCTGATAGTGCTACATATATGAAGAGTCTATGGTGATCTTTGTTCCATTAAAGGAACTGAAATTTGAATCTCTTAATACCAGCAAATGTTGGTCCCACTACAGTTTCTGGAATAGTATAAAGGCCAAATTCTACCCTCACTCATCTCCCTTTCCTTTAAATGGGAGATTAACATATATTTGACATACATAGCGCTTACCCATAGCATGTGTATAAATAACAGTGTAGACAGTGAGGTGCTGCTTAGGCAAGTAAAGATGCACTTGAACCCTGTGGATAGGTACCCACGTGTCTCTCTATGTGCCAAAGGAGTGCCTTCCCCTTCTACACTATTCCTTTTTAGCAGTGTAGTGTCCCATTGTAAGACCCTTTCACTGCTGCAGCAGGAAGCTGCTGGAGCCTTTTTCCTGTTACTTACCTGCTTACAGAGCTTTCACTAAGGTGTATAGCTACACACTGCTACGTGGATACTGCTTGCTTCTCCCTGAGGCATGTAGCTACACATAGCGTATGCTGTTGTCAATCGTGTGCAGCGTAGATGTACCCAAAATAAGTGGTGCTCACATATCGGAGACAAAGCATCAGAAAGACCAAAAACCCTGTTGCTAAAATGCTTGAAAATTTTTATGTTTAAGATGGCAACTTGTCTTTAGTTCTTGTTTTTATTAATTGAAATATCAATTCAAATCAAAGACACATATTATCTATTACTTCTATCTTCAAGTTGGCCATGTTAATAGTTAAATAACAAGAATGCATTAATTATGCCAGACATTTATTCAATGCAGTCCTTACTTCTACTGGTAAATTTAATTTGTGCTGGCCTTATTCACAGAATCCAGAGCTCTCTGAATCACAAAAATATACATAGTTTTGTTGTACACTGTACATCCCACATCTAAACCTAAATCAAAATATTCTGTAAGACATTTTCTAGAGACTACTCAATGATAAAGTCCAACTGACAAACATTCTGTATATGCTATTTGTTAACTTGCACATGAAGAAGTCTTTCTGGATATAAGAGGATTTTTATTCTACACTCTTTCAAAAATGTTGAAAATGTGTCCAATCTCCTTTCTTTGACTCTTGAGTTCATTAGCCAACTATAATGTTCAGAAACTTTTGGAAAAGTTGGCAGAGGCTATGGTAAAAGCATTCTTTCTTCTGTCAATTGTGTTAAAATAGTACTACTATGCCATAAACTTATCAGAAGTTTTTTAATTTTGAAGTTCAGTACAATGAAAAAATGGACTCTACTGCTTAAACAATAAATATTTAATTACCTTCTTATTAGTTATGTGCATATTCTACATAGCCCAAAGACTGGCAGTCATGCATACATTTAACAGTTGTATTAATTAGATTCTTGGATACATAGAAATAAGAAACATAATAGTGAAATATTTACAGAATTTTGTTACAATTTATATCTATCAGATTTTTAAGAACTTCCCCTTTCCTACAGATTCCCTGTTCTAGTGGCAACAGATTATATACTTTATGAAAAGCAGAAGAGCACAGCTAATATGGGAAGTCTAGTTTTTTCTAAAGGTCAGTGTAACTAACCTGTGGATTTTTAGGAGAAATCATTAACAAATTTAGTCTAGTACTCAGTTCACATTCTAAAGGCTACTTTCTCAGTGAAAATGTCTAGTACTATATTGCAGTAGAACCTCAGAGTTACAAACACCAAAGTTACAAACTGATCAGTTAACCACACACCTCATTTGGAACCGGAAATATGTAATTAGGCAGCAGCAGAGAGTCTGCCCCCCAGCCCCAAAGGTAAGTACAGTACTGTTAAAGTAAACTACTAAAAAAAGGGAAAGCAGCATTTTTCTTCAAAGCTGTATTAAGCCAGTTTTCAGTTGTAAACTTTTAAAAGAACTATAATGTTTTGTTCAGAGTTACAAACACTGTGGGAATGGAAGTTGGTTATAACTCTGAAGTTCTACTGTATCTTGAAACAAAAGCATAGACTGAAAAGGCCCACCCAGACGGGCGGGGAGGGGGGGCAAGTGGGGCGATTTGCCCCAGGCCCCGCAGGGACCCCCATGAGAATATAGTATTCTATGGTATTGCAACTTTTTTTTATGGATGGAGCCCCTGAAATTGCTTTTCCCCAGTCCCCCTGAATCCTCTGGGTGGCCCTGAGACTGAAGAGTGCTTTCTCTGTGCAATATAAGTATGCACAATGTCAATGCAGGTTTGGTTTGCTGCAGATGGATGACCATCTACTTTTATTTTGCTACATACTTATTCCTACACTAATGGCCAAAGCCTGTTTGCCTTAGCCATCTAGTCAATGAGGACACAAACCATTGTGTTATGGTGCTGATATAAATGGATAGTCATTATCTTGAGTCGTCTTTGGGCTCAGAGGTTGTCTGTTTTTAAATGCTAGTATCCCAATTTTGCTGTCTTTGGTCACGTGGCAAACAAATCATATAACTGGTTATTCAAGATCTAGAGTCACAAATTGTATATAACCCAAATACACACTGAAGCTTCTTTTGAAGGTTGCTATATCAGTAGGTGGTGCTATATAATCATTCAGTGAGTACGGGAAAGCACAAAATACTAACAACACATATAGGTAATATGAAAACCAATAAGAATAACTTTACTACAACAAAATCTTAAAAATAAAGTAGTAAAAGTCACTCATACAATTGTCTAATGGTACTTCACTATGGGATTTATTTGTGAATGTTGCATTTGAGTAATGCCCTTGTAATGGGATGCTAGTAATCATTTTCTGTGATTTCTTTACTCTGACAACTAAATCCTCAGTACCTTTGTGTTTTAGTAGTTTTGCTTGTTGCAAATTTGGCACTTCTGAATGTGAGGGACAATGGGGGCAGGGAGGGTTATTATGGCTAAGCACTGTTAGGTTCCACCTACTGATCTTCCAGTGCAGTAAAGTTCTGTCTTACAACTCGAAATGGGCCTCAACCAAGACTCTGGAGATTAATAACTCCAAACCCTGCGAGCATTAGGTCTTCTGCATATGGCCCTCATCTTTATAATGGCAAAAGCAAAAACCCTGGAATCAGTTATTGCATTTTAGGCTGACTAAGGTCCAAAACTGGCATCTGAGTATATCTCTACTAATAATACTACAGTCCTTCAGACTTTCTTTAGCAAAGACTATTCAGTTAACCAGTTTCTATGGTGGCTCTTTGTGAGTAAATATCTATCAGACATGAGCCTACAATGGACCAATCCTACAGTCCTTATTCAGGCACAACTCAAAACCCAGTGGCTTAGCCTATGAATAAAAGATCTAATTCTGCCCTTAGCTACAGAGGTATGTAACTCTCATTGGTTCACCCTTAACTGAGAGCAAATTCAGGCCTAAAATGTTTTGGGCACTTTAAAATTAAGCAGTTATTTTATTTTAAAATATGAGCCTAAATAAAAATATCAGGGAGTTTTATTTTATTTGTTACTGAAAATTGACTTTTCTATTTTTAAAATGTATGGTGGAGACAAGAGTCCCTAATGTGAGTAAACAATACCATCCTTTCTGCTATTCCCAGCTAATGAATGCAAAGCTGAACTGGGTTCATGAGGGGCTAAGACATTGTTCCCCCACACATCCCTGAAGATAAAGCAGAGAAAGTAAAAAAGATTGGCATTTTTTAAAATCATTTCCATGGTGCCTCTCTCTGTTAGGGAACTCTTTTCTTTAGTGGGGCTATTCAGGGTAAATGCAGTTAGGAAGACCCAGGTAATAGGATCCATTAGCGCTGTTGTATAGTGCCAAGGAACAGAGAGGGGATGACAGTCTGCAGTTCAACTCAAGGAACAGGTTCTCCACATGTGTGACCCTTGCTTCCTTAGATCCAGGAAATCCAGCCTGTTGTGTGTGTGACTGGATAGGCAACCCCCAATGGAATGATTCAGGAGAAAGGTTTTCCAACCTTTAAACTCTTTATTTGTGACATTAACATATGTGAACAGAAGATATAATTCTTTAAGTTATACATATCTCTATCCTTGTTAGCATTAACCTAATAAATTCACATTTCCACACAAGTCTAATGAACATTTTTGCACCCTTTAATCTTCTCTTGTTGGCTTTACTAAGCAAAGGATCTAGTCCTGTGTTAAGAGAATGGAAAGTCTGATAGAAAACACCAAAAGCAAAACCAGTCACACATGAGTGAAAGCTACATTATAATCCCTCAATGCTCAGGCATGTTGGAACATTTTGTTAATTGCTCCAGTGAGAATTTTGTGTGAGGGCTGAAATTCATCCCTTTTTACAGCATCAGATCACTGAAGTCCCAGTTTAGGCCCTATATGGGATGTTTAGGTGGTTTAGGCTCTATATGGAGGGTTAAGGTGGTATATAGTTCTTTACTGTGATCCCCTCATAAAGAGCAAGTTTCATCTATGGAAAGCAGGTATTTTGACTCATTGTATTATAATGTTGCATTTTTCTGGTTCCATATCATGGGCATAGCATATGTCTGAGTAAAAAAGAAAGCACCACTGCATTAGCAAATCCCTGTCTGCTATTAGACATAAGTCTTTCTGAGGCACGATTATGTTTATTCTGGCTTTTTCCCCCCATACCAAATGTGATGTAATCTTCCTCATAAAGATCTGACATAAATAGGGGTAGGAAGTGACTCATTAAACTTTCCAAAGATAATCAGGGTGCTTTCAGGCATTTTTATTCTACACTTTATTCTTCCTTATTTACATTGGCTTCAGCTGACACACACATGGCCACAGGGCTAGTTCATGTCAGGTAACCAAAGCTTAAGATCAAGCAGCTGAGCTCAGTTAAAATTTGGAGGGGAATGTTATTAGCTAGACTAGGGGTTCTCAACCTTTTTCTTTCTGAGGCTCTTCTCCCAACATGCTATAAAAACAGTTTTTCTGCACATAAAAGCCAGGACCAGCATTAGGAGGTAGCAAGTAGGTCAATTGCCCAGGGCTGCACACCATAGTGGGCCTCTGAAGCTAAGTTGCTCAGGTTTTGGCTTCAGGTCCAGGTGGCAGGGCTCAGGGCCCCAGCAGGTCTAATGCTAGCCCTGCTTGGCAGACCCCCTGAAGCCTGCTTGCAGACCCTGGTTGAGAACCACTGCTTGCAGACACCTGGTTGAGAACCACTGAGCTAGACTGAATGTGTTTACTCCAACATAGATTTTTGGAATATTGTTTTTAGATTAAATTAAGAATGATATCCAATCTACTTAATTTTGCAGCAATGAATGGTAAATTAATAACTCTTTTGCTTTTTATTCTATTACTTCTATGATATCTTAAATAATAAAATATCAATGGTTAAGATACTTTACCAGCCTCTCAAATTCCCACAGAAACTTGAATCTATACTTTGTACAGCTTTCCCAAACAAAGCAGTAAATTCAGGAAATGAGTAATTCTACTCAGCAAGACAACTATCTTATCAGATTGAAGAATAATATATTAAAAACAATATATAAGTAAAGATGGCTTTGATAGAGTAGTTTATAGGAGACCCTGGCTCAACAGCTATTGCAAACCTTTAGAAACTGGATAGCTTTCAACGGTAATGTGCCGAATGTCTTCTTTACCCCAGTGTTTGTCAGCTTATCCAAGGAGTGTTACAGCCAGGGCTAAAAAACCAACAGGTCTCATTCCTCTGCTAGCTTGATGGGGTGAAGGTGCTGAAGAAGAAACAGGAACATATTGTGCCCCAAGAATGAAATGAAAGTGGGAAAGCCCATAATTAGAAAATTAGGATACCTGCTTAAAAGAAAAGCTCAAGATTATGAACCAAGAACATCTGGTTACAAAGATATTATATAGATTACAATATTTGCTACAAGTGATATCTTTAGATATTGCAGGATACATTCATAATAAAGGGTGTGGGTGCCAAATTTTTAATGAACATTAAAAAATGTATTTGGGCATAAGTACACAATGGTTTTAATGCAAAAATCAGTGAGACAGAATAGTATACAATGTATCAGTATAATGTTGGTACAGATGTAACACTGGTTAACTACTGGTCTATTCAGCAAATTTTTGTATGAATATTTATGTAAACATATGTAAAATAAACAACTTTCAGTTTTTAGTTGAGGCAGTTTTATATGAAGGTAAGAATACAGGTGTTTGTGGCATGTATATATTTGCTGCATCATTATTATACCTTAATAGGTACACAAGTAGGTATAATTTGACATCTTTCTATTTGTACTATAATAAAATTTTAGTTTGAGGCATCATGGTTTGTCGTCTTCTTGCATTTAACAAGTAGCTCATTGGCTGAAGCCCAGTGTTCCATAACTCACCTTGGGTCATGACAGTCTAACCTGAGCTGTGTTCTGTTCATACATACAATTTCTCATATCCATACTGCTTATAAAAAGTTTGTGGGACTTCTTCTTATGAGCAATAATACGGTGATGCATTTCCATGCTGCATCTCTTTAATATTGGTGAAGGCTGGAAGAAGTTTGATTTCATTTTATTGCAATTTTTGGAGTATAGAACAAAGTTGTTTACTTTCCATAAGAATTCTCTTCATGATGGTGGGTAGGTGGTAGAATAGGCATTCTGGAGGGTCTACCCTGTACCCTCTCTTCTATTGTGTCTTGGTTTGGCTTGCCTTTCTTCCCTTATATAAGATAACTTACCTGTTTCCGCACTATTGAAGCTGCGTAGAGAATGACAATTTACCTTTTTAAAATTGCTGTTCAGACTTGTGCTCAATCTGTTCTGGTGTGGAGGTAATTTCATACACTGTTATTTATAAAACTTTGATCTTTGAAGACAGTATTGTTGGAGAAGTTTTCAAATTATTAAATGGGATAGGGAAATTTCAAGCCCAATTTTATTAATGAGTTTCTAAATATTTAAGGTATATTTGACCCATATTAGTTTGTAATGCGTTTTATTCTTTGTGGGATATTTAAAGGGTATAGACTTTAGCATTTTCAGAAGGTTGGATTTTTTTGTGCACAAGCAAATTGTACATACTGTCTAGTATGTAGTTTAGGTGGGCAGCTTGATGATGATTGGGAAAGCTAGTTCTCTTTGTACTTTTCTAAACCATATAGGAACTTCTGTTTTGTTCTATATTTTTCCTTATCAAATCAACATGGAAATATAAGATAGGAACAACTATCTGGGAATATGATATGGGGGCTGGAAGAGCAAGAAGAATTCTGGAAGGACTTTCATTCTAATGGTCAGGATTAATGGCAGAATTGATCATTTAAAATTTTTTTAAAATTTGTGCAAATAGTTTTGAGGTGGGTTTATTATTTCTCAAATTATTTATGTTTAGGTGTATTATTATTCTTATTCCATGCTACGGGAAGCCCTCTCCAATCTGTCTACACGACTGGAGATCCCAAATACCAGAGGCTGAGAGTCTTTTTATTTATTATCATGGGCCATGGCTTTTGTGTGATGTTTATTTTGTTGCTAGAGAAACAGGGCTGGCTCTGACTTTTTTGTTGCCCCAAGCATGCCCGCACACACACATGCACATAAAAAACCCTGCCGGCCAGCCAAAGCACAGCAAAGCCCTTGTCATCCCCTTGTTTCTGTTGCAGGGGAGGCCTACCAAACTCAGTCTTTCCTTTGTGGAGTGGGCTTCTCCTGTTGGCCTCCAGACCTGTCCGTCCCCTGACTCGCCATTGGAAGGCAGCTCTACTACACTCAGCTGGCAGGCAGCCTGCTTGTTCACAAGAGAAACTAGAGTATTGGGATTTCTGCAGCAGAAAGTAACTCAGGAGCTGCATCCCCTTCTTCTGCTCCCTGCATCCAGCTTTTTATCTATAAACAGAGTGCCAACCTGTCAGCTGACCAGGATGAGGGTGGCCTACCCTAGTGGCCAGAGTGGGCAGCAGGCCTAGTGGCTACAATTAGAGCTGAAGTCAGTCATTGGGAACCAAAGTCTTGGGTAAAACCAGGAGGCAGAAACTAGGAACTAGAGACAAGGATCGGTCTGGAGTCAGGAACATAGTGTCAAAACTGGAAGGCAGGAACTAGATACAATAGCCACGGGGTCAGGGCCGGATTATGACATTCTGAGGCCCTAAACTGTGCCAAGTGTAAGAGGCCCCATATCATTTTAAAAAAATACTTTTTTTTCACAGAAAGGACTTTGAATATATAAACATGAAAACTTTATTGTTTGCATATATACAAAGGAGAAGTTGTAAAAATAGAATACTCTTCATTTTCAGCAGCCCTCTCTGTAACGATGACATCATGACAAATAAATTTTAGACAAATTCTTTGAACTAATTGCATACATAAGTAAAATAGAAGTAAACAATACAATATAAAAATTACTGTAAATAATACAATTTACTAGAAGAATTCTCAGGAATTCTTTCTTCTCTGTTGGGGCATCTAAATTGTGGAATTCCTTGTCTGAAAATGCAATGAGACTCTTTGAGGCTATAAGATGGCAGTCGAGGATATAGAAGGCGGATAACCCACAAGATTAAAGCTCACTTATTAGTTATATTGATATGAATTATACCCAGGTAATAAGCAAGCCATCAGAAAATTGGATGCGGGTTGTATTTTTCCGTTAATTTGATTTGTTTTGTTTTTATTAAAGGTTATGCTGAATTACCTAACATTGGTACTAAAATTAGTAGCAGGAAGTTTTTATTGAAACCAGTAAAAAAAAAATAATTTTTTACATTATAAATATTGAGATTTATATATATCTATACAACAACAAATTTATTAACATATATATGCTAAATACCTGTGCTATTTTACCATGATATTTCTGTGAAAGTTAGTGCTATTTTGTCTATGTTCCTACAGGAAAACAAGAGAGGATATATACTCTTTTTTTACACCATGAATAAGGAAAATTATCCTTCATTTCATATGAATAAATGAAAAAATGTTTGATTAGTTTGGTTAGGGAAATACAAAGTTTATCCAGATAGTATATTTACAAATGTTTTATTCCAATTTAATTTTCACTATGAAACAATGAATTGTTGGGATTTCTTTTTTGCCACGCTATAAAAATACAATGCATTGTGCATATGATATCTGATTTATAAGTCTATATAAGAATTTTTACATAGCATACTACCTATAATAAAATATTATCTTGTGTGCTCCAAACCTGAAGAGCAGAAAATCCCAGTGTTTTTTTCTAGGCAGACATCTCCCTTTGCGTTCACTTCTCTATCCTCTGTCTTCCCAGGACCACTACTTAATCTTGAGTAAACACCTTGGACACACAGAGTGACAATAAGCTATATGTGCAAAACAGAGAGAAACAATATACCAGAAAAAAAGACTGGTAATCTCTAGACAGGCATTGAGAAAGTGAGAAAAACTAACCTATATTCAAGCATATATAATGAATGTTATAGGCGTTACTAGCTATAAATCATATATGCTCATAGTTCGAAATAACTTGTTCACCAAGTACTCAGAATATTTTGATATATTTGTATATCTTCCTTCACTTCTCTCAAAACCCTCTATTTATCCTCTCTTCAGCACTCTGATATTTACTGTGAAGGTTCTCAAAACTGATGGAGGGAAGGGAACACAAATTTATCCTCCTGAAGATCCACTAGACCCAAGTCCATAAGACAACCATCTGCAAATTCAGTCATGTGAAGCATGGATAGCTCATGAAGCAGAAATCGGTGTGTGCACTAAAATACACAATTGTACATATATACAGTTCAAAAGAAGGAAGAAAACAGTAACATACGAGTATGAGCTTGGCAGAATTACTTCATGACACTGCTGCCTTTGACCTCATATTTTTCCTGATTTTATCAGCAGTGAGATTATTTTATTTTATTTTATTTTATTTAAATAAGTTATGAAGGCACTGTCAGAATTTTACCAGTAGCAGCTGGCCATCAAAACTCTGCCTTAGGAGCCTGATAGCAGACTTACTCATAGAAATACTAATTTTACAAGTCTACTTTAACATTTTTTTCCCTCAGCCCTGGCCTCCCACCTGTCAATAATGAACAATTAGTGAATGGTAAGGGTATTTGTGTAGCCAGATGTGTGTTTTTGTCATATTTGAACAAAAATGTCTATATTTAGAGAGAATCTTCTTATTTATCAACTGGTTTTTATACAATTTGAAATGGAGTCAGTTTTTTCTTTTTTAGAGGTCCCTCATATTGCGAGGCCTTAAACTGTAGTTTATTTATCTTATACGTTAATCCAGCACTGCAGGGGGTCAAGCCATAATCGATGGGTGCTAGAGCTGAGGGTCAAAGCAGAGGTCAGGAGCAGGGTAACAGGCAAAGAAGGGTTCAAGGCAAGGGCAGGACAGAGGTAAGGCTACAGCAATAGGAACACGGTAAGGCAGGGGCAGGTATAGTGGTGGGCATGAGTGTTAAGAAGTCAGTGAGCTGAGGGCCCTGATTCCAGACACCACCCAGGGTTGGCTCACATGTTAGGGCAGTCCCAGGCTCTCCAGGGCCTGCAGTTGTTGCCCAGGAATGTAAAATGGGCCCTGACCTGAAAACGCCTCCCAAATACAGTATCTGTCCTTGCTCAGTTTAAGTCTGGAAAGTTCCAGCCATGTGAAGGACATCTGGGGCTGGCATTTGTTTGCCCTGCGTGTCAGTCAGCTGTGTAATCTAGCCCCCAGAGGCTGTTTGTGTCTCTCAGGCTCAAGGAAAACAGGCAAATCTCAGTTTCAATTCCAGGCTCTAGTTCTGTGCTGCTGTCTGTGGGAGCAGCTTGGATCTGCTTCCCTGAAGCCTCTTATCTGAGAAAGGAGCTACATTATAATCTGCAAAGGCAGCAATTGTTTCCTTTGTTTAGTTGCATATTTTAGTCTATACTAGCTACAAAGATTGCTCCTACTGCAGTTGGGACGACACCTATTTGCTCTGTTCCCAACTGTGGCAGGATGCAGAGCACTCACATGAGCATGGGCAAATGGACAGGGAGTTAATTTCTTGCCAAAGACCCTACACCTGTTACACAGAAAAAAACGAAACCTAAACAAATGGAATACTTTGAGCTTACAACACTTGTACGATACATTTCACATGCAACTGCTGCCCCAGAGAATGGTTGTAACTATAGCTGGCTGGGAATTTTCAGATGAAACAGGATTTCACTGGAAAATGCTGATTTGTTGAATCCAAAAAGGTTTTGTGGAAACTTACTGGGTTCCTAGAATATCCAACAAACCACAGGCAGGTTTCCATCTGAACCCTGCTGCTCTTCCTGCCACCTTGTGTGGTGGGTTTCTGAGGAGCCTAGGCTCTTTCGCTCTGGGACAGTCCCGTGTGTAGACTGCCTGAGACCAGGGACTTCAGGGCTTCCAGATTCTAAGCTGCGTCTAATAAGGGTTTGGCTTCCAGGGAGGTTGGAAGCTCTGGGACTCTCGGGGCTTTCAGGCTCTTTGCCACGGAGCTGGGAATCTTGGGCTCCCAGGGTCAATTTTGTTTTGAAAGTTTCAAAATGAAATGTTTCAATTATTTTGAAATATTTATTTTTTTGGTTTTCCCTTCTGTGGGAAATTTCGAAATTCTGTATTTCCTCCCCCCAATTTTGGAATTTTCTGCAAAAGGGAAATTCTGACTTCTGACCAGCTCTAATTACAACTCCTGGGATGAGATCTTGAGCTCAGGCCTCCCTGAAGCAAGGAAGTCTACAATAGTCTCTCTCCCCAATGTGGACAAGAAACCACAATAAGTGAAGCTGCAGTGGTTCATGTCCAAGATAGATGGAGGTTCGAGTAAGGATTTGATTGAGAGAGGAAAATTAAAACGTGACAGATTGAAATTTCAAACCATGTGGCTGTTTATTAACGGGGATAAGTTACAACTTGGGCCGAGGAGAGGCAATTTATCAACTAGAAATACTATTCAGAATAAAACCACACACAACTCGAAACAGTCTATTTACATCTGACAACAAGAAACCAAGTGATTTATAATCAACTGCTCACTAAAATCCAGAGCAGATACACAAAACTAAGTAAACTGTACACACATTAACCGAATATTGTAAAATACACCAACCAATCACAATAGCAATCAATACAACAATTTGACTTTCATATACTGTATACATAACTTTATACCAAGTAAGGGAGAGAAAGAAAGAAGGAAGGAAGGAAGAGGCTGAGCGAACAGAGTATTTACAGAAAACAAAACGCACATACCACACTCCAGGCGCAGCTGACCAGCAGTACAGACACCAAGGGCATGACGAATTGGTGAGAAGTAATCCAAAAGAAAAAATCGACATGACATGAGCCGGCAAAATCCGGAGGAGACCGTGGCTGAAAGGGTGATCAGGCCTTTCAGCTAACACGTGGATACTCCTGCCGTTTTTGGCACGAGACATAGTTTTATTTGAAGACTCCTACTCGTGTCAGCGTCTGATTGGTCCCTAGCTCCTTCACCAACCAGGTTCCGAGCTGGTGCCCTCTACGTAAACAGGATCTGCACCTGGCACACTACCCTTTGCTCACAGCCCTGTACTTTTGCACACGGCCCCATAGTGTAGCACACGGCACCAACTTGACCTTTTAACGAGACAGAAGGTTTGAGAATAGGCACACGGCACTATAATGTAGCACACGGCACTATGGTGTTGCGCATGGTACCAATGTGACCTTTTGACCGACAATTGGCCATACAGATGGCATGTTAGAGCATAGGTTTAGGGTTGCGACAGTTCACTGGTTTTAAATTGTATATATAGGCTTTTTTATGGGGCTCATTACCATAATCTATGAGCATCTCATTTATTAATGACTCATTACGTCCAGTCAGGTCCTCAGAGCTAACTGGAAACCTTATACATTTATAAGGGATGGAAAACAGAAAGTAGAATGCCACAGCTTGTAGATGAAGGGCTACCTTGGAGGCTCTTTTGTCTTATGTGAAGGCCATAGGTGCTGGAACTAGGAGTGCTGGGGGGTGTGGCCACACCCCGGCTTAAAGTGTTTTCAATCATATACAAAGTTTACAGTTTTGTTCAATGGCTCTCAGCACCTCACTATACAAATTGTTCAAGCACCCTGGTGAAAGCCTCTATTTTTGTTACAAATGGGGAGAATAAACCTCAAATCCAGTAAAGACTTGAAGCTCAAATTCTTGTGCTAAAGAATTTTTGTTGCTACTTGACTGGTTGGACCTTTTCATAACAGCATGGAGAGTGAGCCAAACAGATTCCACAACAGAAAGTAATTTATCACAAGAGGTTGTCTATTTAGGTTCTTATATTGATCTTATCGTTGATGCATTTGTACTCCAGCCATGCTATTTCAGAGTGTACTGACTGAACCTTTCATTGTCTGTTGTGGTTTTCTTGTCTACTCTAAGCTTTTCCTTTTTCACCCTTCTTCCTTTTCCCACACTTTTACTACGTCCTCTTCTTATTTCATGACTTTTCCCTGTGGTTTGAGGGTGTGATAAATAAAGTGCTGGGATAGCTCCCTTTGATGGACACCTGGCCAGCCAGTTAGGTGTAAAATTCCTCTTGGTAGCTGTTCTTTACTCGCTTTACCTGTAAAGGGTTAAAAAGTCCCTCAGGTAAAGGAGGGGGAAAAAAGGTGGGCACCTGACCAAAGAGCCAATGGGAAGGCTAGAACTTTTTTAAATGGGGAAAGAAACTTTCTCTTTGTCTATTGTTCTCTGGGCTGCAGGGACAGAGCAGCCATGCTATAAGCAACTACACCAGGTATGATTATAAGTCATTAGATCATGCCTAGAACTATTTATCTGAACTCCAAATTTGTAAGTAGATCAGAATGTTTAGCTAGAGGCGATTAGGGTTATTTCTTTTATTTCTTATTGGCTTGTGGCTTCCTCTGTGCTAACCCCAGATGCTTCTGTTCGCTTGTAACCTTTAAGCTGAACCCCCAAGAAAGCTATTTTGGGTGCTTGATTTTTGGAATTGATCTTTTAAAATCTAGCAAAAGCCTAAGTTCCAGATGTATTTTCTTTCTTTTTAAATAATATTTACCTTTTTTAGGAACATGATTGGATTTTTGATGTCCTAAGAGGTTTGTGCATGTTTGATTAGCCGGTAACCACAGCAAATTTCCTTTGTTTCCTTTCTCAGCTCTTCCCTGGAGTGGGTGGTGAAAGGGCTTGAGAGTACCCCACAGAGAGGAATTCCCAAGTGCTCCTTCCTGGGTTCAAAGGGGGTTTTGTTGCATTTGGGTGGTGGCAGCATTTACCAAGCCAAGGTCAGAGAAAAGCTGTAACCTTGGGAGTGTAATACAAGTATTAATTTTTAAAAATCCTTGCGGGCCCCCCTTCTGCACTTGGAGTGACAGAGTGGGGATTCAGCCTTGACAGAGGGCTTATGGGTTGAGAGAACAGGCCAAACTCAAGCTAAAACTTTAGCTACAGGTTATGGGATTTTCTTCTTTTTCAGATTCTTCTACCTTTTGGCTAGCAGCGAGCTTTGTGCATTTTTTATTTTTTAAAGCATTAATTAGATGTAACCAACTCCCCACACTCTTCCCTGAATACCCCACCCTTCATCTTCAGGAGAATTATACAGGTAATTTCCTGGATGAAGATGCTCAAGTCAGACTTCTGAACTTTGGCACTTTGTGTTCAGAATGGTGGTTTTATTTATGCAATCTCATACATACATTGTTCTACTCTGAGTCTATTTAGGAGTGTGCAATTATGATATTCAGGTATTTAACTTTTTCCCTTCTTTTCTGTGGGGAAAGCAGTTTGTAGCTCACCACAGGATTAGTGGTGATACTTCTCCATGGTCGTTGTTTGCTGGCAATCTCTTAGTACTCTCCCTGTGAAGTATACAACGAATAATGGTAAGCTGTGCAGCAGCCACTTAATGTATGATCTAGGGCAGTGGTCCCAAAACTGCGGGATGCACCCCCTTAGGTGGCACAGAGGAATGTCCACAGAGTGTGGTAGGCCTATGCCAGCCCCCTAGGGGTGGGGAGGGAGCACCACCCAGCCCTGCTCTGTCCCCAGTTCTGCCCCAGCCCCGGCATCCCTGCCGGCCCTGGCTCCCAGCTGAGACCTCCGGCCCCAGCAGTTAGAGTTGCCAGGTGCCAATTTTTTATCAGAAAGTCCTCTGCCATGGTGGGGAGGGGCGGGAAGAGCAGTAGCTGCTGCTGGAACCTGGAGGAACGCTCAGGGATGCTCCAGGGAGAGATACTGGCAACCCTCTCCTGTCCTGCCCCACTCACCCTCCATCTCCCAGCCCCGCCTCCCACTGACTGGGTAAGGGAGGCACAATTGAAAAAGTTTGGGGATTACTGATTTAGGGGATGTTTTTGTGATAAAAGGAGGGAAGTATAATTGAAATAAATGAGAAAATTATGTTCTCAACTTTCTAGAAGGCATTCTTTAAGGTTGAGAAAGCAAACTGTCCTTAATGAAACAAAATATGTGGAAAACATGGCAAAAGGATTTAGTGCCTGCTGCAGAGAGATGGGTAAGGAAGCAAGACTGGTCAGAGGGAAGCTTACTGTTTGCTGAAGAAATGTCATGCTTAAGCTAGTGAATAGTACAATAGAGTAAAATTAGAGATCCAATAACTGTGGAGAAAAATTTATGAAGCTTACATTTCCTGAATTTTGAGTATCATTTAAAATGTGTATTTCAAGAGACTTTTCTTTAGATAGATAGGCCCAGATTTTTAAAGGTATTTAGGCCTTGCAATGCTGAATGGAGCAATACCTACAGTGACTTAAGCAGCTACGACACATTTTCAAAAGTGACATAGGCTCTTAGGATCTGAAGTATCAGTGTATATAATTTTTGCTATATACAGTTCTGGTCACCCATTCCCAAGAAAGAGGAGTTCAAACTGGAACAGGTGCAGAGAAGGGCTACTAGCATGGTTGGGGATGGAATGCGGAGGCTAGCTTATGAGAGGAGACTAAAAGAGTTTGGCTCATTTATCCTAGCAAAATGAAGGCTGGGAGGGGACAGGATTACTCTCTGCAAATACTCCAGGGTTGCAAACACCTGGAAAGGAGAAGACCTATTTAAACTAAAGGACAGTGCTGGCACAATATGGGTATAAACTGGATATGAATAAATTTAGACAGGAAACTAGAAGAAGGCTTCTAACTATTCGAGAAGTGAAGCTCTGGAACAGCCTTCTAATAGAAGTCGTGAGGGCAAAAAACCTAGCTAGTTTTTAAGACGGACCTTCAAAAATTTATGAATGGGATTATATGACCGGGTTGCCTGCTATAATGGGCCTGGACTCCATGACCCAGGAGGTCCCTGCTAGTCCTATGTTCTGAAGTGTATTCCTCAACATGCGATGAGACACTCAGGTACACAGTTCCCTATTTGCTCTTATTTCTGCTTCAAACCAGGGATGATTTGCTAGATGTTCAGCAGTGGTCTTGTTAATGCAGAATCAGATTCCTCTGCACTCCTGGTCCTGCTCACCATTTTCTACCTTGTTCTTATACCCATAACACTGCAGTCTTGCACTGTGCAGGAACAACTTTGTTTGTTGATGGAGAATCTCTCAGCAATCAGTCTAGCTCAGTTTCCATAGTATGCCTAGGAATGAAACCTAATTTACAAGGATCAAGGACTTCTAAGTACTTCAGATACTGCCAGTACTGCCTTCTCAATAAACTTGCCCAAAAGGGACAGGTTAGAGACCAATCAAGTTAGTGAGCTTGTCAAAGTCATGCATGTTTATGTTTTGGTTCAGATGGGTTCTCTGAGCAACATCACACTAGATGATGATTATTCATTTCCTTTTTTCTTAGGAGTACACAATAGTTAATAATAATTCAATAGGTTTAGAATATTGATACAAAAAAGAGGTTGGTTCATTATCTCCTATCCTCATCTCTTGATTGGAGCCAAATTCTTCTCTAGATAGACCCTGCATGTTTTATTGAAGTCAAAGGGAGATGCGTATACCATCATATGAGTTCTTGATCAGGTTGACCACCTTTGCTGGAATGCCGTAGTGCCGAAGGAGCTTCCAGAGGGTCTCTCGATCCACGCTATCGAACGCTTTCTCATAGTCAACAAAGTTGATGTACAACGAGGAGTTCACTCCGATGCTCGACCTATGATGCGAAGCGTTTGCTATCTGGTCCGTGCATGATTGTTCAGCGGGAAACCTGCTGTTCATCTCGTAACTGTGGATCAACGCGATCCTTCATTCTCTAGAGAACCGGTTGAGACCTTCCCTGCACCGACAGGAGTGTGATTCCTCTATAATTGGCACAGTTGCTAAGGTCTCCTTTCTTGGGGATTTGGATGGATATCTCTTTCAGTATCAGCTCACTTCTTCTCCATATCTTCTCAAGAGGGGGTAGATTCCCCGAAGATCAGGTCTTGCTTTCAGGGCTTGCTGTTGTAAGGCTGATAACATGGAGGGGCAGTCACTAACAGCTCTCCAGTGCGAACTGGAGTCAGCGGATGCATTGTTGTCACATTTCTCTTTACCTCGCATCGATTGGGATTCGAAGACATCCATTACGAGATGGATGGAATCCCGTGGACGTTGTGGACAGCTGTGACTGGATTTGTGAGTTTGCACTCACTTTCCGCCAGTAAGAGCCGATGCAGAGAGACAACATGTGGCCGCCGTTCACAGGTTGGCTCACATGCACAGAAAGACAAGATCCTTAGGATTACATTCCATCAGCACGACTCCAGTACAACTGATGGAGCTTGGAGAAGTGCAGTCCTTCACCCTAGGTAGCATATCGGACCAGCAAGGGTGAACCAGCGCAGCACAAAGTAAGGATTGTAGGAAGCGCAGGTTCTAAGCCAGAACATCTGGAGTCCAGAGAGGGCTGTTTTGGAATAATTCGACTGTCTCAATGTGAAATAGTCATACGTACTGTATGGCTGCAATGGAGGAAACCCAAACCACAGGAAGATCCAGACCTTCATTAATAGCTGCCTCAGAAGGATTCTCCAGATCCGCTGGCCAGACACCATCAGTAACATCCACCTCTTGGAGAGGACCCGTCAACTCCCAGCAGAGGAAGAAATCAGAAGGAGAAGGTGGGGTTGGATAGGACATACACTACGCAAGCAGCCAACTAACATCACCAGACAGGCACTGCGGTGGAACCCCCAAGGCAAGCGGAAAAGAGGCCGTCCAAGAAACACCTGGTGACGCGACCTTCAGGCTGATAGCAAAAAAATGGGCTATACCTGGAACCAGCTAGAGCGAATGGCCCAGGATAGAGGACTCAGAAGATCTGTGGTTGGCGGCCCATACCCCGATTGGGGTGACGGGCATGAGTGAAAGGGAGATGCATACAGAGAACTCCAGCCCCAAGATGTTATAACTTTTTCTGTTATCCTAATCACTGCGAGAGTAGATGCTTTATATAGACGATACTTGCCAAACAATATTTTTGAAAAGATACAAACCTCCTACTGTTTGCAAAACAGGAGTAGTTTTATGTTTTATGGCTTTAGTGCCAAAGTATACAGAAGGATCATATTCTAATATGGAAAAGTAAGGGCAAAATAATGGGTTCTGGAGCAATAAAAAGTTTTATTTCCTATTTTCTTTTATATTTGTTGATATTAATTTTAAATTCTCCTGGCCTTTCTCTAGGCAATAAAAAACCCCAGTGCTACCTCTAGCCTTTCCTGTAAATTGCACTTTGAGCACTGTGTTCCAGATAGTATTGCTTTAAAAGAACCATGTTGTGGAAGATACTTTTCACTTTTGAAGACCACTGACAAGTCATACATATACATGCCACTGACGGGACTGTTAAATAGGAAGTAGCAAGAAGTACTTAAGCAGAATCCTCTCCCTAACCAAACAAAAAATGTAAAATAGGATGATACAGTGGTAAATCGAAAACAGAAGGCCCAATGTTTGCAGAACAGTTTGACAGATTCACAAGTTAATGTACGTACATTCCTCTCTTCTTTTATACTTAAACCAATTCTGTGTCTCTCTGATACTTTGTCGAGATTATATTCTTGAATTTATTGCACAGAATAGATTCAAGCAAAAGGCTAAATTCTGGCCTAGTGCATAAATGCCCCCACAAATATGAAAGTATTTCTGTATTCTGGATACCCTCTTCATCCTTCTCATCCTTACTGAGTCTCTCCTCTGCCTTGTTAACACACACAGATTATTCTTGGAAAGAGCATAAACAGCCTATGCAGAGGTATATGCATAGAATACTTTTGTATCCTTTGGAGTGCACCTCTGACTCCTGTCTTAAGGGAGTGTTCAGGGAGCCAAGACACTTTCTCCAAACTGGGGAGGACCCAACCCTTGCTGGGTGCAGGTTTTTAGGCAGGTTCTTACCTAAGTTGATTTGCAAGAACTTAGCTTAGATATTTTTTTAACATGAACTTTTGATAGGGGTATTAATGTACAATCCCTTTTCACTAAAAGGCTACTATGAGAAAACTAGTATTCATTACTATAAATAATCAGATATCTAAAAAGAGATTTGTGACCCAAATTCTGCCCTTGCATATACCTTGAGTAACTCCACTGAAGCTAATGAACTAATCAAATGACTAAACTAAACATTTCTCCCCAGGCATTGAACCACAGCAGAATCAGGCACATAGGGAACTTTTACATGTAGCTGGTGCAATGAGTGGCAGCTTACGTAAAGGTGCCTGTACTAGCTGTACTCTACTTAACTTGGTAAAAATAGAAATGATGACACTGTGGTGCAGGCTTCAGTGAGGGCTGCACAAGTGAGTACATAGCTCCGGGGCTGAAAGGCAGGCAGGCAGGCTTGTGTAGCTGGTGTTGAGGCCTGTGCTGGGGTATCCTCGCTTCTATATTTAGCAAACTTAGCTAGAGTACAGCTAGGGTATGTTTATACAAGTGGCCATTCACACCTCCAGCCACAACATAGACATATCCATAAGTGTTGAAGTGAACTTAGGCTTCATCCAACAAAATCTGTTATACAGTAGCCTTATGATGTCAGATGGTGATCTCAAATATCTGAAACAAAGCAGATGGAGGTGGGTCAGCATTTGAATGGAAGCATCCAAAGAAAACTCAGGTGATGTCAGAATGCAGCATTGGTGCTGCAGTACTTAGTACAATTCTCTTTGAATTAATACTGAACAAAAATTCCAGCGTGTTGATAGGTGGCACTGTGCTAATGGAGGTGCTTCCTTTTGGATGGGAAGTAAAGCCATGGTCCTGGTCACTTGTGGACATTAAACAGCCCTGTTTGCAAAAATAGCAGTGCTAATCCTGGTAGTCTAGTCAAATTCCAATTTTGGTAATTCATTCAGCTGATCTAAAATATTCTACTGCATTTGGACAAAATTATTCTTCCCTTTCTCTGATATACAGTGTTAAAAGTGCACTAAAATTGCCATGTTTCACCCCAGAGGTTGCTGCATTTTACTTGTGGATGAATCATTCATTGTTGCGCTGGAAGGTGTTGATGGCTGGCAAAAAGTGTGTCTTCGATCTGTGAGCAATCACAGAACTCAAAGAAGTTGATGGATTGTTAGCCACCTTTTCATTTCAAGCTAAATGGAGGAAGAAATTAAGTTCCCTTATGGAGTAAGATAGCTGAAACAATAAAAGCCGCTGGAGCACATGGGAAGAACTGAACAAGATGCCACTCAGAATGACAGGGATTTCCCTGGAACTGACTGAAAATGCAGGTGCTGGGGCATAGGTGCATGGAGCTATATATCTCTGTGTGTGAGAAGCAGAAGGGAACCAGACAGTGAGCAGACAGCAAGGGAAGCAGTGTGATTGTGGCCTTTGGAGGAAACCAACAGAGGTGCTTTTGGGCAGTGTACTGGGTGGAAAGGCAGGCTTGGAAATTGTGAGCAAGGAAACTGCCTACCGTTTGTTCCAACTATCAGGGCCGGCTCTAGGTTTTTTGCTGCCCCAAGCAAAACTTTCTTTTTTTCGCTGCTCCCATCTCCCTGTTGGGGGGCTTTTACACATGTTTGCACTTTGCAATGTTTTGTTTTGTTTTTTGACTGGCTGTGGTACTGATGCAGCATTGGGCAATGAGTGCATCTGAATCTGCTTGAGTCGGGTGTATCTGCCTGAATTTTTTGTTGAGACAAAGGAGCTGAAAAGCCCCCTGGGCCACTAGAACACCTCAGTAATTTGTGCCGCCTGTAATATGTGCGGAGGGGAAATACAGAATAGAGAGTGAAATTTCAAGAGGCTTAAATCACTGCTTGCTTTGCTGCCCTGGTGTCATGTCTGGGTCTCTTGAAGGAAGGCTACAGGGTTGTGCAGCCATGATTGGAGGCTAAGCTAGAGCCCTCAGAAGGGGACAGTTATCTCTTGAGACAGCCCTTGGCTTTCCTGGGCACGCTTTGTATTTCAGTCTTAATAGGAGCTGGACTGCTGCTTCTGAGTGCTTTCTGCTACTTTTGGTAATTTAAAATGAGCCTGACGTTCCTCAAATCATTAACTGAAATGGGTAAGGAGTGTTCTGGAGAATTTCCTGCTGTCTGACAGGTACTAATTCCGACACTGCTACTTGATCAAAGGGTCGGGTAATTATCTTTAAAAAGTTGTGCCTGAATGAAGGGATTTCTCCCAGTTCAGATGTGTTTCCAAGGGGGCAGGGGAAGGGAGAGAAGAATGGGGAAAGCTGGGCTAATCCTTGAAGGGATATTTCATGGCCCTCTCTTCCGGGGAGTCTCACTGAGCCCTGCCGGCTGTGCTGCAGCGTAAGGTTACCTGGCTGGTGGCATTGATGGTGTTATTGGCTGCTCGGGGCTTACCGGCCCTGGTAAGTTTTTGGTGGCTTTTTCATTGTTCCTTGGGACACTTGGGCTGTAGGGCTTTAGAAACATGAAATCACTCTTGGCGGACTCTGGGGTCAGGCAGACTTTGTAGCAGTAGCCCGGAGGGTTGCTGCCTGCCACGTCCATGCAGTTGGTGGGCACTTTGTTGCCCAAGGAGACCTGGGACTTGATGATGGAATTTTTGAAGACATTGGCCGGAATGCTGCCCCTGGAAATGTGCCGCCCCAAACACGTGCTTGCTTTGCTGTTGCCTAGAGCCGGTCCTGCCAACTGTTTAGGGAAAAGGACTTTGTGTACATTCTTTATAAACAAACAAGATTGCATCAAAGCAATACCTGACTTGTATAATCAGTTTATTCTCCTAATGGAAACAACCCATCAAGGCCTTGAGTACTGCCTATCCACCTGGGCTATGGGGCAACAATATTATAGGAGAGACAGTAAAGAGTAGGGCTATAGGAAACGAACCTTTCCCTGGTTCTGCTTACTTTTCTATTATGAAGTAAATAATAAAAATGTTCATTTGAGTAATTTGGGCTTGCTTGCAAGTTGCTTGACCTAATGAAGAGGAGATGATAAAGAGAAATTAAACCTTTTTAAAGATAGGTGGCTAGACCCTTAGGTAGTGTAAATCACTTCAATGAAGCTACAGCAGTCTTAAAACTTGTCTGATTTTTCAAAACCAGTATGGGATTAACTACCCTGAATAGAATTAATCAGCAATGAAAAAGATGCTCTATCAGGTCCTCATCCACCTCATAACTTGCTTCTTGTTACAGCACAAGATGAAACTAAAGAGTGAAATGTTTGTTTTATTGAGGAAGAACAATGCTTACAGTGTTATTTGCTGTATCCTTTGCATGTGATTGAAAAGAGTCATTTATCAGCTTGTTGCTTCTGTCCATTCTTCTGACCCTTTAGAATGAGAGTTAGGAAAGTGAGCTTCATTCTGGTGTTACATACAAGATGATTTTTATATTAAAATTCTGTAGAAATTCAGTGTAATACCCTTGAGTGTTGAACAGTGCACCAATAAATACTTGAAATTGCAGGACTACTATGATCCTTATGAAGCAAATTTCAAGCAGACTTTTAAGCAGATATTTTAAGTTTGCAAATTGTTCCTTGTATAATTCAATGTGTCAGATTTGGAGCACTAGGCTTTTGTTTATAGATGGGAATAATCTGAGTGGCTCCTTTTCATAGTATGGAAAATGTCTTCTTAGAGACTAAAAGTCCTCAGTATATTTAATTTACTGAAGAAAAAGTTAAGTGACTTCATTAGCATCTATAATGTATGTAGGGAGAAGACATCAGTTACTGTACTAGAAGGCTCCTTAACTTAGTAGACAAAGGCATAACAAGATCCAGTGGCTAGAAATTGAAGTAAACAAAATTCAAGGTGGAAATAAATTGCAATTACTTTTGTTAACATTGAGTGTAATTAACATTTGGAACAGATATGGTAAATTCTCCATCACTTGGAGATCCAGTCTTGATTTAAAAAATCCTTCTAAAAGATGTGCTATAGTTAAATCATAAATTACTCAGCTAGATGGGTAAATTTTATGGCCTATATTGTTCAGGAGGTCAGATTAGATTATCATAATAGTTTCTTCTGGCTTTAATTCTATTCTATATATGTTTTTATACCACTCTCATCATTGTAGTTCCTGAATGCCTTCCAGTAGTGCATAAACAATGTGACAACATCCGTCACGTGGTATTTGCTCTTTCATCCTCTGCCCAGACATAGAAGCATGTGCAGTGGAATTGTCTTCTTTTGGTAGGCTTCTGTTAGTTTGGTTGAACTGTTATAAATATACCTGGTATGTGTTTACACTGAAGAAGCGGTGCAGGCTGTACTGGCTGCCACTTCCAGCAGCTCCCATTGGCCTGGAGCAGCAATCCGCAGCCAGTGGGAGCCGTGATCGGCCGGACCTGTGCACATGGCAGGTAAACAAACCGTCCCGGCCCACCAGGGACTTTCCCTACACAAGTGGCTTCCCAAGTTTGGGAAACACTGCTTTAAAATATAAAGGTCCTTGGCACTGTCAACCAGTAAACAAAACAGGGTAGAGTGCATGTGGAGAGGAAGTTCTCACTGGTACTGATAGCACCTCGGGTGGGTTTGTTGATCCTAGCATCAATGCTAGTGCCATTGAGACGAGCTGCTACTACAGCACCAATCCTTTGATGCAACATCATCAGCAGCATCAATCGAACCTCTAAGTGTTAACAATGCCAGATGCATATGCGTCTGTATGAGATGTCCTGTGTCTCTCAGCACCAGCCTTCGCAGCAACTCAGGAGACATTTTGTCTAGTAACGATAAACCATCAGACTGACTTACCCACAGGAACAGCTCAACTTTCAGTATTGTGGCCTCTTTCATACCCTCCTGTATCTCTTCACCTGGGTCCATCGAGGGACAAGTCTAGTAGGCTGTCTTGTTTACCATCATCTCTGGCATCTTGATGATGCTCCTTGAGACTGAGGTACCACATCCCCTTAGCTGGGTGACTCGGGTTCATCTTCCTAATTGGAGGTTGGCTTTTATGCATCGTGGCCTCAGGATAGAAACTGTCACTCTCCATCCAGGGATCTTCACCCCTGATACTCAGCAGAGGTTCTGCATTGGTGGAGTGGCGGGATTGGCTCCAATGCCTAACCAATGGCCATTCTGGAATCTGTGAAGGTTTCCTCCCACCACCAGATCCTCTCCAGACCCTTATCCCTCCAGATCCCTGAGTAGATGTTGGGACAGTTCATGTGAGAAGGCATGCAAAGTCACTCCTGATACTTAGTACAAGCAAACTGTCCCAGTGGAACCTTTATTGGAAGAAACATGGGAGGCTCCATCTCAATCTGTTTTGGGTACCTCCTCTCCATTCCCTGCTGAGGCAGTGGTGTCTAGTATGTCCTCACCTCTTCAGGATAATTACAGGGCAGAAGAGGACTTATTTATGAGGGTGGCTTCCTCCATGGACATACAAATGGAGGTAGTTCAGAAGAGCTTATATCAATTGGTGGACATTTTGGGCTCAACAGGGCCTCCCAACTAGCTCAACCCATCACAGAGGACATTTTCTTTTTTAATTAGGGAGTTCACTCCACTGTCTCAGACCATTCTGTAGAAAGGTCTTTTCGACTCAGATGAGCTTTACTGTTATGTTGAGAGTTCCATTGTGCCAGAGGATCTTAAAAGCTATGAATGTATGTAACTTATGTTTTTGACCAACTTATATACCTTTGTATGTGTTCCTGGCCATCTTTGGTTTATTTCATTTTATCTGGACAAGTCCCTCTAAATGCTATATTTTTGTTGGCTAAATGCTAAAATAGCTAAGGTAAAATACTACTTTTAAATGACTGAAATGACAGAGCCTGACAACATAACTTTCACTTAAGTAACACAACAATCCACAATAGCTTTGGCACAGGAATTGCACACTACTTTATTGCACACTAGGAATTGCCCTACAGGAATTGCACACTACTTTATGGTGCATTTCTGGCAGCTAAGTTTGCAGTTGCACAATGCTGAGCAGATTTATTTCATCAGAAGATTTTCATCACAGGTTGCAAACCACTGGCCTGGGTGATTTTATTGGTCTCCCATATTGTAGCACCTCCTAAAGCAGAAGGAGTGAGTTAAAGCTGAATTTTCATAAGAATTCAGTGTTAGTGTATTGTTTGCTTGAACTTTATTGTAGTTAGTGCAATATTGGCAGTAGCATATCCATTAACAGCGAAGTTAAGGCCAAAATCTTCAAAAAAGCGTTCGGTGATTTTAGGTAACTCAATTTTAACTCTAAGGCACTCAAAATTTGAAGCTTCTTTTAAAATGGTGCTGTATTGACTTGTCAAAGTTCAAAGAGTGAGTACATGACATTGGGCTTTGAATAGGACCCAAATCTCCTGACTTCAATGTCTTCTAATACTTAGATAAATTCCACGAACCAGTGATCTCTGTACTTATAAAAATTCTTAACTATATTCTAGTCTTATTATTCCTCTACCCAAGCCAAATATTTAAATATACAATGAGAAAGTATTAGCTCTTACTAGGTCACCAAAATAAAGTCTACTTGACACATTAAGCATAGAGAGTATTTATAATCCATCAATACAAGGTCTAAGCACCAAGAACACAAGCTAAGGGTAATATCATAGAATCACAAAATTGCAGGACTGGAAGGGACCTCGATAGTTCTGCTTTGGTGCGTGGGACTGGAGTCTAACCTGCTCTTAAAAACTTCCAGTAATGAGCATTCAACAAGCTCTCTAGGTAATTTGTTCCAGTGTTTAACTACCTGTAGAGTTAAGTTTTTCCTAATGTTTAACCTCAATCTATCTTGCTACAATTTAAGCCCATTATATTTTGTCCTGTCCTCAGTGGTTAAGAAGAACAATTGATCACCTTCCTTTTTATAACAATCTTTTACATATAGTACTTGATGACTGTTATCATGTCCCCCCTCAGTCTTGTCTACTTGTCTGATTCCTTGGATTCTTAGATGGAACTATTCCTTTCTTTTGCCTAGCTTGTCTGGAAAGTGATTAGCACATAGGAGATACTACCATAAACAAATTAATAACAAATGAATCAGTATTTTTCCCAGTGTGTTTTTCTCCTTTATTCTCCACTCTATT
This sequence comes from Chelonoidis abingdonii, assembly GCF_003597395.2. Taxonomy (NCBI): domain Eukaryota; kingdom Metazoa; phylum Chordata; order Testudines; family Testudinidae; genus Chelonoidis; species Chelonoidis abingdonii. Next base: position 61,935,533 of record NC_133771.1, on the reverse strand, counting down.
CTTTGTTCCTTCTCTCCTCCTCCTCAGACCACAAGGAAAGATGCCAGGGAAGATTACTGGGGAAAGACTTTTGGGAAGAGATTAATTTTTCAATTGCATCCTAAAAACAGGCTGGACTCAGACTGAACTCCTGTGGTTAAGAGTTTTGCTGCCAGGGGCCATTTGCAGAGAATGTCACTCCAGCACTGGAGAACTGTGCTCTGGTCTCTCTCAACTGCAGCTTCTCTTCCCTGGACAGTGTAGTTGTGTCAATGGTTTGTAGATAGAGAGGCAATCTCTAAAGTTGTCAGGCTTCAAGCTGTTAAGGGACTTTAAGAACTAGGACAATGATTTAGATCCAGAAGCAAATGGAGAGACAGTGTAGTGGGCAGAGCACTAGTGTGATGTGTTCCTGATTCTTTCTTGCTTGTTGTGTGTTGCACAAATTGGAGTTTTTCTGGCTTTCACCTTCATTCCTAGTGAGAGGTGACATACTCCAGTGTGGAGGTAATGAAGGGATGAATCACAACAGCAAGGTTCAAGTGGAAGAAGACAGTTGATACTGTCTTATTCATAATAAAAGTGACTCTGAACACTTTCTAGCTAAGCCTTTCGTTATATCTCCATGCCAGCTTGATACATTTGAGCTGTGCAAACAGAAAATGGTTTACTCATTTACTCAGAATAAACATATTTTAAAATATTTTCCCAATGTGTGATTTATTTATTTTTTGCAAGGACTGGAAATACCTTTCAAATTACAAACATCCTAGGTTTTCTTAAACTCCTTACTGTGTAAATTGATTTGATGTTAATATGAGTATCAACACAAGTATCTTTCTAATGTTCTAAAATATATTCCCAAATACAGAACTTCTATGTATTGCTTAAAACAGTAATTACTCCAGTGAAGTCACTGGAAGGCATTAAAAAGATTTGACAGTTTCACCACAATTTTTCATTAACGTAGTAGTCAGGCAGTGCAGTTCTACATCCACTGATAACTCAGCAGCTGAGGAACTCAGCAAAGCTTGCTTCAAACTTCTCAGCTGTTGACAGGCTTGACTTGCTGAGAACACTGGTTAAATATAGAACAAGGGAGCTGAGCTCAACAAAGTCATTGCTGTAACAGTGTGTGAAGAGAGCAGAAGAGGGGAAATACAATCTGAGAACTAAACTGCCAAAGCCTAACACCACCTAGCAACAGTTTGAAATTTTTTTTAAACAAAAGTCTGTGTGTGAGACAGACAGACAGCATACATCCTATTTCTCCTGATTGGGATTTCTGTGAGAAGAAACTACATTCCTCTTCTGCTCCCTACCCTATTTTCTGCATTACTTCAACTGCTGGTAGACCTAGAAGAGTGGGAAAAGCTTATCTCTCTGGGTGCTTCTGCACTGGATACTTTTCCAGGTCTTAAATCTGCCTGTGTAGCGTGGAGAAGAACAAACTGACATTGTAGGATACGTTCCTAGGTTCCTACTGCTGTCAGGTAAGAATGAACTAACTGCTCCAATTCATTAGCTTTGTAAGATGTGATTTATATATTTTCATGTGGAAGCTGCTTGTCTTTTTTCCTTCTGTGATCAATCTTCTACTGATTGGAAAAATTCAGTCAAGAAAAGCTAAAATAGGAAGTTAAGCATGTCTTTTTTTTTTTTTTTGGCTCTTTTAACAGAGAATCAAACTGTTGCTCAGACCATTTTTTGAAACTTGGTTGAAACGAGACTTGTGACACTAGCTAGTAATCACATGAAAAAGGAATATGGATTGAGACTTTCAACATTTGTTTTTGTAAACTCATACTGTCAGAAGACACACCAAGATTTTATAATAAAGTGGTTATTGTCCCTTAGCAGCCAGAAATTTAACCGCTATAAAAACTAACAGCCTATGTAGTAAGCCAGAGGAAATAGCCATACAGTGACTGAACTATGTATGTTTTTGTGACCTATTGCTTTCTACTTTTCTGTTTTTTTTCCATACTCTAAGCACATTAGTGTCACCTGGCACATTTTGTTCTGCCCTTGTGACAACAGCTCTAAGTGCTTCTGCTTCTACTCTGATATGTATAATATCAAATTGCTGCTTGGATAATTGCAGATCAGAGCCTTCTTAAAAAGTCCTTATAATTTTAGTACCTGAGTGTTCTTAAACTGTGTAATTTTTTGCATGCCACTAACTGATTTTTTCTTTTAAAAAATAAATAATGGAGAAGACAGTCAGTACTTAAACCTTTTCCCCTAACAGCTCAAGAGAAATCTGTTCAAAAAATGTATCCTTCAGCTTCATGAACTGCTAAGTCATTTAAGCAGGAATTGTTTAGAGTGATTAGTCTATGTCAAAACTGACAAAAGCAGCTTGGTCCAATAAAAACTAACCCACATCCTTCTAAAGCTGCTTTCTTTATACAGAGGGGAACTTTATCATTTATGGATAAGGAATATGTACTCATTACAAAAGCTATTCCCTGTACCATACCAATTAAGGTCTGAAGGCAAAGATTACTAGAGGAGTAATAAAAATCCCTTTAGCACAGACAAGAGATTGTAGTCTGGGATTCTCTCAGTAGAAATATTCTGACTGGGTCCTCTACCTTGTTTGACACTCAAGGTCTAGACTCTGAGACACTTGCAAGAAGTTTAGAGTCTCTTATTTTATCAAAATGGATTTTAGATGCATCCCGGCATACTAGATACATTACGTCAGTACCATAGTTCAGCTGTGAAATGTTTACACATTGGATAAAACTAACAATACACTAAACCAGTTCTGACTTGGCAGTGCCAGGGGATGTAACTGCCAGTGAAACAGTGGAAAAGATGAAGTGCTGGGCCAGGAAAGAATTCTGGAAAGAATCATGTTTTACATTTTGACCAGTTTATTTCCTAAAAAGGGGCACATTGCTTGTTTAGAAATAAACTCTTTTGCATGTAGTGTTAATTAGTGACTCTGTAAATTAATAATGGTAATTATTTCAGCTCTATTGTGACCACTTTCAAGCTCACAGTGGAAACTCTGAGACTTTGTGAGAGCATAGATATATTTTGAGCAAGTTATTTTTTTTCTAGAGAAAACCGTAAGGTGGAAAATATTCATTGTTTAAATTTTGTTTTCTATTGATATTAGAGTAGAATAAATCTTGTCCTTTTCTTCCTGAATACAGTGATAGATAATTCATTAAAAGTGCTGAGAAGAAACAGCAGATTCACCTTTCATTTTAGGATAACTACAGTCTTGGGGAGAAAATGCCACTAATTTTATGTCATTTTATATTGTAATTTTAATTTTCCTCCATAAATCTTTTTTTTTGGGGTGGGGAGGGGGAAGCTAGTCTTATTAGCCCCAAAACTTGGTGGTCAAATGAAATGACTTTCAAATAGTTTGCTGACAACTTCCATCCAAAGAAAAATCATGATTATACATTCTTCTGCCTTCTCTTTCCATTTTAAAATGGGCACGCAGGCTAAAATTACTCTTCTCAACAGGTGTCCAGAAAGAGGCTCTGGGATTTTCCAATCAACTCTGTGAAATATGCAATGTAGCCATTCAGCAGCTGGTTTCATTGTGATTGTTTATAGCTTTGACTATTCTTCAGAATGGAAACCAACTTAAATTTTATATTGAACAGAAAATGTTCTGCAGGTGTTGCCTGTATTTTTCTCCATATAGATTATCTAGGAAGATAAGTAGGCATAAGCACAGATAGTCATTTTCTCAGTCATATCTATTTGCCCTTTGTATTACAGCATCCTTATTTGAGCCTCTAGAACCTGTAGCCACTGGGAAACTTATGATGTCATAATGGTGCTAAAGACTGCCAAGCCCTTTCCTTCACATCAATTATCTTGACTATAGCAACTTCCTCCTTTTTGGCCTCTCTTCTTCAGTCTAAACAAAACTAAAAGCATCTTATCCCACCATTCTGACCCTGTCACTTTACACATCAGGCTCAAAGACCTTGAATTCACCTTCAAAGCTCAACAGAGTTATGCCCCAGCCTACATCAGTTGTCAGATCCTCTATCTCCACCATTTTACATTCTGTGGGTTGTTAATCTCAGCTCTAGTATTATCTGGTTCCTCTCTTATGTCAGTGGCTATATTAAAATATTAATCTAATCTAGCAAGCCATGGGTTATCTATAGTGCTCATCGCCGCAGAAGCGAGGGCCCTCATCCGGGATTGATTTACATACAAGCTTAACTTTACACTTGTGGGTAGTTCTACTGAATTCAATGGAAATACTCTCATACTTAAATTAAGCACATGCCAAAATGCTTTACTGAATCAGAGGCTAAATCCATATGATTAATGCCAAGGGGAATGTTGCCATTAACTTCAGTGGGAGTAGAACCATGCCTCTGGGATCGAAGTGCTTGTTATTAACAAACAAATATCCACTCCCCCACAGGAACGTTAAACAAAAATAGAGCAGCTGAATTCTTTGTAAATAATCTTTTCCCAAGAGCTGTTTTACTTTCCCCCTAGTTTCCTGTTTCTCTCCTTCCTTTCTCATAGTCTAGTGTTGTTTCTCATCATATTAGTTTAGAACAGGGGCTGGCAAACTTTTTAGCTCAAGAGCCACATGGAGGAAAGGAACTTGTATGGCAGGCCATGAATGCTCACAAAATAGGGGTTGGGGTACAAGAGTGGGTGCAGGCTCTGGGATGAGGCTGGGAATAAGAGGTATGGGGTGCAGGAGGGTGCTCCGAGCTAGGATCAAGTGGTTTGGAGAGCGGGAGGTGGATCAGGGCTGAGGCATGGGTGTGGGGAGAGATTCAGAGGTGCAGGCTCCAAGCGGCGCTTACCTCAAGCAGCTCCTGGAAGCAGTGGCATGTCCCTTCTCTGGCTCCTACATGGAGGTGTGATCAGGTGGTTCTGCACACTGGCCCATCCACAGGCACTGCTCCTGCAGCTCCCATTGGAGCACTGGAGGGAGCAATTGGAGCACATGGAAACCAGAGCGGGGCTATGCCGCGGCTTCCTGGAGCCACGTGGTGCAGCCCCCGACCCTGCGCTCTGGCTGGAGTGCTGGAGCAGGGCCAAACCGTGTGGTGTGGCTTGCAGGCTGGCTTAAAATGTCTCATGGGCCCTATCCAGCCCGCTGGCCATAGTTTGCCCACCCCTGGTTTAGAACGTCAACTCTATTTGGGTTGGGACTATGTCATCTTACATGTCTGTAAAATACCACGCACAGCAAGGTAGCTGCATAAAATCCAATATGAAATGGCATGGAGGAAATTTAGTATCTGAAAATGCTGAACAAGAATTAAGAACTATAATTAAACAGAAAATGATTTGTGACAATGATTTTATAAGGGTTCCATTAAAATAAAAAAGCCCTTTTAGTACTTCTGTATATAAATCACAAACTCAGTTTTCAGTTCTATCCTAATGTGTTAACAAAGATCTGCCATGGGGATATTTCCATTCATCTGTTGCCCATTGCTCATTAAAAATATCTGTCCACTTATATTTTTGACAAACTTCGGAATCCACTCATCACATAAAAGTGGCAGAAGAATGTATACACTGATATTCAGAATCCTGTTTGGAAAGGCAGTGCTGTTGAGTTCCAGGGATACACAAGGGGAGTGGAAGCCAGGTTTCTAGACAAGAATTAGGGTTTCTCAAGCTCTCTCTTGTCACTCAGCAGCTACTATTCTTATAGAATTGGTGATACTAAAATATAAATTATTTATAATCCAGACCATGGCCTATTGTTTTGTGGCTGTGGGGTGGGGAGGGGGAGGAAAGGGTGGCAGGATACTTATACCTATATTTTCTTGTAGAAGGCCTTGATGCTGCTCTCAAGAAAGACTCCCAATGGGAGTTTTGCTATTAATTTCAATGGGAGCAGGACTGAGTCTAATAACTGTAACTGAAGACTTCAATGTGCTTAATGTATTTGGGAATAGTGTTCCTCTGGGGAAGCATAAATTATTAGATCTATCATTTTTATTTCCCCACAAATACTATTGTACTTTTGTCTGACTTTTATTCATTACCAGGTCAGGCTGAAAAAAAGTCAGTGCTTACACAAAATCGTACTAAATGGGAATGAAAGGATTTTTTCCATTTAAGATATTTTAGCTGTCATTTGCCTTGATGCTTTTGTTGGTGTACCTCTCCAAATCTTACCCAGAAGAAGCAAAAGCCACAAGTACTAGATTCAAAGATGACTTCATAAGATCATATAGATTGTAATAGCCACTATAATGAGCTAGGCACTTTTCAGAGGTCCTGCCATGAAGAACACATAGCTTAAAAGCATAATTATACAATATTTCTGCAATTTATGAATTTCCTTCATTCCAAGAGACATTTTAACTGTCCCCATGGTTATTAAAACAATCAAAGAATGGTTTAAAAACGATGTGTGTGGAGGTCAGTGTTGTGTAGCAATAAAACCCTATTGCTTATTTATTTTCCCAATGAACAGGAAATTTCTAACTGTAATACTACTGAATTGAGAGGAAAAGGGAGAAAATAGGCTGTGTTAATGGAAACCTCGTTGATTCTGCAGATGTGCCATTAGCAGCTAGAAGTTAATCAGAAGTGTTTGTTTTTTTTTCCCTTTAAAAAATGCTATCTGGCATCACAGAATGCATTGCTGAGGGAGTGGGAGAAAAACATGCAAACAGGGAAATAAGCTGGAGCTTGTATTTTTTCCCTTAAATGGCCACCTCTTGCAGCTTAGCTGACATGAGCAAGTCAGAATTAAGGGGAGGGGAGTGTATTGAGGACATTTCTGTACAATAACTGAAGAGTTTCATTTTGCTTCATAAAACTTTAAAAATAATATATGAAGTGACCTATCCCATCTGGATATTAACCAATGGAATCTGAGGACAGAAAAACCCACAGTGAAGTTTCAATAAGCTCTAGTTTGATTTAAACCCCAGCAGCACTTCAGTTCAGTAAGAGCTGCTTTTGTTGCACTTCCTTTTTTGGGGAAATGATGTCAGTCTGTATAATGTTGTGTGATTTATGCTGTTCTAAGGTTTGTTCTACTGAAAGAGTAAAAGTCGTATTTTAGAACCTAATGTCTCTTATCTAAAGGGCATCTTTCTTCCCTAAAGTCTATAGGATTTAGGGATGAGGTGGGTGGTTTTGTTTTGTTTGTGGATTTTTTTTTGTGCGCCAACCTCTCAACTATTTAACTGAGAGATACATGAGAAAATATATATATGCACACTCATATATCATTGCTTTATAAAACTAACAGATTAAACAACTGAAAAATTAGATTCTACTGGTGTCACAATTACAACAGTTAAGTAGAGAATTTTATTAACTTGTTTTAAGAGTGTCACTTTAAGTAAAAAGGTACTGTAGCATTACTACAAGAATTTCCATTACTTTATCAAATGGATTACATTTTTTTTTGAAAATGTAAACAAAATTAATGTCATTGAAAGCAGCAGATTCCTGAAATCAGCACAACTGAATCACTGCAAACTTGCCTTGTTTGTCCAAGAGGCCTTTGAAAAGGTCTTCCCCCAGACGCTTATATGAGTCTTATAGTTCTAATGCACTCATGTCTAAAGTTATTTTAGTACCCATCCTTGTAACTAAATGACAAACAGCTTGACAACAACAGGAAGGACAAGGGGTGGTGAGTTTCATGATGCCATTTCAGTGAAGCAACCTGAATGTTTAATGAAATGATGCAATTTCTATTAGCTTTGTAGTTACTGTACTGACAAACACAAACTAAAAGAAAATAAAATGATGTGATTTGCTCTCCTGTTCATAGTTTGTGAGCATTGCAGACAGGACTCTTAAGCCCCCTGAATATCTAGCTATGTGACTCAAGAGCTATTATTATCTTTCTACTGTATAATGTAGATAGTTCACTAGACTAACTGTGCCATTAAAAGATGTAGTCCCGGGCACAAATGAAAAAGTGGCAAAGCATTTGTGGTTAGCTTTGAATGGTTCACAATAGCTTCTAGGCAGAGATCTGTCATTTCAAGTACATTCAAACTCTGTTTGTCTAAGCCTCAGTTATCCAAAAATCTCATTTATCTAAACAATCAGCACATAAAATGCTGAAGAAACCTCTACTAGTCAAAAGACAGTAGCTATGATCATACCACCTGTAAAATCACAACTCTGTTCAAAGATAACAGTGCTTATTCCTCTCACACTTCTCTTCTCTAATTTCTCCTCCAGAGGAGCAAGCTCCCCTCTACCAAAAGCAAGGTAGAGCAGTGTTTAGTTTAAATGGGTGAGGAGTTCAATTGACATCTCTGAAAAAACTCTTTGTAACATAAGAGAATACCCTTTATTTTAATTGTTAGCCCCAGGGTGAGAAATGCCAGGTTGAGAGTTCCCTGAGCAGTGTTGATTGTAGGGGGGCAGAATATGGAGAGATCCCCTGTATTCAGAGCAAGGTTTCCTAGTCTGGAGCTGGTAGGGGTTCTTCAAGTTCCCCTTTCAGAGCCACAAGACTGAAGCACTGGGAGCCAGTGCCAGATTCAGCAGTACTACCACAAGTTAGGACAAATCCAGCTAGTATCACAGTCAGGTGATAAACACATGAGACACAATGTTGCCCCAAATCCCATTTCTCTTAACTCCTCTCACGTCTCCCATCATATCTGGATCAAGAAGGCTTGAACATAGTAGAACGAGAGATACTTCCTTAGTAGCAAAGTGGATTGGAATCAATCCTCTTCGCTGTGCCACAGAGACAGAGTAGAGCAGAGTGAAGGTCCAGGGTTTCTTTCTGGCCACAGTTTCAGGATTTCAGTAGTAACAGTGAAACAATTTGTTTCCTTTTTGTTAAGTACTAACAGAAATGACATGAGGGCAAAAAAGCAGTTGACAGCTGTGTTTTTTCCTTTTACTGTCCTCATTCACTTAAAAAGTGTTCTTAGGGGAAGATTGCTTATGGTAAAGGAGTTTGTTCATCCCTCCTTCTTTCCCTCCTGCAGTGCAGCACAGTTAGAATTAGGGTGCCATCTACCAGAAAGCAAGGAGGCAAAGAAAATCAAAAGTCTGAAAATATATGGAAGCAGAGTTCACCTTTCATCCTTCTAGGTAGTTCAAACACCAGGACTATCAGAGCGAGGGAGTGTAAAATGAACATGTAAATAGGGAAGTGCAGCAGGGATGCTGGATAGAAGAAAGGGAATGCTGAAAAACTCTTTCACGGCTGAGTAAACTTCCCATGTTGAAATCTCCTACTCCTGTCCTGCTGAGGAACCAAATAGCAAGCAGATGTGGCAAACACTGTCCCCAGAGGCGACACTGATTAACCTGAGTAGTAGTTTCAGCTATTTTATGCTTTAAGTCTCTGCAGATGTGTCTAGGTTCACTTGGTAGTGGTTGGTGAAGGGGTGAAGCAAAGACCGAGAAGCAGCCCTGCTGATTTCAAAGGGATGAGGCCAGCACTCTCTCAACCCAAGAAGTAGAAAGGCTTCTACTGTAATGAGCCTGCAAAGAAGGTTTATCCATCTGCTACAAGTCATTTTATACAAGATTTCTATCAGCTACTAATTGCAGTCTTAGAAACCAGGAGTCCTCTTTCCTCTCTGCTTGGATCACGAAAAACAACAACAAACATAGCCTTAATTTTCACAAAAGTCTCAGTCCTGTGAGAAGACAAAGAAGGGGAAGTCAATAACTAGGGATCTTAATTATCTAATAAGATAAGACAGGGCTATAACTACTAAAGGACCTGCTTTCAGCATCAACTGCTCCATGGGAACTTTTCATACAAGTTCCCCACAGCCCATGAAGCACAGATGACAGGTTCAAGTGAGGGAGTCTCTGTATAAGAGGGCACTGAAAACTTGTAGGTATGAAGATGGTTTAAAAGAAGCCCATTGGACGTTGGAAGGCTGAGCTAGCTGAAACACTCATATCAGAGTTGTTTCAAGCCCTTATTGTACCTGCCAAAACTCAGAATTGTTGAAGGGAAGAACCTGAGGTTGTAATATGTCAGCCCAAACGATTATAGAAAGGTCATCTCGACCATAGTAGAGCTTCTTTGTTGAGGAATGTAGCTATTTAGCAAGCATATTTGCTACTGTGAGGGATAAGAAGTTCAAAGAAGGTTACCCTGAATGGAGGTGGTGGCCTCTGAAAGAGAAGATCAGATTGGAAGAGGTCATATGTACTCCATACAAGATCCAGTTAACCTGGGAGACAGGGCCCCTAATCTATGTGGGCAATTAGGATAATGACTGCTCTGTCCACTCTTGCAAAGGGTCCAGGGCGTGAAAAGTGCGTATAACCAAACTCCCTTTTCTCAATCCCAGGAACAGGCATCCCAGCCTTGGGCTGAAGGCCTCAAACCAAAAACTGGTGTGCAGAGGATTTGACAAACCAGCACAGAGGGAATTCCTTACCAATGTCAGTGTGAGAAGACACTTTTTAGAACAAGACCCTCTTTAGCTTTGGTCAAAGGAATGGAAGCCTAAAATTGGGAATCTACTCACTTGTGGCGGAAAAATTAGAGAACTAAGAGATAAGAGCAGACCAGAGGACTGAGGTGTGAGGCTGCCCTCAGTATCGCTGGTGCATAGACTTACAGCACTTAAAATGACAGTAATACAATCAACTGATTTTTCCACAGAAACAGCTTACCTTGAGTGACCCTGGATTCTATTTCTGGCTCTACTGCATACCCTCTAAGACACTCTAAGCAAGTCACACAGTCTCTCATTTCTTCAGCTTCTATCTCCAAAATGAGGTCAAGATCTAATAGTATTGTGAGACATAAATCAGTCATGTCTGCAAAGTTCTCTGAGAACCTACAAGGTGCTGCAAAAGCAAAAATGTGAAATACTGTGAGTTTCTCATTAGTGCAAGCATCATAAAAGAAGCACAGGAAAGATGCATCACAAATAAAACCCACTAGTTGTCCAGTGCTCAATACCTGTCCTGGTTATGCCTAAGTTTTACAGATACAGAATCCAAGATATAGGCAAGGCCTGATTGCTGGCTATGAAATAAATATACCAGGAACAGTTCCACAAGATGCTACTGTGATCTCAAAAAATCCTTCAGAGGAAGCAAGCAATACCTAAAGATAGCTCCAGGGCCAGGCATAAATGCAGAGAGGGGCAATGTTTAGATTTTGCTCAACAAAGAGTTCAGGATACTAAAGTGGAGATACTTGAGGCATGACAAAGCATCTGACAAGTGGCTCCCATTAATAAGACAATATCCTGATGGGTGAAGGCCACATTGCTAAATTCAGATGGTCTTCCATGATCTATTCGCCCTAAGTTCTGAATGCACAGTCCATTCCTCTTATACAGTTTTCATCCTGTGATATCAGATCTTCAGGATAATAATGGATGAGCAGGATGGTCCTAGGGTTAGGATGCTTTTCTGGGGATTGAGGGACATAGGTTCAGTCCCCAGCTCCACTGCAGATTTCCTGTAAGACCTTGGACAAGTCACATTATCTGTCTGTGCCTTGTTTCTTCCCTACCTTGCCGGGTAGATGATAAACACATTAAAGAGTGTGAGGGGTTCAAATATTGGGCCTAAAGTAGAGTTTAACCCTCTTCCATGTTGGAAAGCAGATTCTACAGCATAAAGAGGGAAGAGAAGCTGATTGATCAGAGGGATAAGAACATGCAGCCTCAGAGGAAGGAGACAGAATGAAGTATGGCAAGGAAAACAGCTAGTTAGTCAGCATTGAAAGCATCAGAGGGGAAATGAAGACATGAGATGTCTCCATGATGTTGCAATAAGGGAAACCCGTGCAAATAAAAACTAAGTAATGTCAACACTAAGAAGCTTTAGAAAAGCATATCAGTTGGCAAAGCTGCAGCAGAAGGGATGCATAGGAAAGCCCTGGGCAGCTACCAGTGGGTTTACTGCTGTGTTAACAAATGGTACATTAGTAAAAATATCAGAAGCTAGCAGAACCTCCTCTACACTCTGACTCTGCATATACACCAATGGACATTTTTTCTAAAACTTCCTACTATAGAGAAGGAAGCACTGTGGTAGGCAGACCACTGACAGCACTCCAGAAAGCCGTCTGGTGCAAGATGGAGAGTGCGGAAGGAAAAGAAAATTGGGGACAAAATTAGCCAACAGGAGAAGACAGACTAACCCAGTAGCTGAGAGGAACACCAAAGTTCCTAATTAACCAGAGGGCCCTGGGTTCCACTAGCTAAGTTGGAAAGCCAGAGGGAAAACTGCCCTGGAGGATAAGGGAAGGGGACCAATGAAGCTGTGAGGGGAAAAAAGTTCCTGTAAAACAATCTTGTCATCCTGAGTTGTGCATTCAGTTTGGTGAGATGAGAGAGGTTTAAATGTCACAGTCCAGCACCTACAGTTTGCTAAAACAGTATTGTCATCTCTCACAATTTCATCACAAGTACAGTACCATATTTGCCATTTTTGTTAGAGTCCCAGCTCCTGGAATCAGGTAAAAAACATGAATCCTAAACTTTCCAGTATCAGAAGGGAAAAAAGAACCCCAAATTATTGCTTTAAATGTCATGATTTTCCAGCTAACCTCAGTTTTTGGGTTTTGACTTGAAGTTTGAATGCTTGGGGTTGGCAATGCTGCTGGAGAGAAGGGAGAGTGAGTCTGAGCTTAGTGGAAGGTCCAACGTTCACATGTTAATCACAGTCCGAAGTGCGAACAGATCAGGGGTCACACTCTCAGTTGCTGAGACACAGCAGAAGGCAGATATCAGTGTGAAGGATCTGCTGCAAATTAGCAGTTGTTGCTGCTACCGAGGAGAGCCACTTCCAATAGAGATCTGCTAGCCGGTTAAGACCAAGGGGCTTGGGAACAAGAAATCTGGGAGATCCTTCTTAGCGGGTAAAGGGTCACATTGGATTTCATGGCTGGGAGGGCTTTCCTTGTCCTGAGGCTCCCTCCAAAGGAAGACAAAAGGTGGAGGTCCAGGACAAGTGGAAACCCCCAACAGCAGTCAAGCTAGCACTGTTCAGAGAGCAAACCACTGAGAGCTCACAATTTTCTTTAGAGCAACATTGAAAGGTACTGTAGCTTTAAGAAACCTTCCAGCTGGAAGAGACATTGGGATGGGTGAGAGAAGGAACACCTAAGAAAGGGCAGGGGGAGGGTAAAGAAATGAAGGTCTCAGGCAGATATTACATTTAATTGTAAGAAAGAGAAGAGAGGGGAATGGGAATTGGCTGTGCCCTGCTGGAAAGAGACCTGCTAACATTATGGTACAATATACAATTCACCTTAAAGTGGTGAGTCTCCAGACTGCTCAAAATTGAGCCTGTCATGACTAGTTTTCTGAAGGATCAACAATGCTATAAATCTGTATGCATACCATAGGGTACCACTGAAATGTTTCAAGCCAACCAGTCTGCAAACTGTTAAACAGTCCTTCTCATGGACACAATAGCAACACCACAATTTTGATGAAGAGAGCCATGGTATTTTTTATGTACACAGAGAACATTGTCTTCAAAAGGTTATCAGAAGTTCTCCAGACAATAGGTTGTATGGTACATCTATCTACCAGCAAAGAACGTTGAAATTTGGATCTGTTGGTCCAATGAGTCTAATTTAAATGCTGAAGCATAGACTACTAAGCTACTAAGTCCTCTTTGTTCTGCTTTTTTTGGCAGTGACTCTTGGAAAACTGAGCAGTACACAAGTGTCCCCGTCTTCCTACCTAGGCCACTCTTTGAATCAGGATTGCTCCTTGAATCAGGCAGCTATGTGATGCTGAAAAACAACTGAGCATGCCCTCCCCCAAAGGTTATGTATACAGCACCTCTGTGATGTGTCTGGGCTCCCTTGGCCTCAAATCAGAAATGTCCAGGTCTCCTGACCCATTGTAGTATCTCCAGTCTGGCTGTACTCCATTAGCTTGACAATCAGAACTGCATCGGGCTGTTGCATAGGTTTTTCTAAACAGTAAATCCACAAAAAGCCCACAGGCTTTATTACATTTGTCTTGGCATTCATGATCAAAAGAAAATGGCAGTTTCTTTTATTCTATAAAGCCAGCCAAAAAAGATGGAAAGATATGCTTTTGTAAATATTTTCCCCAAAAGGACGAGTAAATGTTACAATAGCTGAAAATAAACCGATTCATTGTGCTTCAGCTGAGCAATGTAATTTTCATTTTTATTAGCAATTAATTATCTTTAATGTTAATTAAAATGAAGCTGGGATACTGTAGCTGAGAATCATTAGTAAGGCAAGTTGCACAACTGATGTGTAGTAATATACCCACATAACCTCTACTTCAAATAGTTCTGCCTTTTGTATTTATATTTCAAATATTTTGTGGGTCACCCATTTTAATAGCAGTGGTATTATCATCCAGCTCAAACTAGCCTTTAAAATAAACAGCTCATGACTCTTAATGGGGTTCAGTAGAAGAAAACACTGACTCCGAAGTCTATTTTGGATCTAGGATTGCTCTACTCCTCTGCTAGCAGTATGAGCTAGCATTTTTGCTGACAGCTATAGCTAACATTTCAGTTCATCCCAACACCAACAGTGCCTCTTAGCTCTTTTACTTTGACTATAACAACTAGCTTTCTCATGGTTTTACCTGCATACCACTACTCTCCTTCTGCTTCTAGCAGTGCAATTATTCTTGCTGCTTTACAGAACACATTCTTAATGGAGAACATTTCTGGAGATGTACCGAAATGAAATCTCATCAAAATAATCTCATAGACCAAAGATTTAGAGTGGAAAGAAGAAGGGGACACCAGACTAAAATGACAGGGGACTGCAGATATTCCATAACTGTAAAAGACAACAGTAAAGAGGCACTTTCATGTGCAGTATTAAAGAAGGCAGAAGCTTATTATTTATCAGTGTTAGGGCTCGTCTTCATTACAGTGGAAGTTGCTGCAACCGATGCAGTGGGTGTGAATTTAGTGGATCTAGTGAAGATCTGCTAAATTGACAGCAGAGCAGTCTCCAGTTGACTCCGATATGGTATTCCAGCTCCCCAAGAAGAGTAAGGTAAGTCAACTGGAGAGCATTTCCCATCGACACAGCACAGTGAAGACACTGCGGTAAGTTGACCTAAGTTACATCTACTGAAACTACGTTATTCATGTAGCTGGAGTGGCCTAACTTAGGTCGACTTACCCCGGTAATGAAGACAAGCCCTTAATTTGTGCACAAAGAAACAAAGTACCAATTAGTGTAATTTGACAGTGTCAGTGGCCATGTATAGGTAGATATGTAATACAATAGTGTCTATTTTTACTATGCATAATCAAAATAATGGTGGAGAGATGTGCTACTCAAGTTAATAAAATAAAAATCCCCCAGTAAGCACACTCAAGTTTGTCAAGTTTCTCAATTAATAGCTGCCACTCCCTTCATTTAATAACTAATCATGCCCTACTGATTCATGCAGAGTGGGATCTCCACACATAGATCAGAGGAAGGGGTGAGGAATTAGCTACCTCAGAACCCAGTCTTGTCCTACACCCTGCAAAGGCTGCACCATAAGTCCAAGGATCTGTGAGTTGAGAAGAGGAAGCAAGATGTTGGGACTGGAGAGCAGCAGGCACTTCAGGGTAGGTTGAGCGGAAATGCCTCATCCTTTGGATGATCCCATAGACTTTCCCTAGGGCAGTTATTACAGCCCTAGGCTATAGTTGTTAATAATAAACCCTCACATTTTCCATTGCTGGACCCCCTGTGGTGGGCATCCTCCTTTAAGGCTAGTCCGTAGGGCTGCTGCTGGCTGACAAAGTGGTGGCAGCGTGACTCCAGTGGAGCTTGTGTTGCCAGAAGCAGTTGGAAGGAGGGAGTCCTGAGACACAGAGCTGGTATGAGGCCTTGTGCAGATGGAGGAGGAGGACACAGGAGGCCTTGTGCAGATGGTCCCACAATTCATTCAGATGCAGGGAATATGGGACACTTAGTGGCTATCCCTATGTTACTTTCCCCAAGCTCCCTAAGAACAAGGTAAGAAACAAATAAAATACCCATATTTAAAACAAGTTGCTGCCTTCCTTCTGTGCCACAGCAGTACTAAAAATGACCAAAATCCCAGGATTTTCTCACCTTTGCAAATCACTTTTAGGGACCAGATTCTGTAGCCTTTGAAGTTCTAAGAAAGTCTTAGAAGCTACAGTATTATATGTTGTTAGGTTTATTTTCTTGTAAAACATGTTCTCCTGTGACTTTCTTCTTCCACAGGTCTATTGCACAGGGCAGAAACTGACATTATCTTTGTACTTTCTGTCACAGCAGAATTTAGTAGCATTGTCTAGCTCTAGTTTAAGGGCAGGCTTATGTAGCATTTCATACAGGTTGTTTTTGAAGTTCAAAACAGCTTCTTAGAGAAAAGATCCCCTTCCTTGAATAGCTTAAGTTAAAAATTCAACTGTGGTTTAAAGGGTCAGAATTCCCAAGGACATAGCAGTTAACGCTGGCTGAGTGTCAAATAAGTACATCTTTAAAAAAAGCTGTCATAAAACATTAGAGGCAGGAAAACATAAATCACAGATGTTAAATTGTTCCCATGTATTTCCAGAGCACTGCCAAAATTAATCTTTTTCAGATAAGGAGAAAAATTAATAAATTTGGCTGCCATTATTATATGAATATTTAGACGGTTTCTCAGATCATCTTTGAAAATATGCCACCTCTGTGCTCCAGAGATCTCACACACATTCTAAAAACATCATAGCCAATAAAAGGGAGGAGAAGACAATGAGAAATGACACTTTCAGTTGGTTGATTTTCAATGAAAGCATGGGAAAAGAGGAAAATGAATTTAATAAATCAAATGAAGAAAACTTCAGTCTTTACTTGGAACTATTTTTTTAAAGTAAGATACCACATGTTCTCTGAGAATCTGGTGTACTGGTTTAATAGTACCCTAAAAGTGACATGTGGAGTCTGGGGAAAATGGATTTGATAAGGCATCAACATTCATTCCCATTGTCTGACAATTTAAGTTTAGGTCAAGAAAGAGAATTATTCAATCTTAGCCATCTACTTCAATTTTTCTTACTAAGACTTGGCTTGGGGTGGAGACCTCTCTTACTGCTTTTAGGGAAGCAGGAATATACCCAGGAATCACTCCCATGCCATGACTAGTACAAAGACTCAGTTTGTACAAACAGTCACCTTGATTAGCAACAGACAGATTCAGAATCCAAAATGCCCCAGCGTGTGTCTCTAGTGTGTGAGCACTGGTGCGAAGTCCAGGTCTGTGTTGTATCTGGCCCCTGGTTGACCCCTCAGCTGCAGATTCTGGTTGAACTGCTCCCTGCTCTCCCTCTAGTGGTCAAAATAACATACAGTCCCACGATGCCCAGATATGCAGGACATAAAGGGCACCACATGTCTGTCCACTCACTCCCTCAGTCACGAATGGGGGCATCTCCTTCCTTTCGAGGTTCTGGTTGAGTCTCATGTACAGTGCAGAGCAGGTTCCCCAGGGCAACATGCTCAGGATGTTCTGAGCCTGCTGGGTCCCTGCAGCAGCAGCTTCTGTCCTGGCATCGCTGTTGCCCCAGCCATACCTGCTGTTCATCAGCTCTAGTCCCAGGAAGTTGTGCAGAACTTCCTGCCATCTCTCTGCCCAACTCTCTATCATCAGTCAGGGCTTCAGGAGCAAGGGCAGCTTTCACAGCACTGTTGCTGCCATTTTGTGGAACGAGAATTCACACCTCCACAGCTAGGGTGACCAGATGTCCCGATTTTATAGGGACAGTCCCGATTTTTGGGTCTTTTCCTTATATAGGGTGCTGTCACTTCCCACCCCTGTCCCGATTTTTCACATTTGCTGTCTGGTCACCCTGTCCACAGCGGGGCTTCACATCTCCAATTCTTACTCCCACTGAAAAGTTATATGGCAGCTTGTTTTATGGAAACAGTTATGGACTTGTAGGAAAAAGTTTTCATGTATCCAGCACACATTCATCATGGGGGCATATGAGTACCTGCATAAAATCTGCTATACAATACAGACATATATCATATTATATAATCAGACTCCAAACAAAACAGAGGAGGAGTAACTAATTTTCTCCAAGAACATCTTAAACTATCTAAAATATGTTTAATTTTAATGCCAAATATATGAAGCAGCAAAATTTGGAATATATGGAACTTATCAAAGTCATGGCATTGAAAAGTATTTAGCAGGACATCAGATATCAAAATATATTTGAAAAGAATTTTTCATTTACATGAGGAGGCTGAAATTAAGTACTTTCCTTTAGATGTTATTTTAACATATTCCCTGAACTGCAACGCTGATTGTTTGCCATTGTTGTTACCTTAAAAGGGCAGGTTGGCTTTTTGTTCTGCCGCCATTTGATGGATGCAAAAAGCTAAAAGAATTGTAATCATTCTTGGATATGACAGACCTGAAATGCTAGTATTACTGAACACATCCAATAATATTATGGTCAAAAGATTCAGCTGTGATAATGTTATGCTTGTTAGATCCTTTTAGTTCCTTAAGAGTAAACGGCATATGACAGCAAAGAAACCAGATTTACATAGTAATTCACAGGCCCGGTCCCTAGCTCCCTTCCAAAAGGAAATATATACATGTAAAGAAAAGATGTCTGCAAAAATGTATTTTAAGGTTATAATTCTTTGGGGGAAGCGACTGTCTTGGGGCATGTGGGTACAGTGTCTAGCACTATGGAGCCCAGATTGGCATCTCTAGCTATCACAGTACAAATAAAACAAAGTCCTTGATGCAATTTAGAGTGAACTGGGAAAAAAAAAAGGCAGAAGGCTAAGATTTTAAATCATTAGTGGGCAAGTCATGCCTCAGCTTCATGAGCATGGAGACAGCGGGCGCTCACTTTTTGTGTCTGAGAGCACTCAGGTCCACAGAAGCTCTTTTATATTGCCACATGCAAACGGAGAGCCAGTGAGGCTTGGAGCAAGGCAGGAGGATCTGATACTAACTGAATCCTTTGGCCCTTTGCATCTGTAGAAGGGTGGCGCTAGCAGTTGCTCAATCCATTAGTGGACTAGCATCTGGGAAATGAACCAAGTAAAAGGCAGATGCCAAGGTCCAAATACAATAATAGCTGGTAATTTGATTTCAACTGACTTCTGTTGAAGATACAGATAGCCTTTGTACTGTGTTATGGAATATGTATTATAATGTGCAATCACGCTAAAATGAGACCTTTTGCACTATATAAATATATTAAATTTAATGAATACATTTGTTTGAAGCAGTTTACCAAAGACATCACTCACTATGTAGCAGTAAACATTTTGGGCCAGACCCTCAGTGAGATTAAATTGGCATAGCTCCACTGATTTCAATAGGGCTACACCGATTTACATCATCTAAGATCTAGCCTTTCATTTTTAAAGAGTTGTATGTACACACATTTGTATACATTTCTGTTTTTGATTGATTTTTAATGTTGGTAGCAAACCACTGACTAAACACATTATTATGTGGTGCAAGCAGCCACGTGATAATCTGTATTTATCATACAGCTTTGACCACCTTGCCTGGATTCTGCTCATTAGTCCATCTCTCCCAGGATGACTTCTAACATTCCAAGTGTAAAAATATAATTAGGAAGGCCAAAAAACAATTTGAAGAACAGCTAGCTAGAGATTCAAAAAGTAATAGCAAAACAATTTTGAAGTACATCAGAAGCGGGAAGCCTGCTAAACAACCAGTTGGGCAAATGAACAATTGAGATGCTAAAGGAGCACTCAAGGATGATAAGGCCATTGTGGAGAAATTGAATTAATTCTTTGTATCAGTCTTCCCGGCTGAGGATGTGCAAGAGATTCCCAAACCTGAGTCATTCTTTTTAGGTTACAAATCAGAGGAACTGTCCCAGACTGAAGTATCAGTAGAGGAGGTTTTGGAACAAATTGATTAATTAAACAGTTATAAGTCACCAAGACCAAATGGTATTCACCCAAGAGTTCTGAAGGACCTCAAATGTGAAATTGCAGAAATACTAACTGTGGTTTGTAACCTGTCATTTAAATTAGCTTCTGTACCAGATGACTGGAGGACAGTTAATGTAACGCCAATTTTTAAAAAGGGCTCCAGAGGAGATCCAAGCAATTACAGGCCAAGAAGCCTGACTTCAGTACCAGGCAAACTGGTTGAAATTATTGTAAATAACAGAATTGTCAGATACATAGATGAATATAATTTGTTGGGGAAAAGTCAACATGGTTTTGGTAAAGGGAAATCATGCCTCACCAATCTACTTGAATTCTTTGAGGGGGTCAAGAATCATGTGCATAAGGGGGATCCAGTGGATATAGTGTACTTAGATTTTCAGAATGGTTTTGACAAGGTCCCTGACCAAAGGCTATCAAGCAAAGTAAGCTGTTATGGGGTAAGAGGGAAGGGCGTCTCATGGTTCAGTAACTAATTAAAAGGTAGGAAAGAAAGGGTAGGACTAAATGGTCAGTTTTCAGAATGGAGATGGGTAAATATTGGTGTCCCCCAGGGGTCTGTATGGGAACCAATACTATTCAACATATTCATCTAGAAAAAAGGGGCAAACAGTGACGTGGCAAAATTTGCAGATGATACAAAACTACTCAAGATAGTTAAGTCCAAAGCAGACTGTGAAAAGTTACAAAAGGATCTCATAAAATTGAGTGACTGAGCAACCAAATGGCAGATGAAATTCAATGTTGATAAATGCAAAGTAATGCACATTGGAAAACATAATCCCAACTACACATAGAAAATTGTGGGGTCTAAATTAGCGGTTACCACTCAAGAAAGAGATCTTGGAGTCCTTGTGGAGAGTTCTCTGAAAACATCCATTCAATGAGCTGTGGCAGTCAAAGAAGCAGACAGAATGTTGGGAATCATTAAGAAAGGGAAAGATAATAAGACAGACAATATCGTATTGCTGCTATATAAATTCATGGTATGCCCACATCTTGAATACTGTGTGCACATGTGGTCCCCCCATCTCAAAAAAACATATGTTGGAATTAGATAAGGTTCAGAAAAGGGCAACAAAAATGAGTAAGGATATGGAAAAGCTTCCATATGAGGAGAGATTGTTTAGACTGGAACTTTTCAACTTGGAAAAGAGATGACTAAAAGGGGATATGATAGAGGTCTATAAAATAATGACTAGTGTGGAGAAAGTAAATAAGGAAGTGTTATTTATTCCTTCTCAACACAAGAAGTAGGGATCACGAAATGAAATTAACAGGCAGCAGGTTTAAAACAAACAAAAGGAAGTATTTTTTCACACAACACACAGTCTATCTGTGTAACTCTTTTTCAGAGGATGTTGTGAAGGCCAAGATTATAATAAGGGTTAATAAAAAGAACTAGGTAAGTTTATGGAAGATAGGTCCATCAATGGCTATTAGCCAGGATGGGCAGGGATGATGTCCCTAGCCTTTGTTTCCCAGAAGCTGGGAATGGGAGAGAGGGGATGGATCACCTGATGATTACCTGTTCTGCTCATTCCCTCTGGGGCACCTGACATTGGCCACTGTCTGAAGACAAGATACTGGTCTAGATGGATCTTTGCTCTGACCCAGTATCTTATGTTCAATTTCGCATGACCTCTCAGGACTGAGATACTCACCTTTACACTCCCCAGCAGTATCTGCAGGACTAAGAGAGTTTGGTATGTAGTATCATATTGGTCACACACTACAAAGAAAGCTTCTAATAGCAGGTGGAGGGAAAATGGCAAGTCTTGTATCTTTTTAAAACATATTGTGATAGACCCAGGCCAGTTGGGAACAGCAGAGTAGTCGAAGGGAGAAATACTGGCCACTAGATAAGCAGTTTTCTGTTCCCTGAGTGACCAGAGCAGGGGCTGCTCCAGGCTAATGAGAACACTTGACTCCAATTAACCTGCTAAGAGTCAGGTGAGGCTGTTAAGCACCTGACTTTAATTAAGGCCCCTCTGATGCTATAAAAGGGCTCACTCCAGTCAGGGAGCCAGAGGAAAGGAAGTGTGTGTAAGGAACTGGGAGCAAGAGGTGTGCAAGAAGCTGAGAGTGAGTTGTCATACTGCTGGAGGACTGAGAAGTACCAGCATTATCAGACATCAAGAGGAAGGTCCAGTGGTGAGGACAAAGAAGGAGTTGGGAGAAGGCCATGGGGAAGTAGCCCAGGGAGTTGTAGCTGTTGCACAACTGTACCGGGAGGCACTCTAGACAGCTGCAGTCCACAGGGCTCTTGGCTGGAACCCGGGGTAGAGGGCAGGCCTTGGTTCCCCCCAAATCTCCCAACTCCTAGCACCAAACCTGCTCCCTGGGTCACTTCCTACTATAGCCTCTGGCCCTCCAACATCACAACAGGTGTCAGTTTATGGACTTGTTGGGCAGGGCAGGTGGTTCTCACTGACAGCGATCTGGAGGCCTCTCAATCCCTGCCCACTGTTCCCAATCTCCAAGGGAGCCTGTGGCAGCTGTGAAGCAGAGTTTGGTCCAGGCAATGTGGAGCTCCTGCACCCTCTCTGCAAGAGCTATCAGCACAGGACTGCTCCCTTGGTCTGTCCACCCTGACTGAGCTAGACTATTCCCTTTTGAGTTCTCCCTCCATTGTGAGCATGTCCAGTAGGTGTGGCTGGGCAGGACCTTCTGGTCCCAAAGTTGCTTGTTAACCCTTGGTTCCCCGGTGTGAGGCTTATCCACACCATCACAGACAGACAATTGGTTGTGGAAAAACACCAACATTGAAAGGAAAATTGTCAATTACTCACATTCACTTCTGGGTTCTAGAACGACTAAAACCGCCTAGGAAAGAGATCTGAGCATCACTGTGGACAGCTCAATGAAAATCTCTGCTCAATTTGCGGATGCCATTAATAAAACTGCTAGGATGCAAAGCTAATATTATGCGAAAATATTATAATGCTGTTCTAGAAATCAGTGGTATGTCTTCACCTAGAACACCAAGTTCAGCCCTGGTCAGTATCTTTGAAAACATACATCGATAAAATGAAAGGGGTTCTGAGCTGTGTGATTAAAATGATTAGGAGACACAAAGTGGCTTCTTTGTGAGGAAAAATTGAAAAAAAAATGTTTCTTTCAGAGAGGAAAGGAATAAAAGAACACAATAGAAATATACAAAGCAATAAGTGGTGTAGAGAAGAAGGTCTGGTCATATCTATTTAACCTGTCTTATAATACAAACACAATGGACTAGCAGTGAAATGGAAAGGCAATAGATTTAAAACAGAAGGAAATCATTTTTTACAGAATGAATGAATAACCCATGTAAATCTGCCAGACTAGATGATTAAAGCCAAGAGTTTAGGAATTTAAAAATATTTTTTATATGTATAATAAACAATGGCCATATAAGATAGTGAAAAAAATTGCTTTTAGATACTGCAGGGCTGCTTGTTCTGGAGCATCTCATACTGGCCACTGTCTTATCTGGCTTGACAAATTCTGAGTTCCTATGCTGCCTAATTAAATTTGGTATAACGAAAGTAAATGATTTTCTTATAAGTAGCATGATATTTAGGTGGCTTTGCTATTTTTATTACAAAACAAATCACAACAGATCTGCACATCCAAAACCTTAAAAAGAAGTGGCAGTGGGGTTATAAGTGGTTGAACAATGCATTAATCTTTAGTTAACCATTAGCTGAGTTATACAATATTTTCCTGTGTTCCATGGAGGAATCTTTGACTCAATAAATAGATTTGTTTGTTTATATCTGATTTTAGATAGTACTTCTAATATCATCTAGAATGCCTGTAGTACACTATGTTGTTTGCAGTGTTTTTGAAGCAGTGTTGGTCCCGGGATAGAGAAACAAAGTGGGTGAAGTAATACCTTTTTCTTCATGTAAGCTCAAAAACTTGTCTTTTTCACTAACGGAAGTTGGTCTAATAAAAGATATTACCTCACCTACTTGTCTCTTTAGTATATAATGTTATTCAAAATACTGTTGATATCCTTATACATTCAATTTAGAATATTCTGTATCTGTCAAGAGACAAGAGAAGCTTGAAATGTTTCTTCTCTATTGGAAAGAGAGTATTGGTGCACCTGCTCTGTATCCAGGGCCAGAGCTTCCATTAGGTGACCATAGGCGGTTGCCTAGGGCGCCAGGATTCGGGGGGTGGCATTTTGTGCCCTCCCCATGGGGCGCATGGGAGCTTCCGGTTCCGCTCCCATCGCGGCGCTGAAGAAGGACCCTCTGCGGACGTGCCGCGGAAAACAGCGGCAGGCAATTGAGCAGCTCAATGACTGCCGCTGTCGCCTGCAGCATTTCGGCAGAGGGCCCTTCTTAGGTGGCGCCATGGGAGCAGAACTGGAAGCTCCCGCGTGCCCTATGGGTAGCACACAAAATGCCGCCCCACGAATTCTGCCTAGGGTGCCAGAAACTCTGGCACCGCTCCTGTCTGTATCTGAGAAAGACAAGTTAATTCTAAAAGCATGCTTGTTCTCTTTCAATGGATTACATCAAGGATTTTAAATTAATAGCTCTGATTTAAGTGCCAAAATGTCCTTTATATGAAACACAGTTTTCACTGCTTCCTTTTAAGTATATAGTTGCTATGGTGTTGTCCATGGGTTTAACTACATATTTTAAGCAACAGGGGCACATAAATTTGGACAGCTGCCTCCTCCTTTCAGTACCTTGTTTTACCCCCATTAAATACTCCTGAGCCTGTATCTGAACAGCTCAGATGACACTTCCTAACAGAAATTGATGTGAACAGTTAAATTTTACTGGCTAAGGAAGTGAGTTGGTAATAATAAAATGGACCACCAACCTTGACTGTAAGTTTATAAAACCTAGGGGGGAACTGTGGGAATAGATATGAATAAGATTAAGATACGTAATATATTCTAGTAATTTTTAGCTGTTAAAATAAAATCCCACTTCAGTAATATAAGAGAGCTCTTTGTGTTGATGCTTTTTTATTAAGCTACCTTACAGTGACTCTCACTCAACTCAGTTGGATCATAGTGGCTTAGTGGTAGTTCTGGTTTAAAACAAAGTCTGTTTTCAAAGGAAATTCTTTTTTTCCCATCAAAATATTTTGGTTTTTCAACCAAAAAATTAACCAAAAACTTGTTTTTGTTACAACAAATACTTTCTGTAAAAATTAGCTTTTAAAAAAATGACTGAAAATTTTACCAAAAATCAAACCAAACTCCCCAAATTTTAACTGAATACTTTTACTTAAAATAAGGGTTTTCCCCCCCAAACTCAAATGTTTTTACCAAATATTTCTTGGAGTTTTTTGGTCAAAAAAATTGTTTCCCATTGTTGTGAAACTCATTTCAAGCTGTCTCTTGGCCATAGGAAAATTGAGCTCTAAAAATTTCTTCAAAAATCAATTTGTTCAGTCCATCTCTGTTTCTAATAAAATGCCTTTCCGCTCACAGTTACAAACTATGTTGTAACCAAAATAAACTAACAATAATCTATTCAGCAGTTTATTAACCATTAAATAAACCCCTCAGCTTATCATACTTGTCCTCTGGCTACATTTTTTTGAGTATCTTCCAAGATGAAATGCATAAATACAAAAAGTACTTATAGTTAATTAGGATTAGCTCGGAGCAGAATACCAGAAATAACAGTTGAACTTCTGCTATAAAGACTTTTAAACTATGAATTAAAAAATTCTTTGATACTTATCACAAACCTCAAATCAATGCTACAGGACAAATGGGAAATAATTCTCAACAATCTTAGGAATTTCAATGCTTGACAGCTAAATTGAAGAGCTGTTTACTTTGCAAAATGCTTGCGTAATACAGACTTTTTTTGCTTATGTGGTAAATGAAATAAAGTTTTTCCATTGACTTCAATCAGCTTTGGATCAAGCCTTCAGTGAACTCAAGAGCAAATTGGTTTGAAATACTGATGAGGTTAATCCCTGAAGGAAGCAACATATCCTGGTATTGCTGTTAAGAAAGTTTACGTTGATAGAATGCAAAAAGTGCTGAGAAAAATCTGAGGGGCATCATACAGCATGCGGTCAATTTTCCAGTTTTGAAAACAGCTCAGACAGTTGGGGACACGGCATTTAAAATTCATACTTCTCCTGTAATGAAACCCCTGGAGAGAGGTCCTGGAGATTCCATGGGATTAATCCTGCAGTTTCTGACAGTGTTGCTGACTGATAGTAGGGATTGTGAAAGTATCGACCCTGCAAATCCCAGGGACTCACAGAGAAAAGATTTTTCACATCTGTAGACTGGCTGTCACTTCAATCAGATTGAGAAGTACTCCCTAAGTAGCCTGACAAATCACCTGACTTCCAATCCCAGAAGACCACAAGACCATCTTTCCTCTTTTTAATTTCCACTGATTTTGGAAGTTTCACCAAGATTCAAGGGGAACATGCCACAAAGAGCAACTGCCTTGGAGATCTACTGAAACTACATACCCTTCCTAGATTTGTGGAGCTCTGACCACAGGGTTCTGAGTGCTTGTGTGGGTGCTGTGGGATTGGAGGAGACTTTGGGTTGACTCCTCTCCTCTTCCTCCACTCATTGCAGGATTATTTAAAATTTATTTTATATTTATTTGCTGTCCACATATCACAGCATAAGGGAACACAGAGCCCTAATACAAGGAAGGAAAAGAGGAAAGCAGGCCTAATTTGTTAAATGGACATATGAAGATTAATGCCAGCAATGAACAGAAGGCTTTTAAAAAGACAAACAATGTTGTTAAGCAAGAGGAAAGGGGGATCTCAGACATGATCAAGAACAAATTAACTGGATTATTGAGAGTAAACAAAAATTGAAACTTTCATGCTAGAGAATATGTCATCTAGTAATAAAGATGAATCTTCAAGTATATACACACATTAGAGATACACAGAATATATGTATTCTGGGGCTATATTTGAAGATTCATAGTTATTATACACACACACTGTGATGCCAGTTATCTGTTGCAAAAAAGGGACTGCAAAGCAGGGAATACCTGCTGCACAAGGGGACTTGCTCACTGGTGCACAGTTGCTGAAGTAGCCCTACGCCCTCAGGCCCCAGAGTAGAGGGGGTGTCTTGTGCAAGAAGTGGGAGTGTGGGAGGCTCACGCTACCTTCCAGAAGGTCTCCTGTGGGCCATGGGAAGCGAGCCATAAGTTAAGCAGTCCTGAGGCTGCTTTCAGTGATATTGGGGCTGACCCAGCCACTAAATAGCTACCAAAATAGGAGTAAAAAGAAGGTTTGAAATCTCCTTTGCCATTCCTGGCCCCTCCATTCCAGTGTTCAGCTCAGGGTCAGCCTTACTGAGAAATGGGGCCTATAGGCTTGCTGAAGAATAATACTGGAGAGTCAGTGAGAAGGAGCGATATCATTAGATCTTTAGGTCACTAGAGTATCTTGGCCAGCTCTCTGCTCTGTGGATCCAGCTTCGTTGTTTTGGGGCCTTGGCACAAATCTCCAGTACAATGTCGAAGAATGTGTTTTCTGCATGGCCCTGCATGTTATGTTAAGGATTTATACTACATTTTGTCGCCAAAAGGGATTTAGAGCATAGATCTCAGTCATACCTTGATTTCCTTTTAAAAACTCATCTGCCTGATCAGTGGCCTCCTTTTTCCCACCAGAGAATCAGGGGAAAAAGCAGCATATGAGAAAGGGGGAAGGAACAAGAGGGTGCAAATTCCTCCAAAGCAAATTGATGGGAATCATTGTTGTCGAATGAATCTGCTGGCAGTCCTAACTGAAAAATAGACAATCTTTGTTTATCTTATAAATTTCCATGCCTCATATTTCAAAGTAACATATCGATGCTGGTAATACATGTGTGATTAAAATTCTCAACACTAAGAACTAGAAAAAGTGAGGAAGATACACTGTGGTCTAATAAAAATGCATCCTGCTGTACAAAGATAAGAAGTGATATCTAATCTTATACAAACAGCATGAGTGAAATCCTGATCCCACTGAAATCAATGGCAAAAATTCTACTGATTTCAATGGGGTCATGATTTCACCCCAAGTCTCTAACTAAACACCATCAGAACTTTAGCAAAAAGGTAGTGGCAGTAGATCTGATTTGTGGTCTCTCACCGCTTTCATGTTGGTTTAATTTAATTAGCATCTGTTGCTTCTTATTTACACCAGTGTATGTGAGAAAAGAATCAGGCTCAGTATGTGGCTGGGTAGAGAAGAGAAAGTTACCTTGGAAGTCAGTAAGTTTGGGAAGAAGATTAGAAAACAAAACCAGCATATACAACTATATCTATATAAGTACAGCTAATTATTATTTTGCAACATGATTTAGCATTAAATGAAACAGCGCTGGTCTGGTTTAAGCATCTGCCCCAGACCAGCACTCCACGAACAGTCAGTGGTGCTACACCATGCAATTTGGAGCCGTGTTCTAGGCTACCCTTTCTGAGTGAGGTTTGAACATGGTTAACACGATTGTAACATAGTTTTCAAATTACATAATGTGGAGGCAAAATATGCTTCAGTGCTATTTTTAAACTATGTGCCCTGTGAACAAGACCTTAGGAAATCATGGACCGAGTTGCTTTTTCAGGTTAATGGCCCAGATTCAGATCTCACTTACAATGATCCAAGTCTAGAGGAGCTCTTTAAACAAACTGGAGTGACTCCAGACATGTGCCAGCAGAAATGAGACCAGAATCACCCTTCTGATCATTTTAATATCTACTAACGTATACAAATCAAAAGAAAATCATCCCCCTTTGCTTCTTAGCATTTATTAACTGCACTGAAAATTAAGCTCTTCATTACCAAAATGAATGCTCACTATCTTTTATCAGGTTTATCTGCTTGCATATTTAAGTTAGTTTTTTAAGATAATAAACCTGATCCTTTTCCCATTGAAATGAATGAAAACGCTCCCATTGACTCTGATGGGTGCAGGATCAAGCCACATATATGTCCCAAAAGACAGACTTCTTATGAAGCAAAGCAATGATTTCTTTACATCTCCTGTATCTTGTACAAATTTACATCAATACCCCAGAGATCTCTGCTTTGCTTCCTGCAAAGTGTAATGTAAGTCATGATTCAGAGCTCTTTGATATAACAAATAGGACATCCTTGATTGAAGTGCTGGTGTGAAATGCTTTCTGCGAATAAAACAAAACAAACAAAGATTGCACAATTGTACTCTGGCACTAGTTGTTTGGGATTTAAAATTCCTCTTCTAAAGTTCCAGGAAAAAATGTATTTCTTTTCTTTATCAGTAAAATTATCTCATGTCATATAATGCCAGGTATTCCTTTTAGCTACAGTGGTGTAAAGCCATTAATTCAATGGAATTGCACCAGGTTAACTGAAAGGAGAGTCTGGCTCCGATTTCTTTACCATATTTTCCCTTTTTCCTCTCATAGGCCAGTTCAGAGTTTTTGAAAGTACTCTTGGATCATTTGTCAATTCCAATAACATTATATGTTTTGCAAATGTCAAGTTGGTTTTATATCACTTTCCCATTTATTTCCTATTCTGCTGATCTACAAATAATTCAGTTAGAAATTACATGAGAAAATGTGTCTTGTACTTCTGTAAGTGCTGCCATTCTGGTTAGCTATAGTTGTCCCCAGGGTTATTCCTTAAATGGTGACATCACTTGATGTGACTTCACTGCTGTGAGGCAAAATATTAAATAACATCCTACTGAGGTGAACAAACAGTGCAAGTCTTATTAGTGACTCTAGGGACAGCTGCGATAGAATGATTAGAGTCAGTTGGCTTGAACTGTCAGGCTGCCACTTGAGGAGGGAGGCACAATCTCTGGAGCCAATCAGCTTCCAAGAAATGGAATATGTTTAGAGTAATAAGGCTAGAGAGGTCCCTTAGATGAAATATTTCATCCAAGGAACATCTTGTTCTGAGAAGTTTTCATTTCGTTGAGAATGACAGTAAATTGTCAGAGAAAAGGTGGGTGAGGAAATATCTTTTACTGGAATAACTTCTGCTGGTGAGAGAGACCAGCTTTCAAGCCACACCAAGAGCGTGCACAGGAATAAAAATGTGACCCTTTTTGAAGGGGCACATTCTGTCCTGCCTCCATGGCCCTGGGGCCAAAGGAGCTCACTCTTTCCCTGTGGCCCCACTGTGAACCCTGTGCTCCCCTCACCTACCCACCCTCACCACAGGCTATCTTATGGTGCCACCACCAGGGACCCCATGCTCCCCCCTTGACTGATGCCTTCCTTGCCTGGTGGAGGCAGAAAAATGGGTGGAGTGGATGAGGTCCAGAGAATGCTGGCTCCTGGAGGACTGGCTTTGGCTGACAAATGCTGTAACTTAAAGCTCTGTTAGGTCCCACCCTAGCCCCAGGGCTGGAGGAGTTCTGTGCGCCTGCCAATTATTGGGGCCCTACGTCCCTGGTTGCCCCCCACATGCATGCCCCTGAGCCACACAGAGCTGTTCTTCAGGTCTTGGAAAGGTCATGGACCTGAAGAAGAGTGCTGTGTGTCTCAAAAGCTTGTTTCTCTTACCAACAGAAGTTAGTCCAGTAAAAGATAACACTACATGCACCTTGTCTCTCTGATATCCGGGGACTGATACAGCTACAACTACACTGCATACAGTAATCTGTCAGGTCAGAATTTGGTGTTAAATATTTCTAGTTCTAGTTTTCTATACCCTGTGTAATAAAATAAATATATACACACACACAGACTATATAAGTGAGAGCAAAATTTACATGTTAATACCTGGGTTGCACATTTCAGAGGTGCTAACTCATTGTCAGTCTATGTGCAATGTGTCCACCCATTTAATGGCATCAGTCAGATGGGGACCCGGTAGTCCACCATCAAAATAAGTCAGTGGGCACTCATCAAGGATATGCAACATAGTCTAAAGTGATTGTTAGAAAACCCCCATTTAAAAAGATTGGCTACACAGTTGCTCTGTCCTGTTCAAAACTGGTTCAGAGAGATCCACATGTACCTTGCCAGATCAAAACCTGGTCTACAGATGGTTGGGCCAGTAGTGAGAGAGTGATTAATGACTGTTGTCATTGACCACTTGTTGCGTCAAGCAGATTCCATCATCATGTCCTGGTGGCATAAATGACCATAAAGGGCATCTAGAAGACAAGTGAGCTGGTGGGTGGTGGAAGAGGTCTGTGTACAATGGCAGGTCGCTATTCTTACAGATGTGGCCAGCAGCATGACACAGGTCTTTTCACAGTGAATCTGGGGCACTGTTATGTTACTAAATATCAGTAGCCATGGCAATGGAGTTGTCCGTAAAGTCTCTGTACCAATATGCATAGCTTTGTTAAGCTCTGCATTGACCAGCCTCATGTGAGACGAGCAACACTGGACAGGAACACAGTACTCTGCTGTTGAACAGCAGAGGGCAGGGGTTGATGATCTAAGCGTTCGGGTGTTCGTACCTCAGGTTGAACTGGTCCTTTTCTGAGCAGGTTGTGCTGAGTGGTGACTTTGGCTGCTGTCTTCCCCAAGTGGTTGTGGTACATTAATGACCTATCCCATGTCACACCAAAGTAAACTGGAGTTGGATCATGCTGCAGTCTTATTTAAAAGTGTGTTGGTGTTCTATCGCCCAATAATTATTCCACTGCTTGAACAAAGCATTTACCTCAGGCCTCCTCCTTTATGGCTTCAGAAATGTTTCTTCAAGGTTTGGAAAATCCCCATTATAGAGCTTTCTCCAGCTTATCTTCCTTTTCATTAGAGGCTGGTGTCACAGCTAGAAAACTCCAGAAGTCAATAAGTACAGTAAATGTTGTTCTTATAGAACTAACCAATAGATGTGGAAAATAGCATTTTGTTAGCTTCCTATGGTGGGCAAGGGTTTTAGTACTTTTCTTCATATTTATGGTTCTGGTTTTCAGGGAGTCATTTATGAGGTTAAGGTATCATAAGATCCGGTTTTCTCACAGTATTTAAATTATTGGATGGGAAAGGATACCTCAAGATGATCAAATCTTTTTATTTCCTCACTATAAATATGTCTGAGGGAAAAGGGGCTGACGAATGACAAGTATAAATACAGAGCTATTCAGTCATGTTGTGGTTTACCAGAATAGAGAGATTCATATTTATTTAGGTCTCTGCAGGAACTGAATGTACATTGCTAATGGACACCTTGAACAATAAGCTGGCTTATTAGGATGAACTGAGGGAGGGAACTGAGACTGCTGACACTGTGTGAGAATGGCTCAGTTCATAGTGCTTAGAGTGATAGAGAATTTCAGAACTTTAAAGATATTTTTGTGCTCTGGGTCCCTTTATCCTTTCAATGATAATCCTTTGTCTTTCATAGTTATCCTTTTCCCAGCAAATCACAGGTCTGAAGGATGCTCAGTGTCTGATATTCCCTTTGCAGTGGTACTCAGTAGTTTCTAGTAGTTATAAAGGTCAATGTTATAGTCCATCCATTGAACCATAGACAATACCTGACAATATCAGACAATGCCACACAGAGATATATGTTTCTATTTTTAAAAAAATCTTTCCTGTAACATGTTTTTTCTTGACCCACATTTCTTGGCCTAAAAACCAGTAACTGACATTAGTATCAATAAACACAGCTGTAATAAAGTTGCTTTTGCGAGCATAACAGCAGACATAAGGGCATGCATATTGTCACTGCTCTGTATGTAAACCTTTCTTCTGATAACAGTAACAAAAACACTAACAGTGTGTCATAATTAAATACAATCACACAACACACCACCAGCTGCAGTTACTGTCTAAAAATGTCCATATCAGACCACATTATTTAAGCAGTTCTAGAATAGATTGGGATTTTGTTGACTTGTTTACTTAAAGTCACTGTTTGAACCATGCCTTATTTTGTACAGATGAATTCAAGGACTATATCAGAATTTATACTTTTAAAATTAGTGTTGGTTAAAAAAGTTACAAAACTTAATATTCATTTAAATAATTTTATCATGTTTTTGGTTGGATTCAAATATTTGTCTACAGTGTTTGAACCCCAAACACTGAATGATTGTACTGCTGTCTGAAAATCAAAAAGTGAAACTGATTAGAAACAATAAGGAAACTAACCAGTCTAATTCAATTTCCCAGGCAGAAGACTTGTCTTCACTGAAATATCAGGTCCTGTTATCTGCATTGGAGTAAGGCTAGCTAAAGTGAGAGCATTCACACTGCAAAACAACATTCAGACAGCACAGAATGTTCTGTGTTAGAGGCACAGAGTAAATGAGTCCCCACTGCATTACTAGCTCAGGCATCAGCATCACACCACCTTCAACCCATACCTCCTGATGCGCCAGACAGTTCCAGTTGAAAGCACCACTTAACTTGAACTAGAGATGTTTGTGTACAGACAAAAGTTGGACTAAGGGTTATCAACCCTCCTGGTTTCTCCAGGAGTCTCCCGGAATCAGGCCCTAGCTCCGAGAGGCTACTAAAGCCAAACCGGGAGATTTTAGGTGCTGAAAGTCTGGCGGTGCAGCTGCTCCCGAAAGCAGCTGGCATGTCCCTGCGGCCCCTGGGTGGGGGGACTCCAGGTGGCTCCTCACTCTGCATCCGCCCCAAGTGCTGACTCCACAGCTCCCATTGGCTGGGAACTGTGGCCAATGGGAGCTGTAGGGGCAGGCTTGCAGGCATAGGCAGATCATGGAGCCCCTGCCTCTCCCCCCAGGGGCCACAGGGATGTGCCAGCCTCTTCTGGGAGCAGCATGGACCCAGGGCAGGCAGGGAGCCTGCCTAAGCCTCGCTGTGCTGCTGACTGGAAGCTGGCCAAGGTAAGTGTCTCATGGCTGGAGCCTTCACCCCACACCTCTTCCTGCATCAAACCCTGTACCTCAGCTCTCTTGCATCCAAACTCCCTCCCAGAGCCTGCAACCCTCACCCCCTCCCACACCCAAATGCCCTGCCCCAGCCCTGAGTCCCTCCAGCACCCAAACTCCCTCCCAGAGCTTGCACCCCCAACCCCTCCTGTACTCCAACTCCCCCCGGCTCATCCCAGAGCCCCCTCCCACACTCTAAACCGCTTGGCCCTAGCCCGTAACCCAGAGCCCGCACCCCAACCCCTACTCCAGCCCAGTGAAAGTGAGTGAGGGTGGGGAAGAGCGAGCGACGAAGGGAGGGGGGATGGAGTGGGCGGGGCCTTGAGGAAGGGGCAGCACAGGGGCAGGGCAAGGGTGTTGGGTTTGTGTGATCAAATAATTGGCAACTGTAGTTGGACTAGGGGCAATATTTGAGTTATACCCGGAGCTAACAGTGCAGTGAAGACAAACTGTCTGCTGAAATGCAAAAAGTGAATAAGCACACAAATGCCTGAAAGTAAAATAGACTTGACAGAGTCTTTCAGCTTTAATAATTGAAGTATTATTAATAACTCTGGTAAAGATTTATTTCTTTAATGTGCATTTTTTATCTTGACTGCTCTAAAACTGTGTGGAAGATGTATTCTCACTGTATATAAAGCATTTAGGCCCAGTGAGTTACTCTGAGCATAATTATTCTAAAATCAGTTACTCCGCACTCTGGAGAATTGCAATTAAACTCTCCGTTGAGCAGGTGTGAAAATGTCTATTGCCCAGGAAAAACCTGCAGTGCATGTGTGAGCAAGCAGTGGGAGAGAGAAGAAAAAGCTCTGTTGATGGTTTTGAAATGAACATTATCAGAGATCAGAGTGTACTTCTTGCTTTCCCAGAACTTTCCATTACAGAGAATAACCTTAACATGATATATTTTCTTTTTGGGGGGGATGAGGTTAGGATGTGAGGCAGAATGGAATTTTCTATTCTTTGCCAAATCTTGTGACTTTTATAGGTATAATTTTACATCATAATATTTGGCAAAGAAATAGCCAAGCATATATAAAGAAAATCGCCTCTTCATTTAAGGAAGCAGGATAGATTAACTGGGCCTTAGCATGCAGACATAACTGACCAAGGCTTCCATTACACAGCATGACCATAGAGGATAATTGCTATTTAATTTCCCCTGCCCCAAACCCAGTCATTACATGGGCAGTTCAGTGCTGGAGTATAACAAACATGTAAGGTACCAGGGAGGCAAGCATGGAATCATAGGACTGGAAGGGACCTCGAGAGGTCATCTTCTCCAGTCCCCTGCACTTATGGTAGGACTAAGTATTACCCAGACCATCCTTCATAGGTGTTTGTCTAACCTGCTCTTAAAAATCCCCAATGATGGAGATCCCACCACCTCCTAGGCAATTTGTTCCAGTGCTTAACCACCCCGACAGTTAGGAAGTTTTTCCTAATCTCCAACCTAAACTGCCCTTTCTGCAATTTAAGCCCATTGCTGCTTGTCCTATCCTCAGAGGTTAAGAAGAATAATTTTTGTCCCTCCTCCTTGTAACAACCTTTTACATACTAGTAAACTATTATCATGTCCCCTCTCAGTCTTCTTTTCTCCAGACTGAACAAACTCAGTTTTTTCAATCTTCCCTCATAGCTCATGTTTTCTAGACCTTTAATGATTTTTGTTTCTCTTCTTTGGACT
This sequence comes from Chelonoidis abingdonii, assembly GCF_003597395.2. Taxonomy (NCBI): domain Eukaryota; kingdom Metazoa; phylum Chordata; order Testudines; family Testudinidae; genus Chelonoidis; species Chelonoidis abingdonii. The sequence goes on along the minus strand of NC_133771.1, from coordinate 61,900,199 downwards.
TTCTCCAATTTGTCCACATCTTTTTTGAAATGGTGGCACTTCAGCAGGTAGGCCTCATAAGGGATAGCCCTGCTACTAGCCATGACAAGTCCCAGTAACCATTCAGACACACAGCTAAGTTAAAAAGTATTTTACTAGGGCTGGCAGGAAAGAGAAGTTGCAAATACCCTAGATACAGAGGCTTGAACAGGTGCAGTTCAAAGTGAGCAATAGCAATTAGAGGGTTAAGACTCTTCAGGCCTGGTGCCTGGAGTGCCTTGTCTAGGTCAGTTTCTATTCAAGGAAATAGAAGCTTTCCTGTTTCCAAGCAAGCTCAGTTAGTGACTCTCATTGGGGCCCCTTTGCACTGGCTCCCAGCCCAGCTGCTGCTGCTACCCCATAAGTCTCACACAGACCTGCATCCAGCTGTCACAGCTGGTGTCACACACGGTTAACTTTTGCATACAGTTCCTGGGGGTTCCCCTCTACATTCAACTTCTCTGCGGCTCTTGGCTCACCATGTGCCTGCTGTTTCCTAACACAGGCTGGCCACTTCCTAGTTCACCTTACCTGGCCAGGAGGAAGGGGATGTGCAAATGGGGAGGGAGCTGGTGGGAGGAGTTGTCCCCTGCTTAGCAGATCCATCCAAAAATATAAAAGTTATATTGATGTAATTTTGAGCAGTTTAAATACAGAGGTAGGTTTAAGCTTTTAATAATAATCAGCATTTTCATCCAGGAACATTTGCTATTTAACTCTTATTAAATAATTGCAATACCAATACCAATAATTGCAATATCAATGTCAAGCTTATTGGTATGTATAGTCAAGGAGGATGGCACATTTCCTACAGCATATAAATCTCTACTATTTTTTTCTCTTCATTAATCACAATTTAGAAAATTGAGTAGGCTTTAAAATGTCTTCTATACACAATTCAGGAGTGGTGTGTAGGGGACTATCAACTGGTATAACTACACTTTCTTCTTGCCCCTCACTGTATATTTTAAGTTATACCTATCACAAGTTTTTAGATGGTTGGGAGGTAGAAGCATCGAGCCCAATTCACTGCCTGGGTTTCATAGTTTTCCAATAAAACCCATGCTGACAATCCCCAGTGGAGGAAAGTCTGCCAAGAGTGAGGACAGTGGCTTAAAATTCCTGGGACCCCCGTTATGCTAGGTGAGCTGGAATTGGGCATTATAGCTCCCAAGGCAGGATAGGGTCAGGCTGGCTCCCTGGCAGGAAGATAAAGCTGCTTTCCCTGGCAAAACACTCAGGAGAGGGCAACAGTTCCATCGCCTTTTGCACTCCCCCAGCAGTGAATCTCCTTTCCAGTTCAGGGATTGCAAACACTCCTGGGAAAATAAACCCAGAATTCTTTCTGTTGCCCACCATTCCTTCGAGGTCGGCCGAAAAATAGTTAAGTAAACAAATAAGTAGCATTTAGCACAGAACTAGTAGGAAAAATATTTTCTCAATTTATGTATAATTCTTGAGGAACAGTGATTTTTCTACTTGTATGAATCTTTCTAGTCTAATTTGCCAGCCAGGACCTTATATGTCCCTAAACTTTTCTTGTGCATTTTCCAGATTTAGATACCTAAAATTAGGCACCTAGATCTAGGGCCGGTTTCTACTGTTTTTTACTGCCCCAAGCAGCGTGCTGAATTGCCACCATGGACGGCAGGGGCAGTCGTGTGCCATCAGGACGGCTCGTGCATTTCCGCGGAAGCGGCAGTTCAGCAGCAGCTTCTATGTTCAGCTGTCCATGGCGGTGCAGCTTCTGTCTTCTGGCTGAAGACAGAAGCTACCATCAAATTGCTGCCACCGCAGAAACACGCATGCCACCCTAACTGCACACAGACTGTCCCTGTTGTCCGTGGTGGCAATTTGGCGCGCTGCTTGGGGGCAAAAACACACAGACTGCTGCCCCATGCAGATTGCCGCCCCAAGCACCTGCTTGGAATGCTGGTGCCTGGAGCCGGCCCTGCCTAGATCTATATTTAGATACCTAAAAAATGGCTGATCTTGAAAGGTACTTGGCACCTGCACAATGCCTTTCAGTGACTCTGAAAACCAGGCCACTTTTACATCATGTGCCTAATACTAGTTATAAGAGTTTGAAAATGTGGGCCAATGTCTTTTTTTCAATATACCTCTGTTACTACCAGTACATCTTTTATGAGTGTCACTTTATATTACCAATGCAAAAATATTTTTTTAAATACTTTATTGTCTGTTATGTTTACTTATCTTGGGTGGTAGTGGACAGATTTTCAAAAAAGAGTTCAGCTCAAGAAACTGGGGCTAGATATGCAAATGAGCTCAGTTCCCATTTAGACACCTAAATCAGGTCCAGATGTTCAGGAGTGTTCAGCATGTTGGGTGTTGCTGAGCTGTTTTTGGCCATAAGTGTCACAGTGGGGGGGGATTTTTGTGTTGCGCAATTTTGAAAATCTAGCTCTCAAGCCACGATGATCACTTTCTTTTTCTGGCTCTCATGCATTAACCCAATGCTGATACACTTGTGCTTCCACACTACAGTGGATTTTGACTGAACTGCAATTAAAACATTTCCAACTACCTCCGCACAGTTTGAAGGATCCCCTTTTCCATAACGTTGTATTGAAATTATTTGTTAAAATAATTGAGTGATTTTTACCATGCACTAGTAGCAAAAAGAAAATTCAAGAGTCTGTATCACTAAAAACAAGCTTAGAGACATGTAGGGAGCCTGGCTGACTGAGACAAATATTTACCCTCCCTTGTATCCATGTTGAAACAGGATTTTAAGAGGTTACAGCCTTAAAGCAAGGTGATTCTGACAGTGTGTAGTTTCAATAATGTGAAAACAAGATGATTCTGTGTGGGAATATTTATCTGGATCTTTTTTTCTCTCCAATATTTAAGGTAGCTGTGTTATGTTTTCAGTTTAGCATTTTTTTCTCTCTCTGAGCTAATAAGACAGGAGAAGCTTTTAGCAAATTGGAATGGACAGGATGGTCAAGAATAGAGTAAAACTGACTCAACATGTAGATCCATAAATAAGAATGATCTTAAATCATTCTTTTCAAGTCAAGAAATTGGCTGGGAATTTTTTTAAATCAAATAATTAGAATAGATACATGAATGTGGTTCCTATATCTGAAAGGCACTGAAGCATATGAAGTCACCATCAGCGCACAGAGAGGGCTATTTGTGCTGTATTTTATGTTGCTCCTTGGCAGCATGAAGCATTGCTATCTTTCAAACCAATGAAAACATATATATGGCGCAGGTTAACTTTGGTTCCTCTTTAATTTTTTCAATACATTTGTGTGGTACTCACTGAAGAGCTGGCAAAACAGTGGTTCTCAAACTTTTGTACCGGTGACCCCTTTCACATAGCAAGCCTCTGTGTGTGACTCCCCCTTATAAATTAAAAATATTTAATATATTTAACACCATTATAAATGCTGGAGGCAAAGCGGGATTTGGGGTGGGGGCTGACAGCTTGCGACCCCCATCTCAAAACCTTGTGACTCTCTGAGGGGTCACAACCCGCAGTTTGAGAACCCTGTGGTAAAATAATTTGGGACATTATTGTTATTAGCCTTGCACAGAGAAGCAAAACCGGTAGAGGACATAATCATTTCCTCTTTCATTGCACAAATGGTAGTAACAACTCAAGCGTCTTGTGCTTTAGAGAGTGCTAGCCCTCCTAAGAGGAACACAGAGAGGCAGAGCTGGATTATTATCTTCCCCACTCCTTGTACAGTCAGTAGAAGTGGCATGGCTTGAAGAGGAAATGTTGCTGCCATCTTTGAAGGAGTGTGGTAGCAGCATCAATCTTGGAGCAGTAGTGGAACATTGTGCTATTTCAGGCTCAATGCTTCTCAGAACTCCCTCTGTGCTGAAGCACCTCCAAACACCCACTAACGAGGGCTGTGGCTTAAAAGAACTCCTCCTGCTCTGCAAGCATACCTCTGCCTGCAAAGAATTGACCTACCCTTACTGTAAATGAAAGAGCTGCTTTATTTTTCCTACCCAGTTTGTTTACTGTTTGTTTATAGTGAATGTCACTGTTTCCTGTGTTAAGCCAGCTAGGGCTTTATTTATTTATTTTGGTTTTGTGGATTTTTCACACAGCAACAGGGCAAGGGAGAAGGAAAAGAGATTTTTTTTTCTTTTTTTAAAAAAGAAAAAACTAAAATAGGAAAATATTATTGTAAAAATCACAAAAATTGGCAGTGGGATTCTGGGGCTGGTTTAATATCAAAGTACTTTTAACTCATTTTTGAAACTGGCTAGATTTCAGAGGGACAGTGTCATTCTGAAGCTGCAATTCTGCCCTTTGGGTGGAATGATTACACAGTACTTAGATGGAGACCAGCATTGCTGCTCAAGCCTGAAGTCCTGTGACACCAAAAAAAGAGAGGGAGCTGCTGTGAGGGATTTGGTTCTCCACTTTGGTCAATAGCCGAATTAGACCTAGCAGGACGTGCTGCAGAACAAGGCTCATCTTTTTACTCTATTGCTGTGGATAGTGCTGCTGGTTTTGTCTTTGGTGTGCTTGTATTTATTTGTATCTTCTTCTTTGCTTTCCTCCCCCAACCCCTATGACCAGTTTTTAAAAGCCAAACATAAAATCTAGCTGTAATTGTTTTCCATGTTTCAATTAAAGTGAAAAAAATCAGCCTCTAATATAAAAGCATTATTTCCTTGTTGGCAGTGTCTTATTGTCACTATTAGCTCTCTGGAACAAATTTCTAAGTAAACATGAGGTTTTTTGGGCCCCAAAGAGTGAAGGATTAGACTTTAATTTCCACATCATGCTGGAGCAGTGATATATCACTCTTAGGTGCTGGAGCAGATATATCTCTCTTCTGGGTCTTTGGAAGGGCAATGACAAGGGACTAGAAGGAAGAACCAACAGCTGCATGTATTATTGGAATACCCATTTCCTGCCATTTTGGAAACAGAAAATCCATTGTTGGAGTGTGACCGAGTGTGAGTAGCTTAAGGCTGACTCAGCACTCTGTGCACTTAGTAAGTGTCCCCACATGGGCCAAACTGAGGAGATAATTGATTAAGGACTGGATGATTCACCAGTTAACAAAGTGATTCAGCACCTCAGCTGAGGACAGTTAAAAGAGAAATGGGAAAAGGAAGAGCTAGAGAAGCCCATGATTGTAAGGAGGGGGTGATTCCCCCATCTTATGCCTAGTGAGAAGGTAACAGACTTATGGGGTGAGGGGCAGGGGCTTGTTTAACACCTTGAAGATAAAGCAGTTGGTGTTGAACTTGATTGTGGTGTTTGCAGCAAGGAATCCAGTGTGAGGGAAGTCTACTCTCTGACAGGGAACAAAAACTGCTTAAGTAAGATTGAGCGTGGTTCGTAAGTTCACGGTATATTTTACCTTGTGGGATATAAGCTTGGTTCTATATTGTTAACAATATAAAAATGATTAATGCTTATCTAATACCAAGGATTCTCCACTGCAGGAGCAAATAAAGTTTTTGATAGGTTAGCTAGACTGCATTGCCCGCCTAGTAATCTCCCAGGCATGTTCTTACTGTCACATGATGAAGCAAATGTTTAATAATTGTAGACTAAAGTTAATGGTGACAAGGTTTCTTTAAAGCCTGCATTAAAGGTCATGAGCTGCTCTTCTAGAGGAATGGAAGAACTTCAGAGAGTGGAAAGCAGGAAAAAAATATGCAAAGGGCAAAATACTCATTGACCCAATTCTTCAAGGAGCTACATGTCTATGAAGAGGTGCTGAGTAAACCTTAACATCTATGAAAGTTAATGTAAATCAAAGATACTTAGTACCCAGAAATGGAACGTACTCACTACCTCACAAACTCAGGCCTGTTATGAGCCTTTTTTCCCAAATGGGTCAGTCACAACTACACTGCTGCAATTTCCTCAGAATAAGGCATGTTCCATGTTAATGTCCACTGTGGGACAAGCTACTCAAAATAGAGGGGGCAGTGGGGAGTCTGGCCAATAACTCAGCAACTCCTGTCACCTCCACACATGCTACACCCTAGAAAGGTGGTCCAGGTTGCTGGGGAGCTTTAGGGCAGGCCAACACTACAAATGTACATCGGTGCAGCTGCAGCATGTCTGGTGAAGACGCTCTAAGCCGATGGGAGAGAGCTCACCTCTTGGCTGAATAACTCACCTCTCGCAAGAAGCAGTAGCTGTGTTGGCAAGAGAAGCTCTCCCGCCCACATAGCACTGTCTACATGGGGGATTAAGGTCAGTATAACTATGTCGCTTGGGGGTGTGTGTGTGTGGATTTTTCACACACCGGAGTGACGAAGTTATATCAAAGTAAATGTGTAGTATAGACCTGGCCTTAAAAGACACTGGATCAGATATGCTACCCCAATACAGCCCTATGCCTTAATGGTACAGTCTGGCTCTATCCATTATACAATATACTGTATTTGTAGGCTAAATTCTGATCTCATTGAAATCAATGCCAAAACTCCTATTGACATCCTAGTGGGAAACGAATTAGAGTAATGTACCATCCAGTAAAAACAGCCAGCTGTTTGAGTACTGTGATACCAGTGATGATTTTCTTTTAAAACCAAACTTTGTTGTAACATCAGATTAAAAAGTAAGCATCCTAGATACCCAATTAGATTGCATCATAATGGGAATAGAGAACTGTAGTGGTAGGTGGGCCCTTTGCTATGCAAGAAGACATGCACTGGGTGTACTAGGCTAGGAAGGACAGTAAATCCACCCAAATAAGGCATACATTTTTAACAGTGAGTGTTATTAACCATTGGAACAATTTACCAAAGTGTTTCATGGATTGTGCTTCACTGACAATGTTTAAATCAAGACTGGATGTTTTTTTCTAGAAGTTAAGCTCTAGGGATTATTTTGGGGAAGTTCTATGGCTGGTGTTATACAAGAAATCAGACTAGATGATCACAGTGGTCCCTTCCAGCCTTGGAATCTATGAAACAGACACAGATCAAATGATGAAAGTTTATCTTGAGTAGGTGGTGACCTAAATTCCTCTCCCTATTATCCCTCAGCCGGTGTAGCCAAAATGCCTTTCCAGTTGAAGGCAGCTGGACATGACTCCCTGTGAAACAAGTCCATGCCACTTCTTTGCTAGACAAAGTGGATTGCTCAAGAGCAACTAATGTAACTGTGAGACAAAGTTTGGCTTGAAATCAATGAAGCTAACAAAGTGACACTAGCATAAATCACATGCATCATACTCTGTGTCCACTGGATTTGCCCTGAAGGTTATATCACTAGTTTTGTGAAATTGACTTGTTTTGAAGAACATTAAATCAACTCACAATGACTAAAAGTTTCAGAAAAATTTTTGATAGGCAAATAGTTCCTAAATAGCAATTCTCTCACACAAAACTGAAGTACTTTTCTCAGCAGAGAAACTGTATGGTCGTTATAATTCACATGCTGTTATGCTTTGCCATGGATCTGTAGGGTGAGCGTCTCTCTGACCTTTAGACAATCTCTCTGAGAGTGTAACCCTTCAGTGCAAGGTCTTCCATTTTTGGCAAGACAGAGCGCAGCAGGTCCAGTACATGGATGGCAGTTCTACGCTACTGCTTAAGTTGATATAAATTTAATTGCTCCAGGGTGTGAAAAAGCACCCCCCGAAGGACACAAGTTTCATGCTGTCCATGCTGGCCAGTATAGCGCTGTAGTGTAGACTTGCCCTGAGACTGGGCCCTGTGGCTTAGTTCTTCTGTTTCTCACCATGGTTCTTTCAGCAAGTCCAAAAGAACTTGAATTCGTGTCAGAGACACTATCCTTTTGAGAGCGATATTAGCAGTGACAGCCTGTTTAATAACAGCTAGCTTGTTTTAGTCAAAGGAAAGGCAGTATGCAGGTCCTTAGCAGTAGCAGCTCAACCTGCCTCTATTGCGCAAGCATCCTGAATTCAAATCCATTACACTAAGCAGCAGAGTTCTTATTCCTGACCCCTGACATCTCAGTTCTTTGTTTCAAGCTTTAGTCAAGCTGTTTTCACATGTTCTGCCTCCCTTGATTGGCAGTCATTAAAAATTTAATTGCTGCGTTGATCCCAGTATAGTAGAGAGACAAGATGGGTAAGGTAATATGTTTTATTGGACCAACTTCTTTTGGTGAAAGAGACAAGCTTTTGAGCTTACACAGAGCTCTTCTTCTGTGCTATGTAAGCTCAAAACCTGGTCTCTTTCACCAGCAGAAGGTGGTCCAACAAAACATATTATCTCATACACATAGACAATGTGTAATGGAGACAAGGGAAGGCTAAACCTCTCCAAACCTCACACTGCTGGGGGCGGGGGGGGAAGGCGAGCAGTGGCAGATTTGGGGCCCCTGGAAAAATCTCCCCCCATTACAGCCCTGGGGCTGGAGGAGCTCTCGCTCCCTGCTGCAGTGGTAGGGGAACAGAGCTTTTGTGGTCTCAGGGCTGCAGCGGGGAAGGGGAGTGGTGGTGGAAGGAGTGAGCAGGAGGCAGGGCCTCAGGTTGGAAAAGGCAGAGTAGGGGCAGAACATGGGCAGAACTGCAGGCATAAGGGGCAGAATGGGAGAGGGGCCCCAGGCTCCGAGCTCCAGCCAGAGCAAAGAGCTCCGCCATGCGGGCCGACCTCTCGGCTTCCCCCCATGGCCCTGACCGAGCTCTCAGCCCCAACCAAACTCTTAGCCCCTAGGCTAGGATCATAGGAGGGAGGGTGTGAGAGCAGTGAGCAGGGGTGGGATCTTGTCAGAAGAGGCAGGACAGGGGGCTAGACTCTTCAAGGGGAAGCTTCACCCACTACCCATGTTCATCTACCTTGTCTCATTAAAAGTAATGTCAGTTGTTGGTCTTCCTTTATATCTCCAAGGTAACTCCATTCATATGTGTTGACAGTTCTTGATAGTTCATTCATACCAACCCAAACATGCCTACCTGACCAACACTCTGATTTCCCTGTCCCAGAGGAGAAATTAACCCCTTCAGTGCTAATAGGTCACAATGCACAAGTAAGTGGGGAAACTGAGTCATGTATATTTTTCATTTAAAATAATGCAGAAATTTCTCACATCCAGCACACATTTTACTGATGGGAAAACAAAATTGAAAAGGTATACAAATAAATAATTTGATTTGAAAATATGAGGAAAAGAAAGCAATTAAGGCAACCAATACTGCACCTCAGAGAGCAGGTCTTTCTCGAAATGTTTTCTACCACTTGTTAACCAAAGTAGGTTAGGGGATGTTTATCCATCCATTCCATTGACAGTAGAAAGCAGTCATATACATTAGATACCAATATATTTTATAATACATCACCCCCCACACATACCAGATAGTGCTAATAGGGCCAACTCCACGACTGATGTGCTCCCTGACATCAGCAGTACTGTTCCAATGCATTGGGCAGGCAGAGTGCTGAGCCTTGCACAGGGTCCGTGAACCAACTGCGTGGGTCTCACTCCGCTCATGCTTACAGATGAGTTTAGGCTGGCAGAAAGGGGCAGAGGTGTGACCTGTGGATCCACCAGCTATTCTCCCTACCTCATGGAGCACTACTGGTGTTATTGCAAATAAAGCAGCCATGCAGTGCCCTGGGGGAGAGGGCACTCCCACCCTGGTCCCAGTGAAGATCCTCAGCCTGCAGCTTGGTTGCCTAAGCACCAAGGCAAGGGTTTGTCCCATTGTACCTAGTGTAGAGATACCTGTTCTTAAACAAGCACCTGACATCCTCCATCACAAAAGGATGTGCTCTTTCAACCCCCCCTCCCAATAAATTACTTTACATTTGGTAAAGTAAAAGGAATAAGAACCTTGTATTCAGTTTGATTCTTCAGATGTACAGATAGTCTGTGACCCATAAGATGAGAAGAAAGGCAGCTAGAGAGCACAGTGGAGTAGTACTCTAGCCTTTTTCCCCCTGGAGATTTAGGAATCTGTAGAACTACAAAGGGTTAACATTTGTTCCGTTCTTCATAGTGTTAGTCATTAGGGTTACATTCTTTTCTGGCTACATGTGTAGCATAACTCAAATTGGCATTGGAGTGTTTTGTAAAACCAAACCAGGGATGACTCAAATCTGTGTTTCATAGTACCTGAATGCCAAACTTTGAGGGAGAGGAATTTGCAGGGCTCTACATTGAACTCATATTTAGAAAAAACCTTTTTTTAGACATACATGTGGTGTCCTGTTAGCCTTTCACTGAAACACAGCGCGTCCATATGGTGTTTCTTTTATTCAGATCTATTATTAATCTTTAGACTACAATTTGTGTCCACAGCCAATGACCATATTACGGATCCAAATCAACAGTCTTTTTTTGAACTCTCACACTATTATTTTTTTGAGAAGAGAAACCGCTATGTAGCCAAAATCAGCATGTTTGATTATCATAAGGGACTGTCTGCTAGGTTCAGAGAAATCTTTGCATTATCTGATTCTAATAATAACACAGCTAATGTAACAATATATTTCAATCTTGCCTGTTATTCCAGGAACTCTAGTGAGGTTATATAATGATAGATAGAAGAAAAAGGGTTGAAACAACAGTCTACTCTCTCCTGACATTCAACTCAGCAAATTACTCACAAAGATTTCTTACAATAAAAGTAAAGAACATTTCAAAAAACTTGTGTGTATTGTTAACTTTTGAAAACTGAAGAATCTATGCCCAGAACAACAATATAAGTTCAAGTAAATAATCACAGCATTCATCTTTTCCTTATTATTTATAAGGCACTGTGGTGCTTAATAGATAAATAAAAGAGTGAATGTCAGTGTCCTGAAGCATTTACAGCCCATTTATAGAGCTCAATCCTGCAAATATGTATTTACACAAGTAGTCAGTAACGATTGCAGTCAATGGGATAAGTTGTACAACTCCTTGTTTGAGTAGAAGTTGGCAGCCTGGGCCATAGTTTAAGATACAGCTGGGTGAGGGAAGGAACAAACACGGGGTTAAATGTAAACATTAAACTCCTACAATGTAAATAATCTACATCTGAACTACTTCAGGGTACACAATCCCTTCAATTTCACAGACGTGGGGTCCTGTGTCATGTGTGGGGAGGCCAGGCAGCAAGAGGATGTTTATCACTAGAATTAGGTCTGGGTAGGTCACCAAAATCAGTTTGTGGAGCAGGGAGTGGAACTGTGATTGGATGACAGATAGGCCAGATAACAGGGCTTTGGGCAGTCATGCACTTGGCATAACCCTGGAATATCATCCAACAATTCAGACACTGTTTTTGTTTAGATCACCATGTTATCAGAGATATAAAAAATGGTAGTCTGGGTCCAAAATAATAATACTTAGTACTCATAATTCCAAGACAAAACATTCAGGCCAGATTCACCCGTACATTCTGGTTGCTTTGCACTGCTCCAATTGAAAAAGCAGCCATATCTGAGTCAGGCTTACAGCTGCTTTGCATCACCAGAGCACAGCAAAGCAGCCAGACCATAGCAGTAAATTTGGCCTTTAGTCTCGGAATGCTCTATAAAGCAGTTATTAAAACTTCAGTCCCTGCTACTGTCATTTAATCCTCAGATCACCTGCATCTCTGCTACTAGCAAGGGGAGAGGGATAGCTCAGTGGTTTGAACATTGCCCTCCTAAACCCAGGGTTGTGAGCTCAATCCTTGAGGGGGTTATTTAGGGAACTTGGGTAAAAATCTTTCAGGGGGTTGGACTAGATGACCTCCTAAGGTACCTTCCAACCCTGATGTTCTATGATTCTATACAACACCTTGGTGCCCAACAGGGGCTTTGGAAAAAGCACTGAGGGAATGAATTTAAGATACAGGCAGAGATTTTAAAATTACATTTATCCTTGTGAGTTTACACCTTAAAAGATTGTTTATTTAGTGTCTGTGAGTGTAACTGAATGCTTGCCAAACATACATTGATCTCAAATTTAATGCAAAATAAAATTACATGTGCTAAAGAAATATCAAAAAGTCAGCTAAGGGTGTAAAGGTTGATTCCTTTAGCACCATGACAAGCAAATTCTCAGTTTGGCAATTAGTATGAAAAACTGGGATTATTGATTAATCTACATGCAATATTAGTATATTCTGTAATTCAATTTAACGGATATTTTCAGTGGAGCGATATTGATTTACATCAGTTGAGGATCTGGCCCCAGATTTTTTTTAAACTTTGCGTAAATGGACACTAGTTATTATTCTGTTCACATGCTTGTAAGCCTGCACTTAGTTGCTCAATTACTATCCTATGTGAATGGTGTCATAAATAGATAGCTAAGGGTTAATGTTTCTTTTATCTGTAAAGGGTTAACAAAGGGAACCAAACACCTGACCAGAGGACCAATCAGAATATGGAATTTCATAAGAGGGAGGAAAATTTGGACTCGCCTTTTTTTGTCTCTAGCACATGAGAAGGGTTCTTGCTATCGTCTACATTCGTTCCAACTTGTAAGTACGTGAAAACATATAGGCTTATGTTTTTTGGGTATTACATGTGTAGTACTTGCTGGAATGTTTCAAACTGGATACTTTTGAATCAGACTGTTTATATCATATTTTCTTAAAGCATAGCCTGTATTGTGCATCTTATGCCGAGTTTTATATTCTCATTCTTTTTCATACTGAGAACAGACAAAAGAAGCAGAGTCCAAATTCCCCTGACTTTGAAAAATCCAGTTTCCTGATTGGTCCTCTGGTCAGGTGTTTGGTTCCCTTTGTTAACCCTTTACAGGTAAAAGAAACATTAACCCTTAGCTATCTATTTATGACAAATGGTTGTTCAGACTTTCACTGGTGTGTGACGACAAAGTGGTTCTGTCATATTGTAATGGCAACATAGAAATGAAGGGCTGGAAGGGACCTTGAGAAGTCATCAAATCCAGCCCCTTGCACTGAGACAAGATCTAGTATATCTAGGCCATCCCTGACAGGTGTTGGTCTAACTTGTGCATAAAACCCTCCAATGATGGGGATTCCACAGCCATCCTTGGAAGCCTATTTCAGAGCTTAACTATCCTTATATTTAGAAAGATTTTCCTGATATCTAACCAAAATCCCCTTTGCTGAAGATTAAGCCCCTTACTTCTTGTCCTGCCTTCAACAGACATGGAAAACAATTGATCACCATCCTCTTTATAACACCTTAACATATCTGAAGACTATCAGGTCCTGCCTCAGTCTTCTTTTCTCAAAACTAAACATGCTCAGTTTTTTTAACCTTTCCTCATAGGTCAGATTTTCTAAACACTTTATAATTTTTGTTGTTCTCCTCTGGATGCTCTACAATTTGTCCACATATTTCTTGAAGTTTGGCACCCAGAACTGGACTCAACACTACAGCTGAAATCTCCCCAGTGTTGAGTAGTGAGGGACAATTACATATGAGGCTCCTGTGAATATGGCCCAGAATGATGTGACACAAGAAAGCAACATGATGCCCCTCAGAAAGTCTGGCATACACAGTTACCATTATCTAGTCTTTTATGGCACAATTGAGGTGTCCAAACAGCATTACTCAACTGTCCATGAGTTAAATTTAACCATTCTGTGCATCTTCAGTTCTAAAGGTTTAGTCATCTTTCTGCTGAGGTCACTATGTAATATACTATAAACTAGAGCACTATGGAATGTAACAATCTGGTTTCTACTTGAAAACATATATATATATGATCTGAAATGCTTACAGGATGCTCTAAAATAGTGGTGGGCAACCTGCTGCTCGTGGGCCATATGCGGCCCGTCAGGGTAATCTGCTGGCGGGCCACCAGATAGTTTGTTTACATTTGCATGGCCGCCTGCAGCTCCTAGTGGTCATGGTTCGCCGTTCCTGGCCAATAGCAACTGTGGGAAGTGGCAGCCAGCACATCTCTGAGGCCCACACCACTTCCCACAGCTCCCATTGGCCGGGAATGGTGAACGGCAGCCACTGGGAGCTGTGGGTGGCTGCACAAATGTAAACAAACTGTCTGGCGGGCCACCAGTGGATTATCCTGATGGGCCGCATGCAGCCCATGGGCCACAGGCTGCCCACCACTGCTCTAAAACCATGAAAAACATTTTGGGTGCTCTTGTGGCTGGAGGCTGCAGACCAGAGGGACTCAAAAGGAAATACATAGAAAATAGAGACAAAGTAAATCCGAAGTGCTCCATCTTGGAGAGGAAACATGGTTGTGGAGTTTAAAACCCATTACAACCAAACCGAGTAGCCCTATCTGAAAGGAAACACAATACAGTGTTTATTTTTCCATTACAAACCTGAGACCCAAAAGATTTCCTGAGCTCCTCAGGTATTGTTCATGCTCATAATGGAGATCTGTTTTTAGAAAACATGGTTCTTGTGATAAATCTAAACTAGTCTGATGAATAATATACTGAGAAGGCTTTCAGGAAGTTAGTAGCTATTGTATCATGTATTGTCTGGGTGGAAATAACCCTACAATGCAAGCAACCTCATTATGAGACTCTCTTGCTTAAAAACACTGGGCTGGATTCTCTTCTCTGGATAGACTTCCTTGAATTCAATAGCGTTAAACCAGTATATAACCGATGAAAATGAAAAAAACAATCAGGCACACTGTGAATGATGTTACAAAAAATTAAGACTAATCTAAACAAGATATTTAGAATCAATTTAATTGTAAATCCTTCTAGGCTCTGTGTAAGATTACCCAGACTGATTTGCCAGTGTACTTTAAGATTTTCATTGTCATTACTGATCTGCTACTTCTGGGTTTTTCATCATCACAGATTGGCAATTATCTGTGACTGGTGTTACTTGTGGTGCTGAAAATCATGTCCTGTGACTAGAGAATGAAGTTCAAACTAAAGTCAGAAGTGAATTTAGGCAAGTCTGAGAAAAATCTAGGGGCCTGATTCTAGTCTTATTAAAATGTATATCAAAAGTAATGCCACTGAAATCAATAAAATTATACAAGTTTTACCCTGGTATAAGCGATCAGAGAATCAAGCCCTAAGAATGTCAAAGAAAGGCTAGAGGGTATCTAAGATATCGTTATTTACACTTCCTTCAGGTCCCTCAGGCAGTTTGTTATACTTAATCTCCATCTATGCTCCCTTCCACTTATTATATCTTCAACTGCTTTACATGTTAGTTCTGAATCTGCCTACCTAATCTAACTGAGTCTAAGGGAGTCTAAATTTGCTTAACTCACACAATAAAGGGCCAGAAGACAGGAGTGTAGCACAAAAAGAAACAGGGTGTGTGTCATAAAGTAAGTTGAAGAGGCCCCCCCTTTACTTTTAACTTGATCCTTTTTATGGCTTCTTCTGACTGTTCAGCCTATAAATTATATCAGTTTATAGTCTAACACATGAATAAATAGGTCTAAGGAAGTCTGAGTTTTAGGGTGACAAAGTTAATGTCAGGGAGTCTAACTTATACCTCCTTACTCCTTAGCTCTGAATTTGGCCCTGAACCAGGCCTCAAAATTCATTATTACTATTTTACAGTTCTATTACAGTAATATCCAGAGTCCAAATCATAACTGGGGCCTCATGGTGCTAGGCACTGTACAAATACTTACAAAGACACAGTCCCTGCCTCAAACACCTTACCATAGGTAAGTGACACATGAAGGGTGTGAGGGTAGGGATACATGTCCAAATACATCCACTTGACTATATTTTGCATTTTATAATTGTAAGTAGATGAAGTGAGTGCCAACGAATCCCACCTCCCCCATCAAGCCATAACTAACTGGCTGATTTCCTATAGGCACTGAGACCTAGGTGAGTCTCAAAGAGAGATGTGATGGAACAGAGAATAATGACCTTACTGATCAGATCAAGAAGGGAATTACTTGGGGGGAGGCACAGAAGAAGACATAGAGTTGTTTGTGAGAGAAGCAAAGAAACAGGAAGATGGTGCTGTTCTTGGCAGAGTGAAAACTGCATGGGAGGCAACTTGTTAAGAGCAGACATGTAGGGATGGACAGTGTGGTGAAGAACCTTGAAAATAAGGACAAACAGCTTCAACTTGGTGTAGTTAAAGGTGGTCCAATGGAGAGATTAAACAGGGTGTTTCTGTGGTCAGAGTGACATACAGAATAGATTATTTTAACAGTTCTGTTTAGTGTGAACCCAGGAAGATGATGTAGGTGTTAGGGAGGGATGGAGAGGTTGATGTCACAATAATCAAGACTGGAAATGATGAAGAGGGTCTGCAGAAGCGGGTTATCTCAGTTACCAACATTGAACCCAACAGGTGAAAAGCTAGAGAATTATCCTAGTTTGTCACATTCCTTCTCACTCTCTGTCTTAGAAAACTTATACTCAAGGTATATGCTTCTATAAATATTAAGTACAGTCTTATCTTTCAGCTAACTCTGATATTAAATCAAGATGTGCCTCCAGACCCAGTGTTCTCATTTTTTCTTACAGTGAGCCAACTGAATACTGAATGATAAAATAAAGAGACTGGAAAATTTTAGTTACCAGTCTCCCACATCATTTCAAGCACTGCAGAATGTAACTCACCTCAGTATGGTTACTCTGTTTTAAGGCTCCGTTAAGTTTATAATCAATATTTTGATTCATTGGCTTCCAAAGACAAACTTGTTGACATGGGTCAGCTTTTCAGCACTCTTGCACTGAGCCTGACATTCATCTTGGTATTCAGAATGAAAAGATGGCTCTTCCTCTTGGCAATAATTCTGCTGTAGATCAAGTGTTCATGTAAATAGTTTTACGTGTTTAGAAAATGCATCTTTATAATTTTCTTTCTCTAGGTGGGGATGAGATCCCGAAACCAAGGTGGAGAAAGCTCTCCTAATGGGCATTTCCCCAATTCTAAGCCCATTGTTAGCAATGCAGAGAATGAAAACCTTCAGGAAGATGCCAAGAAAAAGAACAAATCTCATCGAAAGGAAGAGGAGGTCATAGTCTCAGGGACTGTAAAAAGACAGTTAAAGTCACCGGCTCCTGGTGAACGAAAGAACAAGAAATCCATAGAACTTTCTAAAGAGGACTTAATCTGGCTCCTCAGTATAATGGAAGGAGAACTGCAGGTAAATAAAACATCCTCTCTCTTATATAAGTGTTCTGCCTTTTCTCCTTGTTACACTTTTCTCTGAGGGTATGTTTGCACTTGGAATTGGGAAGATAATTCCCAGCTCCAGAAGACGTACTCACACTAGCCCTCACCAAGCTATCGCACTAAATATGGAGTGCAATCACGGCAGAGCAA
>NC_133771.1:61551075-61582881 GCF_003597395.2 Chelonoidis abingdonii | reverse complement strand
TTTTTTTTTTTTTTTGCTTTGGGGCGGCAAAAAAACCTAGAGCCAGCCCCAGACAGATCTGAGTGACTTCTGATTTTTAAGGGCCTGCTCAGCCCCTGAATATCCAGCCTCTTTAAAGTGTCTCAAGAGCAGGGCTTCTAAATATTGAGGCACCCACCAAATCACTGGTCCCTTTTGAAAATCATGACCATAAGCTATATCTTAAATGCTTCGTTAGTAAATAAATATTTTCAAAATGTTAAACAATTCATAAATGAAGATGGAAAAAAATAAATAAAAAGACCAATAAGAAATAGAATCTCCTTTTCTGTCATTTTCCTAGCATGTTATCCTTCAAGATACTTAAGCAGAAAATAAAATACAGAAGGAGAGGGATTATGAATGCCTACAGCTATGATGAAAGTAGAAAAGCTTCAGCTGTTCAGGAAATACCCATGAAAGGGAAAAGGAAAGGATCTGTATCTTTTTTTCCATCGAAAGGGCATCTGGCCAGTGCCTTCTACCAGAGACACCAGCCAGAATGAGTCTTCATTGACATGGCACAATAATAAGGACGTTTCTAAGTTTACTATTGATTATAATAAAAGTTTTCCTGTCTTGGATAAACAGACATATATAACTAATAAATACCTACAGTAAGAATAGTTTTACAGTTGTTAAAGCAAAACAGATGTGAGATGTTTATCAATTACAATGGTCTACTGTTTATGCCTCATAGCAACTACCACTGGAATGTTGCAACATATTGTTTAATATTTGCAGCTTTCTGGCTCCTTTTATGTAGATAACAGCAAATTATTCAAAATTTCTGTACACTGTACAGTATCTGATTTCTGTTATCAGATCCTCTCACAAATCTCTTTTTTGGCCCAGCTTTTCCTCCCTTCTCTTCCCTTTTGCTCATGTTTGTCTTTGCATTTGGCCCCTTGTTATATTTAGCCCTTTTTTCTTTATCTGTTTTCCACTGGCCCCTTACTGCTGTTTTCAATTCTGTTCACTTTCCTCCTCTTTTGGTGCTTACTTTTTCTTTTTATATTTTAGACATAACTGTACTAATACAAGTTTAAGGAACATCCAACTGTACTGCAGATCACTATAAGGTTTTTCTTGATTCATATAGTCCAAGGCCAGAAAGGTCCACTGTGATAATCTAGTCTAACCTCTTGCATAACACAGACCATAAAACTTCCCCTAAAAATTCCTTCTGAACTAGCACAGATCTTTTAAAAAAATCCAGTTTTGATATAAAAACTGCCGGTGATGCCAAATCCACCACAAGCTTTGGAAAATTGTTCTAGTGGTTAATTACCCTCATTGTTCAAAAATTATGCCTTATTTCTAGTCTAAATTTGTCTTGCTTCAACTTCCAGCCATTGAATCTTGTGATACCTTGCTGTGCTAGATTGAAGAGCCCATTATCAAATATTTGTTTACAAATGTAGGTACTTACAGACTATGATCAAGTCACCCTTAACTTTCTCCTTGTTAAAATGGAAAAAAACCCATTGAATTCAAGGAAGCCAGGATTTTCCCCATTATGGCTAAATAGTTACATAGAACATAGCCATGGCTTGAACAAGAAAGGAAAACAATTCCCCTAAACTTTAAAGTAACACATTAGTGTATATACACAGAAGGGAGGGGAGATTTTTCTAGTCTAAGAACAAATTCCTCTCACTGCTTGCAGTGAACTGGGATTTGTCCTTAAGGACCCAAATGGGATTTTGACCTATGTAAAAACAGCAATATCAAACTTAGCATTCATGTTCCAGTTCTAAGAACTCTAATGGTATGACAAATGCCAGTACAGTGACAATATAGAGAATTTGCTGTGCGGAACACCAATAGTTTTCCTTGGCAGTCCCTTAGAATGCCAGGAACACTCTGTATTGCTACTAGCAATGCCCTGGTACATGGCACAGCTGAAAGAAAATTCTGTTGGACTTCAAAAACCCAGCCAACACATTCTCAGCAGCAGTGTCCTGAGGTTATATTCCTTAAAATGAAACAATCTGCCTAACTTATCTGTGTTGTCAATAGCAGCTAAAGCCAAACCAACACCAAACGTTTCAAATAACTGTCCCAAGTTTTCAAGAAACTTTGAAAGGACATTTCCCCCTTGTCTACAGCATTTCTTTCCCAAAGAAGGCATTTTATAACTGCTCTTAGACGTTTCATGAATTCAGCTAGAAATATAGTTGTTTTGTACACACCAATGATTAATAGTTTATGATGTTAGGCAATACATAAGGTCAAATGATCCCAGTATTTGGCCAAACAAAGGACATTTCAGTACGGTTAGAGCTCAAGAGCATGCACATGCACACACATACACACACACACACACACACACTGAAGGGGCAATAACTAGTACAGCTGACTGCACTTTTGGAGGAGCCACAGAGTTGATGCCATGTCCTCCCAAATCTGGGAGATGAACAGTGGTTAAAAGG
Organism: Chelonoidis abingdonii; assembly: GCF_003597395.2. Lineage (NCBI taxonomy): Eukaryota > Metazoa > Chordata > Testudines > Testudinidae > Chelonoidis > Chelonoidis abingdonii. The sequence continues at coordinate 61,580,428 of NC_133771.1, read as the reverse complement.
AGGCAGGAAAAAGCAGCTTTTGGCCAGGTTTCTATGGGTATTGACAATGGCTGGGATCTACCTGTTTGGGGGCTATGAATAAGGGTTTCTAGCGAAAGTGCATCCTCAACAGCATCACTACTGTGCCATTACAATAAGGAATTTCATAACGGAAGGTCACCCAGAGAACTCATCATGGGAGCTGTGCCCAGCTTTTGGGTGCACGGTCTTTGATTAATTCCTTTAAATGTAGGATAAATCAAAACCCCTTGCTCCAGCCTACAAGGAAATGTTTCTTGAATTCATTCTTGCTAGGATAAATAAGCTCACAGAGATGAAAAATTCCCACAGGATGATCTGCCAAAACCTAGGTCAGGAATACATGTTTCATTTTATTGAAATATTCATTTTCTCCATCCTCATTTAATGAATTTTCATTCACCCGTCACCATGCTTAATGGTGTTGGTGTCCAGGCCCTGCTACAGCAGCCCAGACACAGCAATAAAGAAGACAGAATGGCAGGGTGCATGGTGGACACCTGATTGTTGCCTTCTGGCCACGTGCTGGAGTGGTCTTGGTTGGTTGAGCTGCCTTCCTCCTGGGGAGGAAAATTAAGCCCTCAAGAGCAGAAGAAAAACAATAAACTATCTGGCAGCAGGATGTCCCAGGGACGAGGCAGCAGGAGGGAAAGATGTAACTAACGATCTGTCTGTAATACCTTAAGTTCATGGATTCTAACCCTGTCCAGTCAAGAACAATAGTAAATCCTTTTTCTTTCTCTGAAAGAGGGCTGTTATTTAAACTATTATGCACGTCAGGAGATGTTTGGGGTTATAGTTAATAGCTATAATTAATTGTTGGGAAGGCTGGATCCTTCTCCTTGGGCTGTGGCTTGGCAGTTGAGTTGCTGTTGCATCTTTAAGGCTCCGCTACAGTCCTCTTTTTTGGGGGAGGTGTACAACCCATGTAGTCACAGATCCACTGACTTTGCCCAAGCCTCCCTACAAACCCTTCTAGCATGCCGGAAAGATGGGAGCTCCCATAGGGAAAAAATGTTCAGGGACTGTGGCCTAGCAGAATGGTAGGTTCCCTCCATCCTGTTTCTTTCATCTCTCATGGCAGCAGAACTGCATCATTTATACTATACTCAGCATTTTTCACATCTGTGGATTAGGGAAGGGACTTGCTCCATTAAGTTTTTAAGAGCCCAACCCCAAACCTTTCAAAATATATTGTCATATCGTGGAGGAAAAAAACGCTAAACAACATGAAGAGATGTGAATGATGGATAGATTCTTCGTAAACTGGAATAAATAATTTGCACACTGTGTGAAGATAAATTTCATGGCTAGGTACAGTGACATCACTACCCAAGAGTATATCTTGACAGAAAAAAGTGAGGGGTTTAATAGCTTGAATGATCAGAAGCAAAAGGAGATCAGCCTGCCTCGTGTTCCTTGCCAGTGGGAAAGGTTATAAGCTTTGTACTGGCCACACAAACCATAATTGGGTAATGGGAGGAAGTGCTAAAGAAATTGGACCCAAAAATAAAAATGTAACCTGTTGCTAACAGATTTTTAAAAGAGTTGAACAAACCCATTTGATATTAGAGGTTTTCCCAACATCACAATGGGGTAGCTGAAGCTTCAGGATATACTTTTTAGATGATGCGTACAATCTTTTAACAAAGATGAGGGAGGGACTTCTGATTAATACAATGTGATCAGTAAAGATGTTATTAGGTAGCAACTTAAATGTTGCCTCAGAACTTAATTTGTATTCTGTATATTAATTAAAGTTATTGGCAGATAGGGTGACCTGATGTCCCAAATTAATAGGGACAGTCCTGATATTTGGGGCTCTGCCTTTTATAGGTGCCTATTACCCCCCACTCCATGTCCCGATTTTTCACAGTTGCTGTCTGGTCACCCTATTGGCAGATATGGTACTTACTTTCTTGAAGCCGGTGCTCAAACTTTGTGTGCATTGACGGCTATCACCAAAGGCTCAGCTATTATGGGTCTGTAAGAATTACAAACAAGTGCTAAGGGCTAAATGGAGCTTTGATTATGAAGTGGTGCATAGCTGTACCACTCCTGGAATTAATTGCTCCCACTTGCTCCATGGGGAAGGAATCTGGGTCACTCCCTTACCAGGTGCAGGTCATTCCCTTCCCATTCTTCTGGCCAGATATAATGGCTAGCCAAGGCTCTGCTCACTTGAGCCTGCTCCTCACTAACCTGCATGGGTAGGGGAGAGAGAGAACTGGACTCTCAGCGCCTGTCATTCCACCTCACCTGAGCAAAAGGCAAAGATGCACAGGGTGTGAGAGTTGGTAACTTTGAGTTAGGCACTACCTGGTTCTAAAAGCGGGAAAAATTTCCACTTGTTAAATAATCCATGTAGTGCTTTTAGAGGTGTTTGTTGTTGTTGTTGTTGTTGTTTGGTATTTTATTTTTTAATTCCTTAAATGGCCATCAGTAGGACTATCCATTTGCCAGCTTGAATAGCAGATGTGTACGAAATGCGGCACTAATCTTCAAATGGAATATACAGACTTATCTCTCATTAAATTAATGGCCCATTATGAAAAATCTAATATAATCTAATCATATTGTAATATGAAAATGAGAACTAAATGTCACATTGGTAGGAGGTTTACACAAGGATAACAACGAAGGTCTCAGTTGCATGTGCATGTGGGAGAGGAGAGCATTATACAGATCCTAGAAAATTAGGACACTACATTTACAACAATTGGGCTATATAGACTCAACCAGTTTCATTATTTTAAAAACGGTATAAAGGGATTGGCTGTATAGATTTTCAAGATAGTTTCCAAAGTAATTTGCACTGGAGTTATAACAGATTTCCCACAACAGGAATAAAGACAAAATGGATTGTACCTGACCATTTTCTACAATAAAACACAAAAGAAAACTGGCTCACTGTTTGAAATAAAGGTTGCTATTACAAGTTATTCCTGGAAGATATGCAGATAAAGTTGCACACAAGTAACTGCATGTACAAAATTTGCAATACTGTGTATAATCAGATGATTGAATTTGGTTTACATTGAGCTAATTTAAGGATATGATTAAAGACAATTGTATGCTGCCTTTATCACCAGTGCACCAGAATGAGAAGTGATGACTGGAGAATTATAAGTTTCAGATATATCTTTATAATTAAGATACTTCAGACAATTATCTTTGGAATTTAGGCTCAAGAGGAAATACCTCAATACAGTAGTTCTGTATTAATTAATAGCACCTTTAGAGACTGATCACTAGCATGGTATTTTGGTGAAGGTAAATCTGTGATTTGAGTGCAGACCTTTCAACCAAGCCCTGGCTGAGACGGAAATTTTCTGGTTAGTACAGACGTCCTGAAATAAAGGTTTTCTTTGAAAATTTTGAAAATCCAGCATGAGAGAGCTGCTTCAGTTTTGTGGCTCTGATCAGTGGGTGTTCGATGGAGTGTCTTGAGTTTAATCTAATTACATTGCTCAGTCTTCCACCTTCTCACTTTCAATTCTTAGTTAGAATAAACATGTTTGTTCTTCCTTCTCCACCTTTACATTCTGAGTCACTATGTTTTTTTACTCAAAGTAGTGGTAAGAGCAGGCAGAGAGCATTGAATGACATGGCTAAACATCAAAGGAAGGGTTTGTCCAAGAGTATCATGAATGCTGTAAAGTATCAGAGGGGTAGCCGTGAGAGTCTGGATCTGTAAAAAGCAACAAAGAGCCTTGTGGCACCTTACAGACTAACAGATGTATTGGAGCATAAGCTTTCATGGGTGAATACCCACTTCGTCAGATGCATGTAATGGAAATTTCCAGAGGCAGGTATAAATATGCAGGCAAGAATCAGTAGTGCATTTTTAACAGACATTAAAGTGTGGCTGGCTTATAAATACAGATACCTAAACTTGTTTATGGTATCTTCAAGCAGAATATACAAAAAAATTGCTCCTTTTTTGACAATATCACAGGTAAGAGCAATTGCACCTGTGTTCACCTGCTATAGTCCAACAAGGGCAACCATCTCAGACTTCCGGCTGCCAGCCGTCAGCTCTCTTGGGTGGGCACCAGCATGTCTCTCTCCCTCCTGACCAGGGTTTTTCCAGGCTGCACAGTTCCCTGCCTTTACTGTGTCATTCCCAACAGAGATAGGCTGCCTAAATAGGTCGGAATCTGTACTTTATTTTCTCATTATAGATAATAAACAACATAATCGTTCATAGTTATAAGGTGCCACAAGTTTATTTTTAAGGTGAAAGCATTAGAGGAAACATATTAAAAACAATAAAAGAACCTATGCACATGCTAATAAGCTTACCAGAGCACATCTCCCACCCCCCAACTCTCATAGAGGCTCTGCTCAGAGTCAGTTCTTCAAACCGCACAAAGGGGGGTTTCTATGGTTACAAGTTCATAGCACCCCCATGAATCCTTTAGTCTTTCCTTTATACAGCTTGGCCTTCAGATTCTAGGAACAGGTAACTGGTAGACAATGGTCCCCTCATCAGGGCACAGCTTCAAAAGTCTGGCTTGGGTTTTGCATAATTACAAGTGGGGAATCTGCATTCACCTCTCTCTCGAGATTCCCCAGGCAAACCATGTAATGCTGCGTATCCAAAAGTTCATTCTTGTCGGGTCCACTGTTCCATAAAAGTACCCAACACTTCCTAATGTTCACAATAACATCTAACCATTGCATTTGGTGCAATGTACTCTAAAGATACCAACTTAATGCAAGATTTTTCAAGGATATTGCAGAAAATTGCCATATCTGTCACAAACATGTCCAAGATCCCCTTGCACAATATGGTCATTTGGGGCTCAATGCTAAACCCATTGAAGTCCATCAGGCTCATAATCAGCAGGATTCAGGAAAGATAGGATGCATCTTCCTTTTATCAGTTATCAGCTACAGCCAGGGACAGGATACTGGACTTCATCCACCTATTATCTGATTCACTGTGGGATATGTAATGTTCTATAAACATTTGCCAATGAGAACACAGAAAATTATTTGAATGGTAACTCCCAACAACAAGAGTCTTGTAGAAATATGGTCTGATAGCAGCAACAGAAAAGTTTGTTTTGGTGATTCTTAGATAATTCACTACATATGTAAGGAGAAAACTCCAATAAATTACTATGCCAAAGTCCTGAAGGATCAAAAAACTAACTTACAACCCTCAGATGGTTTGTATATCATCGCATTCTTGTTCAGGTTTCCATGCTGGGTAAACAGTGAATGAATTGAGGTATGAATGATGTGGTATAAATGTGTTTTTGTTACACTTATGTGTATCATCATATTTTGTCTGATGTGGGATGTCTTTATTTACTTCATCTGCTTGGCTTTTGTAGTTGTAAGGATCACTCTAGCTGCAATAGTTATGAAAGTTCTCATTATAGCTCCAACAATATATTACGTTTTGTCCCCGTTCAAAATATTCCCAGCTTTTATCAGTTACAGCTGATTTGAGTTTGTATATTTTTTCCAGGAGCATCACCAGCACAAAAAGGCTGCAAATGATACACATTTTTAAAGCATCTTGAACCAATTCAGCTTTGGCAGTTTAAATTTACAACCATAATTTCTCATCTTGTTAGTATGTTGACCTGTGGCATGTTGCCTGACATTATCCGCAATGCTTTGGACTGTGGTCATCCTGCAACATTATTGAGACTAAGGCTATGTCTACAGTGCTCCATAGTTTGGACTATGGGGGTGTGAATATCTATATGCTCTAAAGTGCAGTCCTGTAACACCCATGTGTGGAAGCTGCAGGCATGAAGTAAAAAATTCCTAGTTCAGATTAAAGTAGCCCTGTTTAAAAGGACTAAATTAAAACGAACTAGGAACCTTTTAGTTCACACCTGCAGTGTCCACACTGGGAAGTTACAGGCATCGCAGCACTTTGGCACACACTGCTATTCACACCCCAGTAGTCCATAACTGCAGGGTAGCGTAGACAAGCCTTGAGTATCACACTATAGATAAACACAAGTACAGCTCTTATAGGAATTCCAGGAGAGTAAAAAAAAACAACAGTGGATTTTGACTTGATCAAACTTCTTGAAAACTGATCAGGGTTGAATGTTATACAGCTGAATGTTATATATCTTAAAACTGATTGGTGCTGAATATGATATGGGCCAGATTTTCAAGTGTCCCAAGTACCCACCAACTGGGCCCAGATTTTTCAAAGACCTTACTGCCAATTCTGGCAACTAAACGAAATGTCAGATTTTCAAAAACACTCAGCACCCAACAGTTCCATCATGTATCTCTGTCTTGTTCCATATAAGCATCCCATGCAGTGTCACTTCTCTTTGAACCTTGCTCAAAAAATGCTAACAAATATCATTTGCAATTCATATGGCCAAATCAATTTTCATGAGAACACTGAAAGACTCTTCTCTGTGAGGACTGCTCTTTCTAAAGACCTGCCTTCCAGTCCTCTGACATTTCAGTTCTAGAACTGTTAAAAAAATTGCAAATATTTATTTTAGAATGGGAAGAAGTGTTTTTTGGTTTTGTTTTTTTTGACTCTCCTCTTCTTCATACTTGTTCAAAACTGAAAACCCTCCCTCCAATATAGGAATGCCATAGTTATGGGGCTGATCACACCTTTGCCCGGTCCTGGTCTCTCTGAGTAGGGCCCCCTCAGGGGCCAGGCCTCCTGCCTTTACAACTGTCTTGGGGTGGAATCACATGATGCCAACTGCTCATTATCATGCAGGCACAACTGGATTCAGGTGCCAACTTGAACCTCTCTTGGAATCCTGTGACCAGGCCCAGAGTGACTGGCAGTCTGTTAGGAAAATTAAACAATGTATTATAGAATGATTTCAAAACAACAAACAATCTATACCCATCGTTTAATCTAATCTCCTTCAGTACAAGCTAAATGAGCTGGGCTTCCCTTTTGAGTTACAGGAAAAGAATGGAACAAATTTGTATTCTTTTGGGACCCAGTCTGGTCTCCATTTGACTCTCGCTTAGTCTTTTCTTCTGTATCAAAGGATCTCTCCTTTCTCCAAGCCCCGCCTTCCTTCTGTGAGTCTGAGCCTAATAACAATATATCTCAATGGCTTGTGTTACAGGAGGGCTCAGACTATTTTCCTATCACCTCAGACTATTTTTCCCCATCAGCCGAACATTGAAGAGAATACCCCAGTGATAGGTGCTCCATCATTGCAATCACAGGTTTTTTGATGATTCTCTCCTGTGGGGCAGGCAGTGTGCTGAACCTGTCTGCTCCTCCTCACTTTCCAACACACCATCTGAGAACTACTATACATAAATCATAATTTCATGTACAGATCAGTATTCACCAACAAGCAGCCCTTAATTTCTCACAAAAGAACTGGCCTGGAAAATTTCATCCTGAAAGGTTAAATTTGGAAATTAGGCAATCTTAACTAAAGAGGCTAGTAATACTCTAGTAACCCTGGAAATGGTAGAATTGTCAACAACAATGCAGAAAAGGCAGAAATGTTCAATAAATATTTCTATTCTGTATTTGGGAAAACCAGATGTTATATTGCATGATGGTGAAGAAAACTTTCTGTTCCAATAGTAACTCAAGAGAATATTAAACAGCAACTACTAATGTTAGTCATTTTTTAAATCAGCAGGTCTGCATATCATGCATCCAAGAGTTTTAGAAGTGCTGGCCAAGGATATCATTGTACTATTAATATTGATTTTTTTACTAACTCTTGGAACACTGGGGAAGTTCCAGAAGACTGGAAGAAATCTAATGTTGTGCAAATATTTTAACAAGGTAAATGGGATGACCCAGATAACTATCGGCCTATCATTCTGACATAAAGCCCAGGCTAAATAATGTAATGCCTGATGCGGGACTTGATTAATAAAGACTTAAAGGACAGTAATACAAGGATGGTAATCATTAATGGCAATCAACATAGATTTAAGGAAAACTGATTATCAGATTAACTTGATATCTTTTTTGCTGAGATTGCAATTTTGGGTGATATATTATATTGAGTCTTCAGTAAGGCATTTGGCTTGGCACCGCAAGATATTTTGATTAAAAAACTAGAACACAACAAAATTAACATGGCACCTATTAGCTCAACTGTTCCCAAACTTTTTACTAAGGCAATCCACCTTAGTCTTTTTTTGTGACTCATTATTACATATGTATACTCACTGTCCCAGTACCGCAACCCTAATCCCAGCCCTGTGCAGAGTGGAGGCCCTCAGGGGGATAGAGAGGTTGTTCAAGAGCCAAGTCCACTGTTCTATGCAGCTGCCTACCTTGTCTATGGATAGAGTGGACCCTAGACTGGACCTACAATTGTGACCTGGCACACAGGGTTGCAGCACCACTTAGGTTTGGCCTGGCCACCCCCTCTGTCATGATGTCTGGGAAACAATTTAGAAAGGATGTTAATAAAGTGGAGAGAATTCAGAGAGAGCCACAAAAATGATTAGTGGACTCCAGTTCAAACAAGAATTAATTCAGGGACATCCTATGATCTGTGTTACCCGGGAAACAGATTAGATAAGTGATACTCAGACCTCAGTGGTTCAGGAGCCAAATTAATGACCAATATTACCCAAAAGAGCCACCATAGTGTGAATTCTTTGTTTCATATACTATTTATACATATATATATTTATATTATTCTCACAGCAAAATGACTGACCAAGTATTCTACAATGTTTAATACCATAGTAAAAGCATGCTGATTGGTTAATAACTCAGACTGGTTACTAATTAAATCACACTGTGTTTTAAAATCATGTGTTGCAGCAGGAGACACATCGAAGAGACACTTATGGCTCCTGAGTATCACTGGACGAGATAATCACAATGCTCCCTTCTGGCCTGAGAATCTATGAATCTATAAAATTAGATATAGGATATAGATATACAATGAATGCTATTGATTTTAAAGTAGTCAGGAACTAAAAGATGTTACAAGGAAAAAAAATAGGGTGGGATTTTCAAAAGCGCGCAAGAGTTACTGGACTAACTCCCGTAGGCACCTTGGAAAATCCCGCCCCCCCCATAATTATAATAAAATATAGGGTAGGCACACTTGAAAGTTCAATAACTGCTTGTAGCGAGGCGGTGTGGCTCCCCTCCTCCACAGGGAGGGTTGAGCCCTGTCAATCTTCCCCAAGGGCGGAACTTCCAGGTGGAAGCCCCGCCCATCAAAGGGTCAGGCGGCGACCCGGAAGCATAAAAGCCGGGCGCCGGCCTTCAGTTGCAGCTCAGCTGCCGGCCAGAGCAGACGTGCCTGCCGACCCTCGTCGCTGGGAGGCTGCGGAGCTCAGAGACAGGTATCAGGCCTTGCCGGAGCCAACCCGCAGCAACTACGACGCTGAGCTGCCGGAGCTACCCCGCAGCAGCTACGATGCGGAGCCACCAGAACTAACCCGCCGTCACTACAACGCGGAACTACCAAAGCTGCCCAGCCCTTACTACAGCCTGGAGGAACCCTCAGACCAGACCTGGCCCAGCTGCCTGGAGGTGCTCCCGGATCTACCACCTAGCCCAGACCGGGAGGAGCCCATGAGGGTGGACGACCCTGCAGACCAGGTAGGAAGTGAAGGGGGGATTGGAAGTAGCCCGGGGGCGGCTGACTATAGTCAGGCCGCAGAAGGCCCTGAGCCTATGGCTGTGTGTATTGGGCGGGATCCCCATTGAATCACCCCGTCAGTGTGTTTCGGCCCGGATCCCCACTGACCGCCTAGCGGCGATAGCCGCTACTAGGACCCCGGGCTGGAACGCAGAGGAGTGGGTGGGCCTGCGTTCCCCCTGCCACACATAGCCGGGTGGCAGAAACCCCCTTTCACCGCCCCAGTGACTCTGCTACTGCTCTGCCCTGTCCCAAAAGGGCCAGAGCTTATTGAACTGTTTGTTTGGTGCCCGCCTGCATCAAAGGCTGGACCCCTACTGACTTTGCTGTGCCTCAGTCTGCTCCACAGGGACCGAACGCTCCCGAACGGTGGACCGCGGATCCGAAGGACAGGACCCAGAGAGAACAGAACGAGGCCGGTGTGGCTCCCCTCCTCCACAGGGAGGGTTGAGCCCCGGCACCCCTCGTCACACTGCTATAAGTTTGTCTCAAGGAGGAAGTTGTTAAAAAATCTGTCATTGAACTGAAATATTTAAAATCTTGTACAGGTTGTGAAAACTAATTCTTTTAATTAAAAACTGGAATAATGAAACAAATTATGTAATTTCCATATGTCACTCTGTCACCCTATTCTTTTTTATGGACTGTAGTTAGCAAAGCAAGGGCTAGTAAAAAGTTCTTTTCTGCTCTGGTTTCTCTCACTCTCATACTGCATTTGAATCTTAACAGATTTTTCGAGCCAATAATGACTTAATGGAAACCAAGAAATGGGACAAATCCTAGTGGAGGTGGCAGACAGCTTACTATAGAGTCATTATTTTTCACTCACTCATCACTCATATAATTTAGTGGAATTATGTACATAAACATATTACTGGCATCTACTGACCTTATATATGCATGTTTTCACTGTTTGCATAGGCATTAATTCAGGAGACATTAAGCAGGTCATACTCTTATGGAAAGCATCTGAGCAAACACAATAGAAACTGATACTATTCTAGCCTCTGGCCCAATTTGTCATGCTTTTAAACACTTGTTGAGATAAGGCATGGAGATGTTATTAGCAATATATGATCTTTTCCAGATTTTGATGTCTTTTCAATCTAGTCAGCCCCCGCAGCTCCCACTGCAAATTCATTTCAAAGAGAGGGGAAGTGACATCTATTAATGCACTGTTCTGACATGAGTCATCTAATTTTAATGTTGTTACTTGCTTTATCTTCTTATCAGAGCGCTTAAAAGAAAGGTTGGTCTTTAGAGGTGAATCTTCAGAAAAGATAATCAAGGCAATGCTTTTAGATACACAAATGAATTGGTACTAAATATAGCCTACTACTCCCGAGTAAGGGTAGAGGCCTATACACCTGATGTACCTAGAAAGATTGATGTTAAACAACTCTGCTCCAGTCAGCAGGTATCAGTGGGGTTCTATGGAGTAAGAGTCACTCCTCATTCTGGATCTATAGGCAGGGGCGGCTCTAGGCATTTTGCTGTCCCAAGCACGGCAGCCTGCCTGCCGCCCTCGTGGTGACTGGCAGAGCGCCCCCAGTGGCTTGCTGCCCCAAGCACGCGCTTGGCATGCTGGTGCCTGGATCCGCCCCTGTCTATAGGATCTCAGTGCCTATATTCCTGTTTAGAACTGAAATACACACGCTGACTCAGAGGTCAAGTTCAGCCATGGTGTAAGCTGCTGCAGTTCCAGACTGGTTTCAGGGCTGAATCTGGCCCAGAGTGTGTATCCAGCTGAGTTGACTGAAGGAGAATTATGAGATTAGGAGAAAGACCTTGAGTTAATTACTTTTCTGGAAATGCCTCTGTAGCTGAGCTATTAAGGGAAGATTCTACCTTAGGGGGGATACATGATGGGGGGAGCAGAAAGAAACCCTTCCCCTCCACCTTGTATATTTGCATAAGGACACCCTGGGGACATTTAGTGAAGGAAGGGATTTCCCTTTAAAGTACTTGTCATAACTATAAAGGGAAGGGTAACAACCCTACTGTATACAATACTATAAAATCTCTCCTGGCCAGAGGCACCAAAATCCTTTTACCTGTAAAGGGTTAAGAAGCTCAGGTAACCTGGCCTACACCTGACTCAAAGGAGCAATAAGAGGACAAGATACTTTCAAATCTTGGGTGAGGGGAAGGCTTTTTTTTGTGCTCTTTGTTTTTGGTGGTGTTCGCTCTTGGGACTAAGAGTGACCGGACATCAACCCATGTTCTCCAAATCTTTCTGAACAAGTCTCTCATATTTCAAACTTGTAAGCAACAGCCAGGCATGGTGTATTTGTTTATCTTTGTTTTCTCAACTTGTGAATTTTACCTTTTATTGGAGGGAAGTTGTCACGGAGTCTGGGGGAGTCTAGGCCAGGCACCCCCAGCTTCGTGCAATTCACCATGACTCTCAGCCAGCCAGTAAAACAAAAGGTTTATTTAGACAACAGGGAACACAGTCCAAAACAGGTCTTGTCAGTACAGACAACAGGACCCCCTTTGGTTAGGTCCATCTGGGCCCCCAGGGAGGCCACAGCCCCGTTGGGAAGCCCAAGCCCTGTCAGGGCGCCCATCTCCATTTCCCAGCCAGCTCCAAACTCAAACTCCCTCCAGCCTCCCACAGGCTTCTCCCCTAGCCTTTGTCCTTTTTCCAGTTTCCTGGGCAGAGGTGTTACCTGGCCGCCAACCCCCCACCTGGGTTCTCAGGTTACACGCTCAGGTATGCTCCGTTCCCCAATGCAGGCAGTCCCAAACTCCCCTGCAACCTTCCCAGGTTAATACTCCCCATTCAGCATTCACATAACACGTCAAGAACATTCCCACTTCGTCACAGAAATTTATCCATTTTGTTGTAACTTTGAAACTAAGGCTAAACAGGGTTCCTCTGGGCTCTTTGAATCTGATTACCCTGTAAAGTTATTTTCCATCCTGATTTTACAGAGATGATTTTTACATTTTCTTTTTAATAAAATCCTTCTTTTAAGAACCTGACTGATTTTTCCATTGTCCAAAGACCCAGGGGTTTGCGTCTTTGATCACTTTGTAATCAATTGGTTAGGATATTATTCTCAAGCTTCCTCAGGAAAGGGGATGTAAGGGCTTGGGGGGATATTTTTGGGGAAGAAGAACTCCAAGTGGTCTTTTCCCTGTTTCTTGTTAAATCACTTGGTGGTGGCAGCGTACCAGGTTTTAACCTAAGCTGGTAGAAATAAGCTTAGTGGGCTTTCATGCGGGTCCCCACATCTGTACCCTAGAGTCCAGAATGGGGAAGGAACCCTGAGAGTACTATATATTGGCAATAATCTTGTTTTTTCCCTACTGTTCAATGGACCATAACTTTGGGTTTATCTATTGGGATCAGAGGAGTGTCTGCCATTTGATCAATTTATTTGGATCTAGGGAGTCAGGTGTTGAGGGATCTCAGTCCTTTCTATCTTCATCTGTCCTTCCTTGTCATTATGGTCAAGTAAAATCAATGGAGTACAGTTCCACTCTGTTACCTGGAGAGGAGCAATGCTGGTAGATAACCTTGGGGGGATAGAGAGTAAAGCAATACAGAATGTAAACCTTCTTAGCCAGATGAAAATCTTATGACACCTGAACAGAGATGTTTATAATAAGGAAATTCTGACAATCTTAGTTGTAGTGATATGGGAGAAATCAGTGACAACTATGGTAAATAGCTCTACTTCCTCACAGCATATCATCTTACAATGGCAGATCTTTGTTCAGCCACAATATACATTTAGATTGACATTATCTCCGAAATGTTCCAACTGGAGAAATGGATTTCAGGGCTGTCAGTAAGACCCTGATTTCTTGCCAATATCATGAATAGTACAATAAAGCTTCAAAGAGGCAAGGGAAAAACATCTTTATCTAACTGATCCATCTCAGTTTTGTCACCTCTAGTCCAACTGGCAACAAACACATACACTTGAAGGAAGAAGCGATGTTTAAAGCAAACAGAATCTACTAACTTGCAGGCGGTTCGTAATAATTCTGCGTCCCTCTCCAGCACATCGGTCCTCAGGCCAGGTGCTGAAATGTATTCCATGCAAGTTGGTTAGGAAGTGCTGTCTGCAGATTTATAATGGATAAGGATATTTTAATTCCCACATTACATTTTTCACCCAAATGTATTCAAGATGCCAAGTCTAAAGTTAATGATCATTTTATTTTTAAAGCAGAATGTATTCCATAGGAGGGAAAGCTCTCCTAGACTGTGATGTCACTGCCGGAGACAAGTTTGTTTTTGCTGCTGAATGTGACTTGGATTTGGTGTTCCCATTCCTTAATGTTCCCCAGTGCCAGATATTGTACATGCCTTTTACGTTTTGTCTATGCAGAGTCTAGAATGCCAGGGGCATACTATCATAAGGAAATACAAATGTGATCTTTAATATCAATAGGAATTTTTCTTTTGATCTTTTATTTATTTTTGTAATCTCTCTGATGCAATGCCATAATCCTTGTTGGCTCAGATATGGTATTAGCGGTTCTAAAATCAGTGCTGCAGCTGCAGCTGGAAAAGCAAGGTTATTCCTGCATTTCCATATGTTTGTGGGCATTTTTTACCTGCATCCCAAGAAGCTTGGGCAGCAATTCAGAATGAGTTTGGGTCTACACTGCATGGTTAACACTGATAATTTTACAGTCTGATTTGATGAGCTGTAAGTAAAATACTCCACATCTGTGACTTATATGCTGTAATGTCCTTTCCCTGTAGCTGAACTTGTGAATAAAATGAAAATAATAGAGCAGGAGTCGGGTGCCATTCCTGCCTAGATCCTGCCACATTGCCAAACCCAGAATCATCATCACAGGAGAAGGAACCCAGTAAATGTCCCATGGCATTACTCTGTGACAAAGAGGGATTTAAAGGACTAATCTACCCATGTTCAGGTCTGGTCACTGTACCTCAAAACAAATTAAGCAGAAAAAAGAAGGTGGTTGTAAAAATGATTAGAGGCAGGGAAAGGTGTCTAGAGACTGAAAAGCTTGAGTAAAGCAAAGAGTTGTCTCAAGACAAATATGATGAGACATGACAGAGGTATTCAAAATAACAAATGGTTCACAGACGCTAAGTCTGGGGTCTTATTTCCTCTTTCTTATAATACAAGAGCAAAAGACATTTAGTGAAATTGAGAGGCAGCAAATTTAAAAGAAAGATACATTTAAAAACACACAGTTAACCTGTGGAATTCATTGTGATAAGATATCACTGAGGCCAAGGATTTAGGATTGGACATTTATACGGATAATGGTAAGAATTGCAGATACATTAGATAGGATGAACATTAGTTTAGAAGGGATATAAACCTTTAGACTTCAAATCATAATTCAGCCACTTTGGGAATGGGTAGGTTATTCCATAATTGTTCATTACAGCCCTTTTTGCACCTTCCTCTGAAGCATCCACTACTAGCTACTGTCTGATAGGATATTAGACTAGATAAACCTCTGTTCTGACTGGGTACAGCAATTGCTATCTTCTTAGCTACTTCAAGGGTGATGTGACCCCCTCTTAGTAGTCCATAGGAAGTATCTCATTACCAACATTGGCTCTAAAATGAGAGAACCTTGGTAATGTGAAAAGTTCACTGATTCTCACTGGGCCTCCACCTCATTACTACAGATCAGTGATACACTCTTGTATTACATTAGAGTGGTTTTTGAAAAAAAATACATTAGACCTTTCACTGACTTTACCAGTGAAAACAATCAATGACTTATGAATACAGGACAGATTATCATATTTATGTACTTTTCTATCCTGAGTACTATTATTATTTTACAAAAATAAATGAGAAGGGGGAAAACATATACTTTCTGGGAGAAAGTCTACACAAAACTCTCCCATTCACCTTACTTTTAGAGTAGTCCTTTATTTAAGGTTGTGATAACTCCAGAATCTGCTAAATGTACTTATGTTTCTACAAACTGATTTCTTTCAATGCTAATCTTGTTTTCAAAACTTCTCTTTTTGTAAATACTATCTTATCTTTAATAAGAACGATTTTATTTATTAGTTTATCATTCTGGGCACAGTTAGTACATTTACAGATGCTGTCCATGTTGTTTCTGAAGTTTGCTATGAAGAATGAAAACTTTGTGCTAAAATGTTTGTGGTTATTATTTTGGACAGTTAATCAGAAAAGGTGCATATCAGTGGTATACAAATGCAGTGCAAACAGCAAAAGGTAGTATATAGATCCTAGTCAAATATCTGTGGCTCCTGATCTAGAGTCCATTGACGTCAATGGTAGTTTTACTATTGACTTCAGTGGTTTTTGGACAGGTTCAATGTGCATGGCTTCCAAAAACATGAACTGTTTGTAAATGGCCCAGGCCATTCGTGGTTACTAGAAAATGGATAAAAGGGATAAAGTTTTAGTGGAAGTTTTTTTCAACACTGAGTCTCACAGAGAGAGAAAGAAGCCTTGTTTTTACAACTCTTACTATGGGTGTCCTGTACTATTGTTCTTGGCATAACTCTTGTTAACTCTAATTTGTCTCAGGATTATGCAGATTCTTGAATAATCAAATTCTTGGACTATTTTCATTTTATTTTGTCCAATAGTTTTCCCAAGCCCATTAGCAACAGCCTTGAACCTTGCACACAAATGTTTCGTGCCAAGTTTTTGCCAATAATAACTTAGTTTGCTCCAGTTTGTGTTATTACTCAGTCTTTTAAAATAAGAATACTAAACCTCCAAATGTATAGCACGCTTTAGCTCGTATACTCGTTATTCAGTGTAAATACTAAACATAAAACCAAATGAAATTTAACTTTAAGGTTGAGAGACATACCCAGTTATTATTGCTTTTTATTGGTATAAAAATGTATATTGTACCCTGGGTACACTGGCAGAAAATAAAACATTCCAACTAAGCATGCCAAAATCTGACAGAACAGCACACAAAAGTCAATCTATTTTAGGTAATTCCATGATCTCCAACTCACACTCTTTAATATATTTTTCCTCCATCTCCATTGTATAGAAGAGAAACTGAGACACAAAATTATTTGTTCAAGGTCACACAAGAAGTCCCTGGCAAAGCACTGACTTAAACCCAGGTCTCTTTACTCTCAAACAGCCTAACCACTGTGCCATCCTTCCTTTCAAGGAGAAGCCACTGCAAAGTATGGTGAAGTGGTTTAATGTGCTCTTGTTTGCTGCACGCGACACTACCTGTGAGTGGTCATTGTAGGTAGCCCTAAGTAGAATCATCTGCAAGTTCAGCCTAGAGTTATCAGAGATATAGAGAGTCTGCATCAGAAAGGTTAGGAACTCTTGGTTAGGTTAGCTGAAGGTGCTAAAAGTCATGTCAAGCAATGCCTCACAATGTTCTCTAGAGCCCACACATGCACATTGAATGCAAGGCATGGAAAGATGGAAACTTATAGGCCTCTGCTTATGATACCCTTTGAGAAGGATAAGCAAATACCTCAGACAGCCCTCTCCAAAAAGGAGCTGTTGTAAACTGACCCTATCCATCATTGCCAGCTCCAGCAAAATGGAAACAATTCCAAAGCTCACTGCAGAATCCCAAGTGCCAAGATAGCTTTATGCTTAGTTGTTACCAGTATGTCTTTGGTTGCTGAGGGAACTGCAACACTTTGTACGTCCAGGGTTGGGAACTTTACAGAGAGTAGAATCTGTTTAACAAGTGACTCATAACGGAGGAGAACCACTGTTCGTGGTAAAAATCTCCAACTTTTGTTTAGCCTTTGTTCTAAAAAGAGACCTGACTTCTACTTTTTTCCCTAGTGGTTAAAATTTTGCGACAATAGACAAAATGCTTACGGAGGCTACTAATTTAGTAGCTAATTGAGCTGAAAGGAAAAGGCTCAAGAAATACCATAGACTACATCACCATTTGATCCAGAGCCAGGAAAGTGAAATTCCATGTAGAAACAAACAGAGTAAAATGCTTGGCCTCAATATTTATGTGTTATATATACTCCACATATAGTGAGCATGCAACCAGCAGGAAAACCAAACTAAATAATTAAAAAAAAAACAAAAAACACTTTTTCCTCAGGCTTGAAAAAATGTCATGAAAAATTTAGCAGCTCAAGCACAAAATCTACCCATCCACCCTTTCTCCAGTGATTATGTTAATGACAGACTAATGATAATTTACTTGCCCATAAAAAAATGACTCACAGCAGCTCAGTTGAAGTTTGCAAGGCTGGTTTACATATGTGAGCACTGTAATGATTTTGCTACAGACCTTTTATGGAGGAACTGGTGTGTGTGTGCGTGTGTGTGCGTGTGATTCACAAAGAACAATGCAGAACTCATTTCACTGTGTATCAGCTTCCAGTATTGTAGGCATGGAAGAAATCAGGGATTAAAAGCACAACCTTTCACCCACAGTACAGAACTAACCACATGGAGCTAAAATGGGTGTTTAAGGAACAGCCCAGAGTAAGGGGTGCTCTGGGATTGCATGCCCTTGGTTGAACATCAGACATGCTCCCTGGTGTGCAAAGGAAGGATACATGGGTGATACACCCTTTTAATGGTTTACAGGCCAATGCAGGAGGAAAGAGGGAACCTGGCTTGACTCCTCCTTGCCCTTTTCCACTCCCACTTTTGGGGCACCGTACATTCTTGGATGAAATAGGCCCCAATATGGGGCTACCAGATAATGTGCTGCTGAAAGTGCCAATGGAATCATTAAGGATTTCCAGGAAGCAGTGTTAAGCCTGGTGTCCTGACCAAAATTCCTACTTAGGCAATAACATTCTGCTTATCCAAATTCCATGTGCCACTTCAGTTGCACTTATTATTCTTCACTTCCTATCCTAAACTATTATTGCTGTATATTAAACAGCTCTTGTGTTCCACCTCAGACAGTGGTTGCAAACTCCTTGATGGATGAAGTGACCATGATACATACTTTGCTGACCTTAGATGGTACCATGAGACTCAGTTAACTAATGCATGTGAAATGCCTTGAGGGCCTCAGTTGAAAAGTGCTATAACACTGTACAATTTTATTATACAGACATAAAATTATCACAGGATTCACTGTGGCTAGTATGGTGTGGTATAAGATTTTATTGGCGTGAGTTATAATTGGCTGCTTTACTCATCTGTGGTTAGAGACACCACCTATAAGAAGCAATGTTGTCTAACCTCAGCAGAAATGCAAATCTACCAGAACTGCCAAGCTACTATCTGCTCAACAACTGGTCATTTCAATGTTGCATATGTTACGGGATTAATTGATTTTAACCAGAAGGGACCAAGAGTCTTACTTCCTGCACGTTTATGTTCTATAATGTAGTGACACATTCTCCCAGACTTCTCCTTTGGAAGCTCAATCTCAGAATAAAAAATGGAAACCACTAAACAAAGGAAAGCATAAGATCCAATGTTAGGAAGCTGAAGCCAGACAAATTCAGTCCATTTTCTTAAAGTGAAGATAATTAACCATTGGAATAATTTACCTAGAGACATGGAGAATTCTCCATCACTTGCAGTCTTTAAATCAAGACTGGATATCTTTCTGAAAGGTATATCCTAGTTTAGCCAGATGTTATGGAATCGATGCAGCAATCATTTGATGAATTTCTATGGTCTGCGTTATACAAGAAGTCAGAGTAGATTATCATTACGGTCCCTTAAAATCTATGAGAGGGTTAATGGACACAGTAACATTTCTGGGTATTATGCTCACTGGTTCAGCAGATTCTTCTGGTTCAGCAACAAACCTTTAGTAAGGGGAAAGCTTATTATATTTGATATCAGTGCTTTGTCTGTGTCTATGCCACTTGAATAGATCTGTAACTGATCCATATCCTCTGTGGATCAGGCACAGAGGAGGATGCATAACACATGTTGACTGGTGGGTTACATGATTATCTAAAACATTCTACATTGTGGGGATGCCCTGAATTTGTGGGGTGATGGATTTGATGTTCATCTCTAACTTCTAGGGTCTGGTTTAGGATTGATAGTGCATTTCTAGTATATATTAGACTGTATAAGACCCTTGTTTGGGTGCGCTAGGGAGGAGCGGAAGAGCTTCTGCTAAAGGGCTGGGCACAATGAGCATCCTTAAGTTCAGAAAGTCAAAGGACTCTGCAAAGCTATCACTGTTAGTGGTGCTAATCTCTGCAAGGTGGATGAGGAAAAGCCATGGCCCCGGCACTGCTCAGGAGAGCTGGCTATCCTCTGGAAAAGATCTCATGTTGCACCTTGTATAAGAGAGATGTGTGCAGGGGTGCAGCTCTGCCCTGTCCCTCATACCTAGCTTAGTGGGCTGACAGAGCTTTCTATTTCTATCCTCAATGACAGACTGTGACTGGTTGTTTCATAGGACTTCAGTCATCATTCCTGTTACTTGAAACTTGCAAACATCACATGAATATGGGAGGAAGCCTGGAAAGTTTTTGTGTGGTTAAAACAATGTCATTACATGTGTTCAGCTTGTCTGTCTCATTCCGAGTCTGGTTTACCATGAAAAAATATTGCAGTGGGGTGGGAAGAAGAAGGAGCCAGAAATCTACCCACTTCTTCAGAACAGCTTCTCTGTTAACAGTCTTGTTTGGAAATTTGCTTGAAAAGTGGAGAGGCAACCTTTCATTTGCGGGGCTGTTGGTTTGGATCTCGCTCTCTCTCTGTCTCACAGTCTCTTCCACCCAGACAGCCAAGTGATGTGAGGCATCTGAGAAACCCTCATGTTCCCCAACTTCTACACACAGAATAAAGAGTGAAGAAAAATGGGGTCCTCTCGGGATTATTCTTAATTGACGTTAATGAAGGAAGTTATGGGCTAGGAGTAGTGGGAAGAGAGGAAGGATGGCGGTGGTTATAGCATTAGGATGTGACTCAGGAGATTCAGGGTCAATTTCCAGTGATGCCGCGTGCTCATTATGTGATCTTGGCCAGCTGACATACTCTCTCTGTGCCATGTTTCCCCATCTGTGATGTGAAGATAGCACTTCCTTTCACCCAACCTTTGCCAGGCTTGTCCGTTTAGATTGTAAGATATTCAGGGCAGAGATTGCCTCTTACTGTGTGTACGCACAGTGCTTAGTTAAATTGGTTAAAGCCTACAGGTATTACTGTAATACCAATATTAGTATTATTAATAATAAAGATATGGGCAAATGTGAATGGATACAGAAAAAGGGCAGCAAAGGGTTATAGCAATACAGACAGGAAACCAGAGTACACTAAAAACACTGCTAAAATGTAAATGACTCAACCAAATACAATTTCCCCAAGCAACTGTATAACACCGTCAGACAGCACAGTAAAAAGAACATTTATTTAAAGCTAACATAACAACACAATGAAAAATTTGCTCTATCTGCTAAGCACAATAAGATCAAATAGGAGGAAAGAAGTTAAAGATCAATAAGAGGCTTTTTTGTGCTTTGAAATATTACTTTGCAGGTACCTTCTGCTGGAACATGAAAGGGGAAAGATACTGAGAGGAAAGCTGGTGGGTGATGGAAAGGCTGAGGAGAGGGGCAGTGAGAACAAAGACTAAGAAAAGAATATAGAGAATGAAACAAGGTGGGTGAGGTAATATATTTTATTGGACTAACTTACGTTTATTGGGACCAACACAGCTAATAGCACCTTGAGGGCTCGTCTTCACTACTGGGGTAAGTCAACCTAAGTTACGCTACTCCAGCTATGTGAATAAAAGAGCTGAAGTCAACATCACTTAGGTTGATTTGCCGTGGCATCTTCATGGTGCTGCATTGATGGGGGATGTGCTCCGGTTGACTTACTTCACTCTTCTTGGACAGCTGGAGTACTGGAGTCGACCAGAGAACGCTCTGCTGTCGATTTAGCGGGTCTTCACTAGACCTGCTAAATTGATCCCTGCTTCATTGATTGCAGCAGCATCAATCTCCTGGTAGTGAAGACAAGCCATAAGAACATTTGTAAATTTCTGTAAATATCACTCACACAGTCAAAAACTGATGTCCCACAAACAGAAGCTCTGCAAAGCTGCTATAAAGAATGAAGCTACTATAGTCCTTTGTTCAGGCTAAACCTTTCCACGAATTCTTGGCTTGAGTACATACATGCCACTGTGTTTCTTTTATGAACTGAACTGCTAAAATACATTCTTTTTGACACTCTAAGGCATTGGCTTATATCACAAGGGAAATGAAACTTCCTACAGGGAGGAAAACTTTTTGTATATGGATAACTTTTGACATGCTTTAAAAATGTTTGTATTTTTCTCCTCTTTTCCCTGCCCAGTAAATTATCATTGCCATTTTATTTAATTAAAAAGGACTGATGTCCTCCTGGGCTTCTATACAATTTCCTATATGTCCTGGGCAGCTACCAGTCTCCAGGGAGAGCTTTTCTACAGAATAATACAGGCCTTAATAGGAATCCCTCTCACCCAGATGAAGTTTCTAGCTTCTGTTTTTGGAGTAAAATTCTTGGCAACTTCAGTAAAGAAAGTTTTCTAATAACACTTTCCTTTTCTTGCTGCCATACTTTCCACAATTTCATACTAATTCTTCATTTGTGCTGACAGTACGTTGTGGATGTCTGTATTTAGTGACTCTTCTCCGGATGTGACTGAAGATGCAGATCTCCAAAGAGGGCAATCAAATCCAGGAGCTTTGCAGATGTTCACACAGAAGCGTAGGAACGGAGGCCTGTGTGCTGTAATGGGTATGTAGTCTTATTTCTATCTGACATTGGAAATGGGCATTCCTAGTTCTGTGTTAGCTTTTAGATGGAGAGGTGACATCTGGACAAGCTGAACCTGGAGCAATGGCCAACATACAGGTATTAGGCAGGTTGAGCCATGTGTGAAGCAATGTAATGAGGGATACTAGCTGGAGCACTGCCAGCAGTGGAGTAGTCAGGAATGGGTCCACACAAACCTGAAGGGAAACAAACTCACTGAGAAGTGAAGTTACTGCTGTTCCAAGAAGAGTTATTTCCTGTAATCTAAGACACCAAATAAATTGCTTTAATAGTAGTCTGTGGATAAAATGCATTCTAAGATGAACAAACTACAGTCACTCCAATGTAACAACCCCATGTAGACAAGGCCTGAATGTAGCTTCAAAGCTCAGTTTTGTGCTGGATGAGCATTACACAAATTTTACTGAAAACTTGTAAAGTATTTTTGATTGGCTGTTGATTACTGCTGTTCTTTGATTGCACTATGTTCATTGGGCCCATCTTCATACTAGCTATAACTCACCTGGTGAATTCTTAGGTGTAGAATGTGATCACTGCTGCTCTCAGGGACAGATATGATGAACACAGACATATCTTTGAGACTGTTGTATCAACTTTATCATTGTTATCTGTATCACTGTGAGCCAGAGATTGTATGCTGGCTCAATGGGAAGGGTTACCAAGCTCCATTCAGGAACTAAAATCAGTAGGGACTCTGACAGACTGTCAATGTCCTGTAATGTCCTGTTAGGGTGACCAGCCAGCAAGTTTGATAAATCAGGTCAGGGGTGGGGAGTAATAGGTGCCTATATAAGATAAAGCCCCAAATATCAGGACTGTCCCTATAAAATCAGGACATCTGGTCACCTTATATCCTGAACAAATTTTATGGCATTAAGACAGGAGTGCTGGCAGCCTTTTTGGTGCCCTAGGCAGCGGAAGGTCCCACCCCTGAAATGGCTCCCCCGACAGAGGTGGTGGAAGGTCCTGCCCCCGAAATACCGCCGACGACCACGGCGGCCGAACATGAAGCTGCTGCAGTCGCTGCTCCCCAAATGTTAGTGCCCTAGGCGACTGCCTAGGTCATCTAATGGGTTGCACCTGCCCTGTATTAAGATGAAGTTTAACTTAATTCAGTAAAGTTTATCAAAACAGGGTTGTTAGTACTTTTGGGGTACATAGTATATAAAAATGAATTTGTGTATGTATTATTATGGGATTGTATGTACTTTCCCTAGTAGGGAAGGGGAGATGCTAATATACTTCCTCTCTTATCAACCCTTTGAGGCCATCCACTGGAGAGAGATGCATCTATGAATTCAGAGCAGATTCTCCACCAACTGACAAAGAAAGTATTTTTTTGATAAATTTCTTGGTTTTAAACTTGCTCAGAGCCTTCTTCCTGATCCAGCAAATGGAGAAGATCCCTGGTCCATGTATGGCCACAGGTGGACTGGATTGACTGGGATCTCATAAGACTGGGTACTTGCTCTGAGCTGAAGCTGTGATGAACTGGTATATCACCTTGGGTGGGGATGTTGAAAGACTGCTCCTGCCAAAATCCATGTGAGGGTTGAGGTTAACTCTGGTAAACTTATTAGCACGTTTTTAGGTTCTTCTATTTTTTTTTAATAAGTTTTCTCTATGATGGTTTTCACTTTGAGAATAAAGTAGGTTTGCATGGGAAGTGCTCTTTGGTACCTTATAACTGTAGCAATTGTACCTGTGTTAACCATCTCTGAAGAGAAAGCAAGCAAGTGTCCTTTTAACTGCTCTGTGCTGGAAAATACACAGTGAAGGCAGGGAACTGTACAACCTGGAAATATTTCAGTCAGATGCGAGACAGACATGGGTCTCCACCCGTCATAAACAGATGGTTAAGGGTTAATGTCTCTTTTACCTATAAAGGGTTACAAACAGTGAATCTGGAATACCTGACCAGAGGACCAATCAGGAGACAAGATACTTTAAAATCTCAGTGGAGGGAAGTCTTTGTTTGTGTGTATGTTTTCTTTGTGTGTTCTCTCTGGAATCTGAGAGTGACCAGATGTACCTACAGGCTCTCTTACATGTTCAGAATAGTGAGTATTAAGTAGAAAGGTGGTTTTAGTCTTTTGATTGTTTTCTGTATTTGCAAACGTGTATTTTGGTGAAGGATTCTAATTTGTATTTGTATAGTTAGGCTGGGAGGGTATTCCCAGTGTCTATAAGCTAAAAGACCCTGTATATTTCTATCTTGAATTTACAGAGATAATTTTTTACTTTTTTCTTTCTTTTATTAAAAGCTTTTCTTTTCTAAAGACCTGATTTATTTTTTCCCCTTGGTAAGGCAATAGAACTGAGTCTGTACTTACACACGGAATTTGGGAGAAAAGGGAAAAAAGAAAGAAGGGAAACATTGTCTCTGTGTTGTCAAGTTTAACCACGGTTGATTCTTACCCAGGTGAAAGTCGGGGAAAAATGGAAAGGAATGTTTATTTCTCTTGTTGTGAGACTCAAGGAGTTTGGGTCTTGGGGTCCCCAGGGAAGGTTTTGGGGGGATCAGAGTGTACCAGGCACTGGAAGACCTGGTTGGTGGCAGCCTATCAGATCTAAGCTGGTAATTAAGCTTAGAGGAATTAATGCTGGTACCCCATTTTTGGACTCTAAGGTTCAGAGTGGGGCTAGAATACCATCACACCACCAATTAAGGCAATTTCTAGGGAGATGGACATCTGATAGTGGGTGCCCTTGCTGGGCCAGTGAGAGGAAATTCAGGTGCAGTTTCACTGAACTGTGATGGGGATAATTACTGCAGACTCTGAGACAGATAAACAATTCCAGAGAAGTATCACTCCCTGGGGTGAAATGCATATACTGGTTTAGATCAGGTTCAAGAGACTCAGGAGACAAAGAAAGAAAGGGCCAGCTAGAACTGACTAGGTAGACCTCAGATTTTGATAAAAAAATCTGACACAATTCTTTAACAAAGAAGACAAACCCCGCTGAAAGGGTTCAAAGGACTTGAACTTGCCAGGGTCTCCATAGGAAAGATGAGGGCCCACTGGAAGTTTAAGTCTGTGTTCAAACCTCTTATTGTTTTATGGTATTTTTTCTCAGTCATGCATTAGCCCTAAAATCAATGCCCTGTTTCCTGTGCAGAGCTGTCTGCTCTTTGAGAGAAACTGCAGGTGCTGAGCCAGGTCAGATCTGCTGGGATAATCACAGTGAGCTACTGCAGCCTGCAACCTGAAACCCTGGTGTTGAGAGAGAGGGACAGAGGTCTTTGCCCATAGATAGGTGATGTCTTGAGGCCTGATATCTAAGGGGGCATCCCTTAAGAAGACCAAAGAGGGGTTCGGGGTACAGTTACCCTGAAACTGTGGCAGTCTCCTTCCTGCCCTTCAGAACTGAATGGAAGCAAAGGTACCTTACCCTGATTTTAGTAGGAAGGAGAGATCATTGAGGGACAGTCAGCTTTACAGGGATGAGTGGTCCAGGTCTGTCACTGGTCACAGATACATGAAAATAAGAGGAGGAAGAGAAGAGAAAACCAAAGAGTGTAGGAAAGCAAGACGACAGGATGCGAAATGCAAAGGATGGACACACAGAGCATAGAAGCAGTGGAAGGAAGAGAGAAAGAAGGGATGAGAAGGGAAATAGGAGGTTAGTAGATAAAAGAAAGGATTCCTGTAATCAGTGGTGACAGTTTTAGAAGTAGAATCAGTTAGGGACTGCAAAGGTCATCTAATTTAACCCCCTGCCAAGATTCAGGATTTATTGTGTCTAAATCATCCAAGACAGATGGCTATCATTCAGCCTCCTTTTGAAAAGCTTTAGCGAAGGAGCTTTCACAATCTCCCTAGGCAGTCTGTTCCATTGTCATACTGTTCCTACAGTTTGGAATTTTTTCCTGAGATTTAATCTAAACCTGCTATACTGTAGTTTGAACTCATTTCCTCTTGTTTTACCCTCTGTGGCAAGAGAAAACAACTTTTCTCCATCTTTTTTTATGGTAAGTATTTGAAGAATGCTACTGTATCCCCCCCTTAATCTCCTCTTTTCCAAACTAAACATACCCAGTTCTTTCAGCCTTTGCTCATATGGCTTGCATTCCATCACTTTGATCATCTTTGTTGCTCACCTCTGGATCCTTTCCAGTTTCTCTACATCCTTTCTATAAATTGATGACCAAAATTGGACACAGTACTCCAGCTGAGATGTAACCAGCACCGAGTAGAGTGGTACTGTCATCTCTTGTGACTTGCATGCTATGCCTCTGTTAATGCAACCTAAAACTGCATTTTCTTTGTTTTGCAACCACATCACATTGCTGACTTATGTTGAGGCTGCAATCCACTACAACTCTCCGATCCTTCTCAGCCCTGCTGCTGCCAAGCCAGTTATTCCCCATTCTGTACTTGTTCATTTGTTTTTTCTTCCCTAAGTGTAGGACCTTACATTTGTCTTTGTTGAATTTCATTTCATTGTCTATAAACTAGTTCTCCAATTTATCAAGATTCCTTTGAATTTTCACGTTATCCTCTAAAGTGTTAGCAACTCTCCTACATTTGTGTCAACTGCAAATATGATCAGTATGCTCTCTATACCTACTTCCAGGTAATTAATAAAGATGTTAAGCAACAGCAGACACAAAACAGATCTCTGTGGAACCCCACTTGAAACTTCCCTCCAATCTGACATCATTTCATTAATAGTTATTTTTTGTTTGCAGTTGTATAACCAATTATGTATCCATTTAATTGTAGTTCTGATGAGACCACATTTCTTCAGTTTACTTTTCAGAATGTCATGTGTCAAAAGCCTTGCTGAAGTCCAGGTATATATGTCCACTATATTCTCCTTCTCCACCAAAGCAGTGGCCCTGTCAAAGAAGTAAATCAATATGGTTTGGAATGATTTGTTCTTGATAAATCCATACTGGCTGTTAGTGATTATGCCTTCATCCATCAGGTATTCACAAACTGAATATCTTATACATTGTCCTAGTAGATTCTCAGGTATCAAAGTCAGGCTGATTAGTCTATAGTTTCCCGGCTCCTCCTTTTCCCCCTTTTGAAAGACGGGCACTGTGTTAGCTCTTCTCCAGTCTTCCAAGACCTCTCCTGTCATCCATGAGTTTGCAAATATTATTGTCAGTGGTTCTGAGATTTCTTTGGCTTATTCCTTCAGTACCCTTGGGTGAATAGCATCAAGTCCTGCTGATTTGAATTAATTCAAATTGGTCAGAAGATCTCTGATGTGTTCTTTACTTATACTGATCTCCATCCCTTCCCCTTTATTGACTACGGAAACTTTGCTAGTCATCTGGTCACATGTTATTTTTTGTAAGAAGACCGAAGCAAAGTAGCAGTTGAGTAATTTTTCCTTTCTATCATCTCCCGTTACCAGCTCATCTCCATGGAGCAGTTGACCCACAAAGTCCTTGCTCTTTCTTTTTGTCTGACATATTTGAAGAACCCCTTCTTATTGTCTCTTATCATTCCTTGACAGCTGTACATAAGAACATAAGACCCGCCATACTGGGTCAGACCAAAGGTCTATCCAGCCCAGTATCCTGTCTTCTGACAGTGGCCAATGCCAGGTGCCCCAGAGGGAATGAAAAAAACAGGTAATAATCAAGTGATTCATCCCCTGTTGTCCATCCAACTTCTGGCAAACAGAGGCTAGTGTCACCATCGCTGCCCATCCTGGCTAATAGCCATTGATGGACCTATACTTCATGAACTTATCTAGTTCTTTTTTGAACCATGTTATGGTCTTGGCCTTCGCAACATCCTCTGGCAAAGAGTTGCACAGGTTGACTGCATGTTGCATGAAAAAATACTTTCTTTTGTTTGTTTTGAACCTGCTGCCTATTAATTTCATTTGGTGATCCCTAGTTCATGTGTTTAATGATCTGGAAGATGGTGTGACTGCACGTCTCACAAGTTTGCAGATGACACTAAACTTGGAGAAGTGGTAGATACACTGAAGGGTAGGATTAGGATACAGAGGGACTAGAACAGAATTAAGGGGATTAGGCCAAAAGAAACTGCTGAGTCACAAGGACAATGTGCAGAAGTCTGCACTAGAACAGAAAAATCCATTCACTGTTAAGGACTAGGGACCAAATGAGCTAGGCAGCATTCTGCAGAAAAGGGCCTAAGGTTACAGTGGACCAAGAAGGTGGATATGAGTCAGAGTGTTTGCTCTGTTGGGCCAAGAGGCTTATGGCATTTTGGGTGTATAAGTAGGTGGTCATTGCCAGGAGATGGGAGGTGATCATTCCCCTGCCATTCAACATTGGTGAGGCCTCATCTGGATAGTGTGTTACAGTTTTGAACCCCACACTGGCAAGAAGGAGTGGAAAAATTGGAAGTGTCAGCCAGAGGGCAAAAAAAATTATATCAGGGAAGCTGGCCACATGACTTATGAGGAGAGGTGAGGGAACTGAGATTTTTTAGTCTGCAGAAGAGAGATGGGTGGGATTTTGATAGCTGCTTTCACTACCTGAAAGGTGGTTTCCAAGAGGATGGACTCAGACTTTCTCAGTCGGTAGCAGATGACAGAACAAGGAAATGTTCTAGTTGCAATGGGGGAGGTTTAGGTTGGATTATTAGAAAAAACTTTTCCAGTAGGAGTGTGGTGAAGCCCTGGAATGGTTACCTAGAGATGTGGTGGAATCTCCTTCCGTAGAGGTTTTTTTGAGTGTCAGGCTGACAAAGCCCTGGGCTGTGATGATTTAGTTTGAGAATTGGTCCTGCTTTGAGCAGGGGATTGGACTAGATTTACCTCCTGAGGTCCTCTTCTAACCTGATATTCTATGACTGTGCCTCTGCCTATCCCTTGGGCTCCCTTTGCACCCCAGTACCTTCTCAGCCTTTACAGGGCGCAGTCTGGAGCTTGCTCCAGGGCCCAGAGCTCCCAGCTCCTTGGCCTTCCCAGCCTTGCTCCGACTTTAAGGTACCGGCTCAGCTTCCCAGCAGCCAGGCCCTTCCCTCTCAACAGCTAGAGAGGACTGTTCTTAGCCTGCCAGGCCTAGCAAGCCTCTTTTATAGGGCCAGA
>NC_133771.1:61531288-61550866 GCF_003597395.2 Chelonoidis abingdonii | reverse complement strand
ATGAAGATATTGAACAAAACTGGCTCCAGGACCGACCCTTGGGGCACTGCGCTTGAAACCGGCTACCAGTTAGACATGGAGCCTGTAGCGGGGTGGTTACCCGCTCCTGCCCTGAGGGGTTTAAAAAGTGGCCTGGGAGGGCCTGAAAGCTGCAGCTCTAAAAGCTGGGCTGATTGGAGAAGCAGCCACAGCTGGGCTACACTCTAATCAGGCCACAGCTGGCCTGTATAAAAAGGCCAGGGAAGCCAGGACCAAACAGTCTCTCTCTGCCTGTAGAGGGAGAAGAGCCTGGCTGCTTAGAAGCTAGAGATAAGGTACCTACAGTGGAGCAAAGCTAGGGAGCTCCAGCCTGGAAAACCTCAGGCTGCTGCCTTGATAAAGGCCAGGACAGGTACTGGGGCTATAGAGGGGAGCCAAGGGTAGGCAAAGGCAGCAGGTCCAAACCCCTCTTTGCCAGTGATGAATGGTATGTACACTGCAGTCTGCCCCAGGAAGTGGGGGCTAGATGGTGACCGGCAGTAGCCATATTCTGAGGCAAAGTGGGGGTAGTGGGTTGGGGGTTCCCCAGGAGGGGAGACCCAGATTGGTGGGGTACTGCCAGGGGCAAGCAGGACACCGGCTTGGAGAGGGCACTCCTGAGTAGAAAGAGCTAATTCCCTGGGTGACCATGAGGAGGTGCTGCAGCGGTGAGTTGTCACACCGTTACATCCCCCTTAGTCGTCTTTTTTCCGAGTTGAAAAGTCCCAGTCTTATTAATTTCTCCTCAGATGGAAGCAGCTCCATAGTCTAATCATTTTTGTTGCCCTTTTCTGTACCTTTTTCAATTCCAATATATCTTTTTTGAGATGGGGTGACCACATCTGCACGCAGTATTCAAGATGTTGGCGTACCATGAATTTATATAGAGGCAATATGATATTTTCTGTCTAATTATCGATGTCTTTCTTAATGATTCCCAAGATTTTGTTCACTTTTTTGACTGCTGCTGCACACTGAGTTTATATTTTCAGAGAACTATCCACAATGACTCCAAGATCTCTTTCTTGAGTGGTAACAGATAATTCAGACCACATCATTTTATATGGAACTCATTCTTTGCCTTGGCTGTCCTGATTTTGTCCCTATATGCTCGCACTATTCCTTTGTAACATGTCCCTCCTTCCATTTCCTGTATGTATCCCTCTTGGTTTTTAAATATCTAAAAAGCTCCTTGTGCAGCCACATTGGCCTCCTGTGGCTCTTCTTATCTTTAATCTGCGTCCGAATAGCTTGATGTTGAACCTCGAGTATTACATCTTTTAGAAGCTGCCAGCCCTCTTCAACTCCTTTTCTTCCTAATTGGTCTTTCCATGGCACCTTGCCTACGATTTCTCTGAGCTAGTTGAAATCTACCTCTCTGAAGTCCAGTGTCCTTGTTTTGCTGTTGTCATCTCCTCCTTTCTATAAGATCTTGAATTCGATCACTTCTTGTTCCTCCCAAGTTCCTGACTACCTTCATATCCTCAACTAATTCAACCCTGCTAATCAACATCAGACCCAAAATGGATGATCCCCTAGTTGTTTCCTCTACCCATGCTAAGAATTTGCAGGACATGTTATGGTTTGCTGTAATAGTCTTCCAACAGATATCAGGGACGTTAAAATCCTCCATTAATACTAGCTCATGTGTGTTAGCTAAGCTTGTTACCTGCTTGTAGAATGAACAGCATTACCAAAGCATCAAGAAGACCATAATGATTTGGGCCCATTGCATTAGATTCTGTAAAAAAGACAGGAGAAGAGACAATCCTTGAGCCGAAGATCCACAATCTGAGTTACTTTAAGGCCTGGTCTACACTACGCATTTAAACAGATTTTAGCAGCGTTAAACCGATTAACGCTGTACCCGTCCATACTACGAGGCCCTTTAATCAATATAAAGGGCTCTTTAAATCGGTTTCTTGTACTCTTCCTCAACAAGAGGAGTAGCCGCTAAAATCGGTATTACCAAATTGGATTAGGTTAGTGTGGCTGCAAATCGACGGTTATGGCTCCGGGCGCTATCCCATAGTGCACCACTGTGACGCTCTGGACAGCAATCTGAACTCGGATGCTGTGGCCAGGTAAACAGGAAAAGCCTTGCAAAAATTTAGATTTTCATTTCTGTTTGTCCAGCGTGGAGCTCTGATCAGCACGGGTGGCAATGCAGTCCCAAATCCAAAAAGAGCTCCAGCACGGACCGTACGGGAGATACTGGATCTGATCACTGTATAGGGAAACAAATTCTGTTGTATCAAAGCTCCGTTACAGAAGACGAAATGCCAAAGCGTTTGAAAAAAGATCTCCAGGCTACACAGTGCTGCGTGATAAGCGTAACGGGAAGCCAAAGACTCAAACGGACACTAATGGAGGGAGGGTACTGAGGACTCCAGCTATCTCACAGTCACAGCAGTTCTCCGAAAAGTATTTTGCATCTGGCTGAGCTCCCAATGCCTGTAGGTTCAAACACATTGTCCGGTGTGGTTCAGGGAATAGCTCCTCAATTACTCCCCACCCCACGTGAAAGAAAGGGAAAGAAATTGTTTCTTTACTTCTTTCAATGTCACCCTATGTCTATTGAATGTCTGCTGTAGAACGCGATGCTGCAGCAGTGAAGCACAGTATTCACTCCTCTCCCCTCCTGATGGCAGATGGTGCAGTTAGGACTGGTAACGGTCCCTTAATCAACCGTGAGGCTCCAACTCTTGATAACTGCTGAATACTCCTGCTGGCCTGAGTGAGGCGGCCGGGGAGGAGGCGCCTGAGTAAAAATAGGAATGATTGCTGGTCATTTGCCCAGTAGATGGGACAAGCGGCTGTAACCATTTCAAACATACAAACTGGGGCTGAGCTTCAAATCAGCCCCTCCCTTTCATGTGTAAAGAAAAGATTCTATACTGCCTGGACTATTCAATAGCAGCGGGCATGCTGGGCTCCTCTCCCCCACCCGCTTAATGTCCTGCCTGGACTATCATAGCATCCGGAGGCTGGCCTCCCCTCATTTTATGTCACTAAAAAAATCCAGTGTTTCTTATTCTGACATTCTTTATAACTTCATGACACAAATGGGAGGGGACACTGCAAAGCGGTAGCCAGGAAGGTTGGGGGAGGAGGGAAGCAACGGGATGGGGTTGTTGCAGGGGAACCCCCGTGAATGGCATGTGCTCATCATTTCTGCGGATCGACACGGACAGTGTGTCTCTGATACACGGTTCTCTAGTACACTTGCTCCATATTCTAGGCAGGACTGACTCTATTTTTTTAGAAACCATAAAGGAGGGATTGACTCGGGGTGTCAATTCCCAGTTTTGCTTTTGCGCCCCCGGGCTGATCTCAATCAGGGCACCCATGATAGCAACAGACAGTACAGAGAACAGATAACCGTCATTTCATTGCTAATTTACCCCAGCAGCAGACGGTACAGAACGACTGGTAACCGTCTCTGCTATCATGCAAAGCAAATGAATGCTGCTGTGTAGCGCTGGAGTATCGCCTCTGTCCGTGGCATCCAGTACACATACGGTGACTGTGAAAAAAAAAAAAAAAAAAAAGCTGAACGGGCCTCCATGGTTGCCATGCTATGGCGTCTGCCAAGGCAATCCAGGAAAAAGGGCGCGAAATGATGTCTGCCGTTGCTTCCTGGAGGAAGGAATGACTGACGACATTTACCAGAACAACCCCGCGACAATGATTTTTGCCCCATCAGCCACTGGGCTCTCAACCAGAATTTTAAGGGGCAGGGGAGACTGCGGGAACTATGGGATAGCTATGGAATAGCTACCCACAGTGCAATGCTCCGGAAATCGATGCTAGCCTCGGACCATGGACGCACACCGCCCAATTAATGTGCTTAGTGTGGCCGCGTGCACTCGACTTCATACAATCTGTTTTATAAAACCGGTTTATGTAAAATCGGAATAATCCCATAGTGTAGACGTACCCTATGAGTATTAGAGGGGTAACTGTATTAGTCTGTATCCACAAAAACAACCAGGAGTCCAGTGGCACCTTAAACACTAACTGATTTACTTGGGCATAAGCTTTCATGGGTAAAAAAGTCCACTTATTTAGATGCATCATATAAGGGGCTGAGAACTCTGTCCCAATCCAGCACTCTGGATCCAGCAAAGCATTTAAGAAGGGGTAGTTCCATTTAAAAACCAGTGAGGCAATCCACATGTTTAATATTAACCACATACATAGATATTTTTCTTGATCAGGGTCAGAATGCAGAATTAAGGCTTAAAATGGAGACTTGTGCACTCTCAGCAATCTGGACATCCCACTCCATCTACTAGCTTGAAGCCATTTTTGGAAAACACCATGTTTAGTAATGACTTTCTCTTTCCGTCTGGATATCCAAAACAATGCTGACTAACAGAGACCAGTTGACCTCTGAACATTTTCCAAAATCCTCTTTCCTAAGTAAGAGCTTAGTAAAACTTAGAAACCTGCCCTCCACCCCATTTGTCTCCGTAGACATTGCTTCACAGATTCCCTGAACCAGTACTCCCACTTACAGGCCTGATGTAAAAAGCATCACTGAAAAACTCTCACTTATTAGCTGGCTGAAGATAAATCCATCAAAAGCCAAACAATAACTAACAACGTATTTGAAAGATGACGTCTTCTGGTGCTTGTCAGTGAGTGCAACTGTAGCAGCTGGCAGATTGTTGTATTTACAAAGAAAAAGAACAGAAGTGGAAGATTAATATTTTAAGGTCATCACCCTCTAATCCAAGGCTGGAGCAGAAGAATAGTTTCCTTCTTTTTTTTTTTTTTAAGCCAGTTAATGAAGGGATATAACTAGGAATAATTGGAAGTAAATTAGGGCATTGAAATGATTATTTACTACTTGTTTTTGGTACCACCTAAAGACCCAGATAAGATCAGGGTCCCATTGTGCTAGGTGCCGTACAAACACATAGTAAGAGGCAATCTCCCACCCCAACCGTCTTATGCTCTAACAAGATCGCTGACAAAGGTAGAGAGAAATGAAATATTATTTTGCCCATTTCACATATCTGAACCTTAGGCACAGAAGGATTAAGTGTCTTGCCCAGGGTCATAAAATGAGCCTGTGGAAGCGCTAGAAATTGAACTCAGATCTCTTGAATCTGAGTCAAACTCCTAAATCACATGATCAATCTTCTTCTAATCTAGAATGTGCCATTTAAATAATTTCTCTCTTAAAACATGGCAGCCAAAATATCTTCCCTATATCCCTCCCACTGTATTGCCACAAATAAGTGCTGGTAATTAGGGGCAAGGAAATGTGCTCTTAATGTTTCAATCAACAATTAAATTCATAACTAAACATGTAACTCAGATCTGAGTCTATCCTTTCAAGCATTAAGCATTAAAGTATAGTACAGGCTTGCATGCTTCAGATCTTGTTATGTAGTTGACATCCAACCAATTTTAATTATCTGAGAAATGAAAGAACTGCTTTAATGTGCAGAGCCTTGACTGTTCTAAGAAATGGGAATTTCCCATTACAGACATTTGGAAAAAGAAAATAGCCAGATGGAGGGCCTGATCCAGCTCTCACATAAACCAGCTGGAGTCATTCCATTGACTTAAGAGGGACATGGATTGGGTCCATTTAGGGATTGATGCAAAACCCATTGATGTTCTGGGAGTCTACACTTTAAAAAATGCAGGAAATATAAAGTCAACGTTGCTGGTAATAATCTTAGCTTGAAACGCTTTGCAATTTGATAGGGTCCTTAATTACATAGTGACATCCTACTGGTTAAATATTTATTTTACAGGGTTAACTTTTTTATATGTTGGATTCAAAATTAATTTTGAAAAAATGGATAGAAGCAACAAAGCATTACAGGCAGTCTGGTAGCTGTTTTAAGTGAAAATCTTGTTGCTAAAACAAGTGGTTCCAAATGACTGTTGTGAATTTATTTTCGATGATAAACATTTTGATGTTTCTGCCTCGCACTTTGGGTGTTTTAAGTTTCAGACATAAGTTTGGTACCAGATAGTAAGATATGGTTAGGGCGAATTTTTAATCATTTATTAAAAAAATGACCAATAAATCAGTGAGACTTTCCAAAGGTTAATTCTCTCCACCATGAACTTTTCAACAAATTGTGAATGGTCCCCTGAGACATTTGAAAATGAATGGGAATATCACAATTTAAATTAAAAAGCACTTAACTGCAATCAACAATTCTTTGGGAAATTATTAATAACAGTAATTGATTGGTTTAAAAAGTCACTGTTGCTGGGGGTTAAAAGGATTTAAAGTGCACAGCGTATAATTAATCAAATCATACATTGTTTTGTTTGGAGCAACAAGCTGTATTTAAGTAGAGCCTATTACCAAGGGGAGCAGAGTTATAAAACACAGCCTGCTGGAACAGATTCAAGGACTCTTTACTGAGTATCATTTATTATTATTGATAATTATATATTTGTATATAGCACCATAGCTCTGAATGGTTCTTTACAAACCAAATGAATACATTGTCCCTGCCTGGAGTAGTTTACAATATAAATATGTAGGGGGCCAGTCCTATTGTTTGGAGGAAGGAAAATAACCAGGGTGCCCCTTTTACAAACAGGGAACTGGACCATGGACAGACAAAGTGGCTTGTACAAGGTTGGAAGGAAAGTCTGTAGAGAGCAGGAAACTGATCCCATGTGTCCTGAGTCCAGGTTATCATCCTAACCATTACACTGACTTTCATGTCCCCCTATGTGATCTCTTTCTCTCTCAGTGGAACTTAACTGGGACTGGAGATTTTTGGGAAAGAAAAAAGCACCTTTAAATCTGTTTGGCACAAGCAAAGCAGCAGAAAGCTTCCTAGATTATACTTTAGCCTACTTGAAAGTCCGTTCGATTTCCACTAGGAATCTGCTTTTAAGTTGTAAAGTTTATTTGTAAATCATAGAAACATGACCAAATAAGCTTAGATCATCCCTGACAGTTGTTTGTCCTTCCTATTCTTAAAGTGATGGGGATTCCACAACCTCCCTTGGTAACATATTAAAGTACTTAACTATCCTTGTAATTAGAAAGTTTTTCCTAATATTAAACCTAAATCTTCCTCGTAGCTGGTTAAGCCGATTACTACTTACCCTTCTTTTGGTGGACATGGTGATTATCATCCTCTTTTAAAACAGCCCTTAACATATTTGAAGACTGTTATCAGTCCCCCTTCGGTCTTCTTTTCTGAAGACTAAACATGTCCAGTTTTTAACCCTTTCCTCATAGATGAGGTTTTCTAAACCTTTTATCATTTTTGGTGCTCTTCTCTGGATTTTCTCCAATTTGTCCACACCTTTCCTTCAGTGGGGTGCACAGAATGGGATACAATACTCCAGCTGAGGCCTCACAAGTGCAGAGTACAGTGGGACAACTACTCTCCTGGTCTTACATGCAACATTCCTGTTAGTACACCCTAGAATGATATTAAATGATTATGTAATAAGAACAGATTGCAGGATCAGAATGGGGAGACAGGAGGCTCATGGGAATTAGGATGAGGGGGACCAGTCTCTCATGCCCCATTTTATCCCCTCAGCCTGCTCCCCCTTGGATCTCATTTTCTTAGTGAGGACTCTCAGGTTACTTTCCAGTTTCAATTAATGTCAGTTTTCGAAAAACAGATAAACTATGGACACAGAAATTCATCCACCTCATGAAACACTATACAAATTGTTGATACACATGAATATTGGATGAAACAATGATCCAATCTTAAGCAGTAGAAATCTGGCCATTTACTTCAGTAGCATAAGAATTTCACTCATTGTTTTTCTCACTTGAGGGCCTAAACTAATATGCTCTGATAAAAGTGGGGCCTGAAGGTGAGAAGTTTGAGAACTACTTATCAAAGACACAAGACAAGGTTACTTGGTTCAAGGAGAAGAGACAAAAGACTATAAAGGACAAGAATAGAGAGAAAAGAAAAGGCAAAAATGCAAGAAATCCAAGCAATGGCCTGTGAACTTGCTATGACCTTAGAAAAAGCTAGAGAGAAAGCTTTAGGGTCTGTTGGATAAAGAGGCTTAGGCCTGTAAGTTTAGAAACAGCTCCTTTTGTTCTTGATTTCTCCTGCATTCAGAGATGCAGGACTTGTAAATAAACAAGACTGCGTCAAAGAAAATACCAGATCCATCAATTTCTCCTTCCAACTGGAACTGGGCCCTGAATTTTGACTACCCAGTCATGTCAAAAAGGGGCAACAGTGGCATTTCCTGTTCGGTTTCTGCCCTGCAAGATAGAATGGGTGTGTGTCAGTGTGTGTATGCAATGGACTTTGCTTATCAAATATTTCCAACTTGAAGGGTTCTGTGATATGCTACAATTTAATGTGAATCTTCAAAGAATTTAAAAAATCAGCAAACCTTATGGTCACTTAGTTAAATCTGAAAAGGAAGGAGACCTTTTCTTTAATTTAGTCTTGATAAAATAATTTTATGTGACCAGTCATATGGCTGTTTTAGTTGCTTGTTTAATATTGTGTATTTAAAAAAAAATCCTACATTTTGGTCTGTTTCAAGCCCACATCACAAACTCTGGCACTTTGCAGACCCTAGAAGACAGCAAAGTCTCTTCTATAGACATGAAAAGAGCAGATAAAACATATGTTTGGGGGTTGTATAAACACTGAAAAAATCAAATGAATACGAATCAATGCTGAGTAATATTTCAAATTTCCACCACAGGCTGTAATTAAATGGAATATGACAGACAACATTTATACAGAAAGGGCTAAAAAGAAAGATTACTATGCTAAGAGGTTTAAATAGTAGCATTGCA
Organism: Chelonoidis abingdonii; assembly: GCF_003597395.2. Lineage (NCBI taxonomy): Eukaryota > Metazoa > Chordata > Testudines > Testudinidae > Chelonoidis > Chelonoidis abingdonii. Next base: position 61,542,063 of record NC_133771.1, on the reverse strand, counting down.
GTTAATTAATTATGAAACAAAAATAAATGTAGTGAATTCCTGATATTAACAATCAAACAGCAGGGAGGAAAAAGAAATAATGAGTAAATTGGTGAATTCAAGGAAGTAATGCTGAGAATAAAAGGGCATGTGCTGATCAGTACTGTATGTGGGCTACAAATTCAGCTAAAGTATTTTAACTGAGCACTGAAATTGAAAATATAATTATAAAACTCCAAACATGCATACAGATTAGGTTTGATCTAAAACCCACCAGTCAGGATGGTGACTAAAGTTAGCAATGAGAAATATACAATAAACTAATGGATATGTATTGCATATTTAAGAAGATGAATAATGGGTGCTTATTAGAAGAAGGTGCTAAAATAGAAATATTGATGTAGGTAAAAATATATCTAAAAATCTAAAGATTATGAAAAGTAGAGGAGAAATTCCAGGAAAGCAAAAGGTTTCATTGAAAAAGCTAGTAAGTCTTTCAAAGGAGTTTAGAAAAATCAGTGAAACAGGGGCAAGCAAGTGAAAAGCACCATTCAGTTAGAAGTAATATAGGGAACAATTGAAGGAATAAGGACTGGACAATGAAAAAAGGTAGAACCTCTGGAGAGGAAAAGAAGGATTTTGTCAGGAGGCATCACGGCATAACAAAATGAATACATCCACGCAGATTTTTATTCTGTTCATGTAATTACATTATTTAAACATATTTTTACTGCCTAAAGCATCTAGGTACCTCACAACAAAACCAAAATGAGCAAAAAGAAAACCTGAATCATCTGTAGGGATGTTTCAGTGCCCTCTGTACTCTAAACTGAGTTATAAAATTAGAAGTCTTGTGTTTAGGAAGATAGCATTGAAAATGCAAATAATGCTTGGTGGTTTTGTTTTGTCTGAAGTTAAACAGTCTAAAAACAATGGATCAAGTTCCTTTGAGCAAAGCCAAAGTAAAAGAGATTTTGCCTCAGGGGCAAACAAGATGTCTGCTTGATCCTACATTTCTATCCGTGAAGAGACTGAATCCATCCCATTCAACAATCAAAGGGATACTGAAAGCAAAAAGGATACAAGTTTTCAACCAAAATCTTATATAACAGCTCAGAGAATAAGCTGGGGAACAGCTAGAGCTGGAGTGTTGCAGCTAAAAGCAGCTTAAGTCTTGTTTACATCTTACTTTCCAATGTTAAAAGTGCTATTTCTCATCCCTGCTAACAGATTGAAAATTACCTCTAATTCATGAATGGACAAGATAGAAAAAGGACAGAAATTGTCCCCACACTTACAGTCAGCTGCAGGCCCTATTCAGGTCTCTATTCCTCCAGAGCTGCTGTGGCTGGTGAGATAGAAATTCTAGAAGCTTCTAGATTGCGTTAAAGACAACAGACATGATGGAATCAATTTTAAATGGAAAATCCAGAAACTGAGCAATAGGGAGGAATTTCTAGAATTTAAAATGACTGCATTCCTTGGGTATGAGAATGAAGTATCTAAAATCTTGTAAAATTAACACCATGGTGGCTAAGAGCTCAGCAGTTAAAATGTCTATGTTAAAATAAGGTTCCTAAGTTTACAGTAGGCTAGAAATGTGGCAGAATCAAGCCAGGGACAGAAAATCTTAGCATTATGAGCTTTCAGAACAAAAACATGCTATGGCATAGATCTCAGTAAAGATCTAGTATTCCCATAACACTGCTATAGAATACCTTATGAAGGACAGCAACCATGAGCTCCAGCAAGCAGTATAATAACTGCCACATGTTCAGAACAGAGGGCAGCTTCTTATGAAAACACTGAAAAAAGATCAGATGGAGATGGATGGCTGCAAGATTCGACTATTCCCTGACTTGATCTTTGCTGCTCAGCTGTGGAAAAAAGTGCTGAACAGTGTCAAAAAGGATTTTGTTTCTGAGGGCACATCAACTTCACTCCTGTTTCTGTCAGACTTTGACTTAAATACACAGAAATAAATTACCTGTTTTAGAAGGCTGATTCAGCCATACAATAACTATCTAAAATAAAGGAAGCAAAGAATCTATTGAAGAAACTTAATGTTGTTCTTCATTAATAGGAAGATAATAATGTGTTAAGTGGACTGTACTATTGCATGGTTATAATGCAATATTGGAGGCTTCTAGTAGATGGCACCATATTTTATTTCTGTAAAATGAAGAATTGTTATCTAGGAGAGAAGTGGAGAAGGTCCAAGAATGGAAGTGGCTACTTTTAGATTGTAAGGTCTTTGGGGCAGGGACTGTCATGTGCTATTTGTGTGTTCATTGCATGGCACAGTGGGCCATGACTGGCTAAGGCATCTAGGCACCACAACAATACGAATGTTAAATTATAACAACAATCAAATCAATACTGACAACCAGGTAGCTACTGTACATGTAAAATCTGCATTTGCCCCTAACAAAACCTGGAAACAGAATGCCATCAGATTTCATTTGCTCTATTAGTTCTCCTAGATATTATATATATATATATATAATGTTAATAATGTGTTGTTTTAATTAGTAATTATCATCCATGTTGCTCTTAGAATTGATGAATATATGGGTTGGATTGGTACCATTCCCTTACTAATGTTACATCAATCTAAAAGTCAGAAAGGTTACTTGAATGATAAAAGCTGGATTAAGAAGGATTGTGACTTGAACAAAGAAAGTAGGATTAGTAGTTGGGAAGAGGTGCAAGTGGTTTATATTATCCACATAAATTAAAACCAGTGCTGAGCCAAAGAAAAACTCTTCAGGAATCCTGGCAGGCACATATGAACACTATTAACAACAACATGTTAAAGGGGTACGTTTTCAAAGTGATGGGTGAGATTTGAATGTGAAAAGTCAAAACTCCTGCAGTGCTGTGAAAATTCGGCTCTTTGTGACCTTTCGAGCATATGATTGGAGAACTATTCATTCTACTAAAATGCTTATATTTTCCAGTACTTACTGAATAGGGATTTATAAGATTTTGCATATCAAAGGCTTTAAATAAATTGAACACAGAGGCTGTAATACAAGCTTGAACGAAAACATCACAATATGTGGATAGATAGATGGATGAATGGGTGAATATCAATAATTTAGGCTAGCCTGAAACCCAATTTTTCCTTTTAAAAAAACCAACACAATGTTCTTTGCTACCTTAACTCTGTTGAGATATTCTACTGTATAGAACTTCTCTATGTAGTGTTTGTTGAGAAAATCTAATAATTAACGATTAACTTTTGTCCCATTTAGGAGTCATGATGAATGTGTCATAATTATTGACCAATAAGATTAATCATATTCATCATGTCAAAAGTTTTGCAAGTAAGAAATGATAACCCTTAAAGTGTGCAACAATACCAATTTTATTACTAAATAAAATGAGGTAAGAATTTAGATGTGCACAGAAAATGAAGTATTAAGGATTAGGAGACATGATAAGTATTTTCAGTCTGCGCTGATAAACAACAGAAGAACACTTAGATGTTGTTTTTAACATCTTATTCACTTTATTTAAAATCCTCAGTGACAGTACAAAGGTAATTGAACTGTGTGAACTGTCTTATGATTCTGTGCTCATCTCCAGACTTTGCTCTCAGATCCAGGAAACTACAGACCTGTTAGTTTGACCTCAACTGTATACAAAATCTTGGAATGAGTTTTGAAAGAGAAAGTAGTTAAGGACATAGAGGTGAATGGTACTTGGGATAAAATACAATATGGTTTTATAAAAGGTAGATGGTGCCAGACCAACCTGATCTCTTTCTCTTAGAAGATAACTGATTTTTTAGACAAAGGAAATGCAGTACATCTATTCTACCTGGATTTCAGTAAGTCATTTGATACAGTTCCACATATGAAATTATTAGTTAAATTGGAGAAGATGGGGATTAATATGAGAACTGAAAGGTGAATAAGGAACTGGTTAAAGGGGAGACTACAACAGGTCATTGTGAAAGGTCAATTACAAATGGAGTTTCTCAGCAATCAGTCTTGGGACCAATCTTATTTTACATTTTCGTTCATGACCTTGCCACAAAAAGTGAGTGTGTGTTAACAAAATTTGTGGATGACAGAAAGTTGGGAGGTATTGCCAATATGGAGGAGGACTGGAATATCAGACAAGAAGATATGGACGACCTTAAAAACTGGAGAAATGCAAATGGGATTTAATAGTGCAAAGTGCAAGCTTATGCACTTAGGGACTAACAAAAGTAATTTTTGCTATAAGATGGAGATTTATCAGTTGGAAGAGACAGAGGAGGAGGAAAATCTGGGTGTATTGGTTGATCACAGGAGCTAATGCAATTCTAGGATGTGTCTGGCTAGATATCGCTAGCAAGATAGTGGGGTGTTATTGCCATTACACAAGATACAGATATTGCCTCATCTGGGATATTGCGTGCAAGTCTGGTCTCTCAAGTTTAAGAAAGATGAATTCCAACTGCAACATGCGCAGAGAAGAGTTACTAGGATGGCCAGTGGAAGAGAGAACCTCCTTTACAAAAGGACAGTCATGGAGCTTGGCTTGTTTTGCCTAATTAAATGAAGGATGAGGACAAATATGATTGCTTTCTATAAATACATCAGAAGAATAAATTCCAGGAAGAGAGAAATGTTATTTACGTTAAGCCCCAATGCTGACACAAGAGCAAATGGATATAAACTGGCCATTAAACAAGTTTATTGACAAAGTTTTCTAATGATCAGAGGAGTGAAGTTCTGGAACAGCCTTCCAAGGGGAGCAGTAGGGGGGAGGCAAAAAACCTAACTGGCTTCAAGACTAAGCTTGATAAATTTATGGAGGGGATGGTATGATGAGATGCCTACAGTGGCATGTGGCCCACCTGCAACTGCTAGTAGCAAATATCCTCACAAGCTGGAGATGAGACACTAGCTGGGGAGGACTCTGAGTCACTACAGAGAATTCTTTCCTGGGGGTCTGACTGGTGAGACTTGCCAACATGCTCAGCATCCAACTGATCTCCATATTTGGGGTTGGGAAGGAATTTCCACCCAGGTCAGATTGACAGAGACCCAGGAGTTGCGGGGGCGGTCATTTTCCTCTGCAGCATGATGCATGGGTCACTTGCAGGTTTAAACTACAGTAAATATTGGATTATCTGTAACTTGAAGTCTTTAAATTATGATTTGAGGACTTCAGAACTCAGCCAGAGGTTAGATGGTCTATTACTGGAGTGAGGGGTGAGGTTCTGTGGCCTGCGATGTGCAGGAGGTCAGACTAGATGATCACGACAGTCCCTCCTGGCCTTAAACACTATGATTCTGAGAGACTTTAGCACACCTAGATACTTGAGAGCAGGATGGACGGCATGACAGCTTGGTCATTCATTGTTTAGAAGTCTAGCAGTATCCTCCATGAGTCCATTTTAAGACACCCTAAGAATGGTCAGCCATGTGTCATTGTGCCTAATGAAGCTTCATCAGCTGAATCTTCTATCTCTGACCCACTTTGTCTCTTGGACAGTCTCTCCTTTTCTTAATATAATCATCTTCTTTGCACCTTATGTCTCCTGGACTTTCTTCTCATTCAGTTAATTTATTATCTAATTGACCATTTATTCAACTTCCTGGACTTTATATCCTCTTTTTCATTTTCTCCTCATTCTTCCGCTCATCTTGTTGAGTCACCAGTTGAATAGCCTATATTGTTGAATGATGAGAGAATCTCAAAAGTTTAGTTTCCTATCTGAAGTTTCTGAACCTTTGAAATCTAAATAGTCCATGAAAACAGAAAGTTCATGAGAACAGAGTCCCTTGCAAGATTTCTAGTACTTTCCTCTTTTAGTTTGGCCAAACATACTATATGAACAGCCTCTCTCACAGTACTTTGGCATTCTCACTTCTAGTTGTTGCCAGAAAGCAGAAGTGCAGAGGCATACAAACATGACACACAATGAAAATAAATTAACCAAGCTTCTTAAAGCTAAAAATAATTTGGTTTGCAAAGAGTTCAAGTTTGGGGCAAAGGTTCAGGGGCAAGTGCAGGAGAATTTCTCATTGTATCTGGTCCAGTTCGCCTATTCCAAATGTTTTTGAGAACTGCAATTTGGACCCTATTTTGTCACTTATTTGGGTACACTTACTCTTTCAGATATTGATATGACTGAGGATGAGCTAGTTCTGTGGTTGCAAGACACAAAGGAGCAAAACACCTGAATGTGGAAAAAGAGACACCCAAGTATATGAGCAGCACTATCACCATGTTTGGCAAAGTTATGGAATGGAAATTCTACCTTCAGCCACATAATTGTATGTGATATCAGATGTGGAGGGCTATGGAGAGTTCAATCCGATATAAATTATGCTACTGTTCTGGTAGAGAAAGATCTGTTCATAATTACTTATTAGGTTTCCCCTAGCTAAAATAATAATAAATAAAACACCTAGTTCTTATTTAACAGTCTTTCATGACTAGATCACAGAGCACTTTAAAAAGAAGTCAGTTAATTTCCCCCTCCCCCCATTGTACAGATGGGAGAACAGAGGTATAGAGAAGGAAATTGACTTCTCCAGTAGGTCAGGGCTGGGTCCAAGAATAGAATGGCCAGTTTTTCTGTAAGGACTAATCATATGATCATTAGTCCCAACTATACATAAAGCATAGCTACCATAGTCAAGACCTAATCTTGGAGCACATGGAACTCCCATTGACTTCAATGGAATTTCCATGCTGGGTACCTCTATAGGATCAGACCTTTATCAGAGAATCATAGGACTGGAAGGGACCTTGAGAAGGCAATCTAGTACAGTACCCTGTACTCATGGCAGGATTAAGTATTATCTAGACCATCCCTGACAGGTGCTCTTAAAAATCTCCAATGATGGAGATTCTAAAACCTCTCTAGGAAATTTATTCCTGTGTTTAACCACCCTGACAGTCATGACGTTTTTCCTAATGTCCAACCTAAACCGCCCTTGCTGCAATTTAAACCCATTGCTTCTTGTCCTATCCTCAGAGGTTAAGAACAACAATTTTTCTCCCTCCTTGTTGTAACAACCTTTTATGTACTTGAAAACTGTTATCATGCCCCCTCTCAGTCTTCTCTTTTCCACACTTTCTATTGTTTTATTAAGAGTTTATACAAGTTTCCAGGGAAAGGGAGGTGTAAGAATCTTGTCTACTTGAAAATTGGAGCAAGTTTGAAATTAAATGTATTCTTATTGCTTGCACTATTGAAACAAGTAATGTGTTATATGCTGTACAAAGATAAAGACAGTTCCTGCCCTGTGCTGTGGTGGTGTCTGGAGACCGCCACTGAAGCGGGGATCCCATTGTGTTAGACGTAGTATATTCACATAGTAAGAGACAGGTTTTGCCCTAAGGTTACAATCTAAATAGAGAAGACAGAATTATTATCCATAGTTTATAGACAGAGACCAAAGAGATTGAGGGTATATCTACACTGCAATTAAACACCCACAGCTGACCCATGTCAGCCACTGTGGATCAGGTTGTGGAACTATAAAATTGCAGTGTAGACATTTGGGCTTGGACTGGAGCCTGGATTCTGGGACCCCCGTGAAGGGGGGGGTCCCAGAGCCTGGGCTCGAATCCGAGCCCAAAAGTCTAAATTGCAATTTTATAACCCTGCAGCGCCATGAGATCCTGAGACTGCAGACCCGGGAAAAGTCATGTGTGTTTTATTGTAGGTAGACATACCCTCAGAGACTTGCTAGACTCACAAAGAGAATCTGTAGCATGGCCAGGAACAGAGCTAAAATCTCCAGAGATGCAACCCAGTGCCTTCATCACAAAACTATCATTCCTGGCTTTTAACACAAAAGCTTACCGTTAACATTGGGTTTTATATTATATTACATTATTAAAAGCTGGAGGCTTGGAGCAAAGTAAACCAAGGGGTTGTAAATAAAAGCATAGAGAGGGTTACAGTTGTGTGATAAAATTTACTCTGTAGGTACATCCAATTTGAAATTGCCTTTCAGCCATCTTCTGAAGCAATTTTTTTTGATGTTTTATGAGAAAATAAAAGGCAAGTTTTACATGAAGAAAACTATAATTTGGATGGTGAAGTCTTTCTACAAAAATGATGAACTTGTGTCCAGGCAAATCAACAGATATTTTGGGGTGTATCTGGGACCAAACATCACCATTTTTGCTACTAAAATGTGTTTGCTGATGGAAATGGTCAGATTTTTTACCTGAACCAAAATTCACAAAAATCTGGTCACAGATGGAAAATTAAAACGGAAAGGAAATTGATAGTGTAACACAGGTCTACTGGGGCTGCTAGCCTTTAGGGCACTGAGGGAAAATCCTATATTGACTTTGGATTTCTGAATAAAATTGCTTCCAAGAGATCACTTATGGCACATGAATGTGAGTTTCTAGGGGAATTGAAAAAAGAATTGAAAAGAGAATAATATTTAAAAAATTGTAAAATATGGCGATAAACCCCTTATTTAAAGTGAAATGCAATATGGTACATCTATTTGATAAGATACCACAGCAGAAATGAATATGAATAATACAGCACAGACCTATCTTTAAAAAAATGAAGCCATAAAAGCTTAATGTGTCTGAAAGAAAATGAAGTCCAAATGTTTTACACTACATTTTGGAAACCAGCTCATTTTAATGTAGTTTAAAACTTTTATCGTAAAACTTGTTTTCTTGGCCGTCATTATGGATAATGTAACCATAGGTGGGAAAGATATATTTTAAACTAAACAAAAACCAGTGTAATTATGAAGTTATAACAAATAAAACTAGACAATGTCTGTAAAGCACTTTGAACACAAAGGCACTATATAAATGCTGTATATTATGAATTGTTCTAAATGGAAATGTAATGAATCTGGCATTTAAAAGAGCCGCAGTGCCCAAAGCAAACAAAAGATGAAGATAAAGTTAAATCTTACACTAACTAAAATTACTGGAATTCAATGGAACTAGGAATGGGGTCTCCTGGCTATGCTTGCACTAGTCTTAAAAACATGATGCAAAGAAAACGATGCCTGATGTCATTTTATGGGAGTCTGGGTTTTTTATTTCAATTTCAATTTTAGGACTTTAATGAACATGTGAGTTTATTTCTATGCAGTTTAGGTGAATATACAACTACATGCAAGTATCGGATATGGTGGTGGTACCAAGTAAATACCCTGTTTTGCTACTGAGGGTAAGTGTGCCAATTATGCACCAAATAAACAATTTTGTTAAATTGACATAAAAACAGCATAGCCTTTTATGTACTTTTCTAATAACCTTTTTGCACAAGGTGTCAGAAGAGAGAACTGTTATATTTCTATTGATTCTATACTGGATATCCTGAGTGTTCCTCAAAGGAAAGCTGATGCAGCCTCAGCTTGGTTTGAAGGTCATCTGCTTTCTCAAAAGGGACCTATCTTATGTGCAAACAAGAGGATGGTTTACTCCAATTTACCAGAGACTGAAATGTTTTGTCAAAGGTCAACAGACACTGAGAAGTACTTCCTAGGCTGGAACTTTTAAAGAAAGCTCCCACAGACGAGTGAAACATGCCAAAATGCCCTCATTTATAGAAAGAAAAGACATTATGATTCAGTAGATGTCTAAATCACCCCAGCTTACACAGTGCTACTCTATGTCCCCAAACTGTGGGACATGCTCCCTTGGGGGTGTGCTGAGGAACATGTGGGAGGCCTCACCCCCAGCTGCGGCCCTAGCCTTGGCTCCCTTATCCTTCTCCATGACTCTACCCGGGGGGGGGGGGGGGCGGGGCACGGACAGGGAAAAAGGGTAGGGTTGTCAACTTTCTGATTGCAGAAAACTGAACACCCTTGCCCTGCCCCTTCCCTGTCCCTGCTCTGAAGCCCCATCCCTTCCCTGAGGCCCTGCCCCCACTCACTCCATAACCACTCTCTCCATCGCTCGTTCTCCCCCACACTCGCTCATTTGTTCATTTTCACCTGGGGCAGGGGCTTAGGGTATGGTGGGGGTGAGGGCTCCAGCTGGGGGGTGCGGGCTCTAGGGTGGGGCCAGAAATGAGGGGTTAAGGGTGTGGGAGGGGGCTTTGGGCTGGAACAAGGGGTTGGGGTGTGAGGGATGGTGAGAATGAGGGCTCTGTCTGGGGGGGCTGGGGTGGGGCCAGGGATGAGGAGTTTGGGGTTCAAGAGAAGGATCAGGGCTGGGGTAGGGGACTGTGGTGGGGGAGGAGGTGCAAGCTCCAGCTGGTGGTGTGGGCTCTGGAGTGGGGCCTGTAAAGAGGGGTTTGGAGTGCAGGAGGGGCCTCAGGGCTGGGGCAGAGGTGTTCGGATGAGGGAGGGGGTGAGGGATCTTGGAGGAAGTTTGGGTGTGGGAGGGGGCTCGGGGCTGGGGCAGGGATTTGGGGTGCAGGAGGAGATTCAGACTGTGGGCTCCAGGTGATGCTTACCTCAGATGTAAGCGGCTGGCATGTCCCTGAAACTCCTCGCGACTAAAAAATATGGGAGGCAAAGTACAATGCTGGTTGACAAATACTGGGAGAAAATTAGTGTTGAACTTAAGTTTGTGTGGCTTATGTGGCTTCATAGGAACCCACTGTTCTGTGGCCTTCACACCACACAGACTATCAGCCAGGGTAACGCTCCCTTCCCTCCTGACCCAACCCCTGTCATAAGTAGATAGGTAAGGGTTAATTTTCTTTTACCTGTAAAGGGTGAACAAAGGGGGAACCAAACACCTGACCAGAGGACCAATCAGAGACCTGGATTTTTTTAAAGTCTGGGAGGGAACTGGAAACTTGGGGTCTTTTTGTTTTCCTCGGCTGTGAGTAAACAAGCTTTTCT
>NC_133771.1:61436503-61529757 GCF_003597395.2 Chelonoidis abingdonii | reverse complement strand
CGGATCGCGTTCTCACGACCCCGTCACGCGTCATGTGATCCCTATTCCGGGTGGTGAAGTGGTCCACTACCCCCCCCCCCCCACTCTTCTTTTCTGCAGACTAAATAACCCCAGTTCCCTCAACCTCTCCTTGTAAGTCATGTGCCCCAGCCCCCTGATCATTTCTGTTGCCCACCACTGAACTCTCTCCAATTTGTCCACATCCTTTCTGTAGTGGGGGGCCCAAAACTGGACGCAATACTCCAGATGTGGGCTCACCAGTGCCGAATAGAGGGGCATAATCACTTCCCTTGATCTGCTGGCAATGCTTCTACTAATGCAGCCCAATATGCTGTTAGCCTTCTTGGCAACAAGGGCACACTGCTGACTCATATCGCCTTCTTGTCCACTGTAATCCCTAGGTCCTTTTCTGCAAAACTGCCTCTTAGCCAGTCAGTCCCCAGCCTATAGCGGTGCATGGGATTCTTCCAGCCTAAGTGCAGATCTCTGAACTTGTCCTTATTGAACTTCAACAGATTTCTTTTGGCCCAATCCTCCAATTTGTCTAGGTCACTCTGGACCCTATCCCTACCCTCCAGCATATCTACTTCTCCTCCCAGCTTAGTGTCATCTGCAAACTTGCTGAATCCTCCTGTTCTACTTCAGAGATATAGCATGGGTGAGCCAGATCCTTTAGGGATGGTATCTGTGATTCCTCCCAGTCCCCACTCAGTGTGGTGAGGGGGAACCTGTTCTTCCATCTATAGTGGTTTGTTGTGATAATTGGGCCTATAAATTTATTCTAATGGTAAGCTCAAAAGTACATGTATGTTCATAACATGCCACAATAACCTAAAAAAACAGATATTGATGGGAAAATGTGGAAAAGCTAGATAGAGAGACTGAATTAGTCCAAACATAAAGGCCTACTGAACTAACACAAAGACTCCTTTTGCATGTGTTTTGTCTTGTTTTGTCTAATAGGAAATGTGGTCGGACTTTCCCTGTGAGATTGTCAAACAAGGGGTTTTTTCCATTTAAAATTCTCTCCAGTGAAAGGCAACAAGGGATGTTGTTAAAATGAAAACTGTACTTAATATTTTACTTTTCAAATGCTTTAACTGTTTTTCTTTCTCTTCTATACATTTAATAAAAGGTTAAAATGCCATTTAATGGTATATTTTCCTTGGTACTAAGCAGGCTGAGGTTTCTGTATACCAAATCCTGAAACTTGTTTATCACTGTTTAATATTGGACAGCAAAAGAATCTTGTTAACATCTTTAACTCTTTGGGCCCATGTAATTCATCTAAATAAGTACAACAGGTCTCACTAGTGGAGCTTTAAAAACCAGCATGAAGCCTGCTGTGCTGCAGCCTGTTGAATGAACAACATGGGCTAAAATGTCAGCAATACAGAGCTAACTGTCAGCTCTAGGTCATCTTCTCATCATATACAAGCAGCACCATCTCAGCTCTCCAGAGATTTGGAGTGAATAAAATGCTGCTGCTTGAATCTGATTCTTGGAAAGAGTGAGGTCATGCTAGTAGTTGAAAGAAGCATTTTGAAGACCTCATCACACTTGTAACATCAGTAATATTTACTCTCCATTGAGGGTACCCTCTGACCATTAAGACTTTGCTGTTTACCTGGACTCCTCACTGTTTTCAATACTTAAATAGCCACAGCTGCAAGAAAAATCCATTTCTGTCCATGACTGGAAAGAAGATTGAATCCTCCTGTTGTTGGATTTGGGCTTAGCCATACTGATTGGCATGGTGATTACTCTCATTCTCTGTGCCTAGGTCTGAAACCACTGACCCTAAAGCAGCTATAACTGGTTTAGAATTCAGCATTCGATCAGCTCTGAGATTGTTGAGAGTCACAGCCTCACCCCTGTGCTGCACTTTCTTCACTGCCTCCCCACTGAATGTTGCCTTGTGGGCAGTGCAGAAATGAGTGTGCTTGATTGGAAAAGGGTTTGTTTTCCATGGCAAAGTCTGAGGGGCACCAGGTGAGGCTGGAGAACACAGGCATTCTGTCATGGTTAACGATAGTTGGAAGATTTGAGATAAATGATGGCTCAGCTATGTAGCTTCCCTTTTTCTTGTTAATGGAGAGGGAAACAGCACCACAGACTCTTTCACACGATACTATTCTACTCTATTCTATCTAAGTTTTTATAATACTATCATCACTGAGGTATCTGGGAACTTTCATGACATGCATTGAGCAATGAGACTAACATCTATCATATCATTGCTCTTTATCTCATCCTCTCCACAGTGGGGAAATTGTATGTGTGCAGAGGAGTGTTTGTATTAGTACAATTGAATTTGGTTTTGATTTGGTTTTCTTTTTACGTGCATGATACTGTATGTTTATGTGAGCGAAGGGAAGGTTGAAGTGCACTTTTCACTTAGCGCAGAAGGTGGTGAGGTCTGTGACGGTCCTGTGGAAGTTTATTCCAAATTTGTGGGCTGACCCCCCAAGAAAGCTCTAGCTCCTGCACAGATGAGCTTTTCCCGTGTGGTAGAGAGTTCCATTGTTTCTTAGGCATGGAGTTGTCAACCATGGACTTCAACCCTGAGCTTAGATATGCTGGGCGGCTGGGCCAAGACCACTGAGCACCTTGAACTGGTCTACCTCTGATCCCTGGTGGAAGAGTTTAGACCTTTGTTTGCGATATTCAGCTATGGAATCAATTCAGAGAAGCAAAGAGATTTCATTTAAATTACCCAGAAGAGAGAAGAATGTGTTTGTTTATGCTGGACTTCATTAGCTTTTTTAGAATGAAAGAGTGGATGAATAGTTTTGCTGGAAAGCTAAACACAGACAAACCAAGGAACCAAACAAATTTCTACTTTGCCTCCCCATCTCTATGGTAGGAGATCACAATCAGGTCCTCTGTTTTTAATTCATCCTGTGGTCCCTGGCTAAACAATGGGAAGCTTCAGTAAAAATGAGAGAGTACAGATTTCTGGAGACACTGACTATCTCATGAATGATGGGGGAATAAGTAAGGAAACACCAAGTCTATTAGTTCCAGTCATGGGTCTCCAGGAGGAGACTTCAGTAGCAATTACAGTAGTCAGAATCAAAACTTCATAACCAGACCTCTCAATGGAAACACTTTCCTAGAATGCCTTGGAGAGCGATGTAAATCAACTCTATTATAAAAAGGATATGATCAAGTGACATCCCTAGAGATTTTTTTGTTGGTAGTCTTCTGATAAAATGCTTGAGATCTTCATTTGCTCAAAGAAAAGCCACAATCCATTTTTCAGACAACAGAACACTTGCCTTTAGTTTTTACTCCTACAGAGTTCTGGAATTTATTTTACAGAGCCTTGGAATTAAAAATGGGATGATATGTGACTCTTGCTTTATTTCAGTTTTCCATTAAGCTTGTGATTATTTTATTCCATATGAGAAAATACATGAAAAAGACATTATGTTGAATTTCCTTTTATAATGAGGTGTTGCAGACCCTTGTAAAAGGAAATGATCAATCCATGCTCTGGAATAGTGAATTTAAGAGTGTCATTGAACTCATCAAGATAAGCAACATTGTACAACATATCTCACCAATATCATTTATTTAGGATCTGACCTGGATTACTGCAACTGTCCAGAACATTTGTTTTGCCCATGTTTCATAATGCAAACATATCAGGAGGCAGAAATAAGTTTGCATGGATTACCTGAATTCTGGCATTTCCTAACTCTTGGATGCTTTGCTTTGTGACCACAATAATGTTCTTTTAATGCAGTTTTTAGTATAGCATATTATGATTTTTTTTTGTACTGCGCATTTTAAATTTATAAAATTGCCTAGAAATGCTTAGTATAAACTGAAATACAAAAAGAAATAAATTAAATGACTGTAGGACTCCAGAACTCTCAAAACTAGAATAATTCATAAGCACTAAATTTTCATAAAATGAAATAATCAAATACATTCTAAATAGCAACAGCTATTTATTCAACCTGCAGTGAAATTTATGCTTGTGGAAGAATGAAAGTTTCTGAAATATAATTAAAGACACTTTCATTTCTGTTCACTACTCACTCATGTTTCCCATTGCCATTAACAACCAGAATACTGTGTAGACAAGAAAAGTAATCTCTTTGGTTTATACGCCCAACTGCAAGATATAATGATTGAGTTTATATCTAACAACTCCATGTAATAGCTGGGTTTCCTCATACAATTCTTCATGCCACTATGGATTTCTTGCATGCCATTTTAGAACGTTCTTGGCCCTTGTGGATTTTGTAGAGGGAGATTCGGCGCATGCTATCACGAACTAATTCACATTCTAAGGAAGTTTCAAGCACAGGATGACTTAAGTCTAGTCTTTTTTGCCCCCTGTAGTGGTGGAATGTCCCTTGCATACTTGCATGCTGATTGTTCTCAAATGTGACACAACATATGCT
This sequence comes from Chelonoidis abingdonii, assembly GCF_003597395.2. Taxonomy (NCBI): domain Eukaryota; kingdom Metazoa; phylum Chordata; order Testudines; family Testudinidae; genus Chelonoidis; species Chelonoidis abingdonii. Next base: position 61,525,339 of record NC_133771.1, on the reverse strand, counting down.
GACATTCCACTATGTTTTACAATGATAAAGTAATGCATTCTACTCTCATTATGGGTTAATTTGTGGTTAGGACTAACATGTGCAGAAAAACAGGAGGAAGTAAGGACTCCTCTGCCCCCTAGCACAGCTGCATTACACCAGCATGGATTGCAGCTCCAGCCAGGCACAAGAATAGCAGGGACTTTATGCCTGATACTTCTTACTCTGAGCAAGTGGGAGAGAGAGTTAGAGCCATGGCTCCATCCCCACAAGCACTGGCCAGAGGATCTGGCTGGCCATAAGTATGGGAAAACATGCTGAAGAGGGCTGTAGCACATGGCTCTGTTTATGGAGCAAAAAGAATGTATTGGAGGAATTGCAACTCCACTTCTCAGAGAAGCAAGGCCCCAGATCCTCAAAGCACTGAAGACTGGCAAAGCATAAAACTTGTGTATCAATTAACAGTTTTCTGATACCCAGAAGAACATTCACTTAGGGTGTTTTTTTACATTTAGAAACAACTTTCATACCATAAGTTACAGCGATTTCGTGTATTTTTTTCATATTACAAATCACCTTATCTTGACTTTGTTTATTATCACACCTTACAGCATTATCCATTATTGAGATGTGTAATACTATATAAGGCCCCAATTGTGTAAACATATGCATTGCACAAGCTTAACTTTATGCCTGTGATTAAGTCCTGAGTCAATGGGGCTAGTCATGTATGTAAAATTAAATGAACATACAAATGTTTGCAGGACCGAGGCCTAAATTGCATATTCCCATCATCACTCTATGTCACAGCTCATCCCACTGAAAAGCCATCAGATGTTTTCTAAAGAATTCTAGTGCAGAAAAGATTCCAGTTACAAAGATCAAGGTGGTAAAACACAGGGAGCTGAGTCATATAACTGCTCCCTGGTCAGAGTCCCTGAAGTGGAGGGCAGAGGAGAAGCAGGCCCTATAGGCAGAAGGCTTCTGAACAGAAGAGCATGCTGTCTCTTTTTCTCGCTTCAGTGTAATTATCTGGATGGACAATTTGAAATGGTTGTCTGAACAGCCAAGGTGTACAGGAGCCAACCCAGAAATGTTTCATGACTTGATTGCTGTGAAAATTCTAATAAAGCCAACTTGTGTAGAGACTGAAACTCGACCTCTGTCTCTCAGTTAAGGAACTGTGACAAACAGAGCAAGGGTGTAATATTTCTAACCCAAGAGCTGAGCAGACTCCTTGTAAATGGCGCCCAGTGGGTAAAACCTCCATCCCCTTCCTGGGATAAAAAGGCAAGTAAACAGAGAACCAACACAGTTATGAAAGTTCTCTTTTGTTTTATTTTGCAAGCTACAAAGTCTCTGTGTGCCAATGTTTGGCTGCTTTTAGGGCTTCAATGTGTGGTTGCTTTTAGGGTAAATAGATAGTTGGCACTAGGGTCTTGAAAGTGTTTTCCATTAATCTGGAGAATGTTTTGAGGCAAGAAATTTAAAGCAACTGTATCACAATGAAACTTTTCTAGCACTTTTCTTGTTCCTAAAAACCTGGCTATGCCCTGCTCCACCAAGTACTAAAGCTCTCTATTTCACAACTCCTTTCCAACTCAGCCTGCTTTGACTTTCTGCTTCTACTATGTGCCTGTGATAATGCTATTTGTCTGAACACATTTTGATCTTAACTCCCACATTTTTCATTAATATTTCACTGGTTCTTGCCATCTGTAACCCAGAGCCTCATCAAGACAGACACCAAGTTAACTTTGAACCCTGACATGGAAAACTAAACTAGAGGGTACACTTGAGAGCAGGAGGCACACAGACCAGGGGAGGCTTTTATTCTTGTTCTGCTACTAAACTGGATTAATTTGAAAAACCCAGATTTCTCACCCCAGAAACATTAAAAAACTTGGTTACAGATAGATGTGGCAATGAAAAACTACTACAATTTCAGAAGTCTTATTTTATTCTACTGTTTGAAAATCTAAATAAAGAAACTTATTAATTTAAAATGAGAAAGAAGCCAGTTTTGTTGAGTAGGAACAATTTAATGAGCATTAACTAAGTTTGAAAATCATCTTCCTTTCTATGAACCTAATAGAAATACCTACAAGAATACTAGTTTGTTGGCTGATGTAAAAGTTACCAAGCACAGAACTATTGAAAGAACTCACAAAGTTTGCATACCACACTGATACAACAATTTGGTGTTGAAATAGTCAGAAAAGGGGAAAGTGGAATTGTCCCTTCATGCTTATAAGGAGATTAATTTGCAAATAACCATCTTCCTGGAATAAACTCCTTCCTCTATTTATGCACAGGGATGATACACAGCAATGGGCTAGTGATGGATTAGTTGACTGCACTAAGAAAAAAAGAACCAGTCCTAAATATAAAATGAAGACTTCCCTTGGACAGAGACCAAATCCAAATAAAGTAGATATTATATGAAAGGCTTGTATTAGCTAGGAGCCAAATGGAGGGGACACAAAGAGGTTAGCTTCTGAGACTCTAAATCAGTAGTAGCAGGAAAATAAGGGATGAACTACCTCTGTAGATTTTTATAAAATCAACCCAATCCTTCCTAAGGCATTGCTTGCTAAGTTTTATATCTCCAGAATCTAGGCCAAACAGGTGCCTGTTGGCAATTAGCCTTGATGAGCCAACAGAAATCTACTGAGAGCAATGCTAACAAACCTAACTGCTAGCAGCTGTGAGTCCTTGGGCTCCCTTGTGGTGTTCAGCCTCCTGATCACAGGTCCCTACAGGGATTCTGGCATCACACCTGATAGTAAAATGGATGAAAATATGACAGTTCAATTTTGTTGAATTCTTGGCAGACTAGGGATGCACTTTTGCATAAAGTAAGAAATTTGTGAGTAGCTCTTTATTAATGTATGTAAGCGTATAATTCATTTCTATTAGTTTGCAACATAATAAGCCTGGGCCAGGGGACATTATCCACTTGGTTAAGGTCCCAAGTTTATTAAGCAAAATGTTTTGCAGAAGCTAATATGATTAGAGATGGTTTAGAGGTAGCTGGATTAATCACAGTGGAGTGAAAGTAATAAATTTGTAATGTTGTATCTTCTTATCTACACTCCTATTTCCATAGCCACATTATCTGATCACTTTTATCCTGGTATTGATCTAGCTTGTGCAGCTGTTACCTTCTCAGCATTCTTTTCAGATTTTTCTCAGCTAATTTCAGTGTCATTGTTCCATAAGGGATATAGGATGAAGAAGGAAACTGCAGACGATCATTAAGGACCAGAGTAACATCAAGATGAAAACACTAGCAATTTTTATTTTCCTCCAGTTATTTGAAGGGATCTCACAGAACATATACAAAATAATCTAATAAAGATTGTGAATGCAGAGCAATGTGTGTCAGAGGTAAAATCTTGTGGACTGCTGGCACAAATAAAAACAAATTCTAAACAGGGGCTCCCCTCCCAGAAATTGCTTGGCACTCCAAATCAGGAAATTGAGAAATATGAATTGCTTAACTTAGGAGTAAATACAATATTTCATGTTAGTGCCTTTCACTCATTAATATGAACAATGCAGGACCAGAATGACATTTATTTTTGTGAATTTATTTCCATTCTTAGTATGCCTGAATTCCATTCTAATAAAACCAAAAGTTAAAAGCTAAAACTCTTCTTATCAAATATTGCTCTTTGTGGGATATTAACTGTTCTACATAGAATAATAAAGTATTTAATAGAACACAGAGAAATGTTTCTTATTGCTATTGCTTTCTCAACATTCCAGATGTGGTACCTTTAGCTGAATGACATGATAACTTAGGTCTTGATCCTTTACGATGCTTTGCCTGGGCAAATACCGGCCCCACTAAGACCTATTGCATTGTAGAAGTTTTGCTGTAAAGGTTAATTATGAAAAAAAATCCCTTCATATTATAGTATCTGTGACTTCTTAACTACAAAACCAACTCAGTAGCCAATATTTTATCAGTAGAAGCATGCTAGCTCCACCCTATTTTGGTCATCGTGAGATTTTATGGCATATACCAATTGAAGTTATGTCTTATGTGTGTTTTTGTCCTCTTTATCATTAGAAAGGGTAAGATCCTCATCCCCACTACAGCCTTGATCTGTACTCCTCTGATGCAGGAATTTAGGAAGGCAGCTGCAAATTATCTTTCTGGAGACCCATTCAAAAGCCTTGGCATAGAGACATGTTGTGGGGATGGGGCTGCAACATGTAGTACTGTGAAGATTTAGGATAACCCACAGCCCCAAGGCCTGAGGTGTTCTGTGCCCTCACCAATTATTAGGGGGGTGTGCTCCCGCTTGCCCCCCATTGTGCACACCCCTGCACACCTAGATACATTAGATCAGTCCTGTTTTCTTGACCTGTAAACAGGGTTCTCCTCTCCCTGCTGTTCATCTCTTCCTGTTAATTTCTTCTAATGAAGTCCCTGTAATATCTTCAGTAGCCTTTGACTGAGTATGCAAATTGCCTTCCATCGTAAGACACACAATACAGAATTGTCATCCAGGGACATAAATGTCTCCCTACCTCTTGTTTGGTGGAACCTGACCTAAGTCATGCTATCTCTGGGTGACCTGCCTTTAACTTGAGGGCTTTAGAACATAATTTCCAGTATATGCACATATCTCCTTACATATTATCCACACAAGCATTTTGCAAAGATTATGATAACCAATGTGACACAGGCTTTCAGAAGAAACTGTACATTACACAGCAGACCCCATTTTATTGGAGTTGCGAGGGCCAACATTAGACTTTCTGGGACTGAGGACTGAAGCTGAAGCCTGAGCTCCAACCCCACGTGGGATGGCAGGGCTTGGGATGTGACCCCTTTTTCCCATACCTGAGGCACTGTGGCCCAGTCTCTGCCCCTCTCCCAGGGTCATGTAGTAACTCTGCTGTCAGAAGGGGCTCATGGTGTGGTGAAGTTTGAGAACCTCTGCTCTAGGCTGAACTAGAAAGTAAATACTAAACCTGGAGAATCCTTGTAACCCTTTTGCACCTCTGTGACCTCTGGTATCAGCGGTTCTTAGGTCACACCATGGTGGTCTTAATTACAGGGGCCACCACAGCAGCTCAGAAAAAAGATGGCTTAAAGCCACCTTGGTTCCCCTTCACCTTTCCTAGAGGCACAGCTCAGAACAGGCCCAAGAACTTCAGGATAAAGGCTTTTGACATTTTTCTGATTTTGGCTTTTTAATTCCTTGTACATTTTTCCTTATGACAAATTCCTCAGTTTCATTTAATATGCCATAAGAAAAACAATTAAAATGTTCTCTAATATTTTATGATTTTTTCCAGTTTATAGTAGGTATTTTTACTGACTCTTACCAGCATGAATAGGCTAAAATAGGGAATGAACAAGTTAAAATTACTTAGACAAGTTCAATGTCTTCAAGTCACCAGGGCCTGATGAAATACATCCTAGAATACTCAAGTTGCTGACTGACTGATGAGGTATCTGAGCCATTAGTGACTATTGTTGAAAAGTCATGGAAGATAGGAGAGATTCCAGAAGACTGGAAAAGGGCAAATATAGTGCCCATCTATAAAAAGGGAAATAAGGACAACCCTGGGAATTACAGACCAGTCAGCTTAACTTCTGTACCTGAAAGATAATGGAACAAGTAATTAAGCAATCAATTTGCAAACACCTAGAAGATAATAAAGTGATAAGTAACAGTCAGCACAGATTTGTCAAGAACAAATTATGTCAAACTAATTGCATAACTTTCTTTGACAGGGTAACAAGCCTTGTATATAGGGGAAGCAGTAGATGTGGTATATCTTGACTTTAGTAAGCCTTTTGATACTGTCTTGCATGGCCTTCTCATAAACAAACCAGGGAAATACAACTAAGATGGAACTACCATAATGTGAGTGCATAACTGCTTTGAAAACCATTCTGAGAGAGTGGTTATTGGTGGTTCATAGTCATAATGGAAGGGCATAATGAGTGGGGTCCCACAGGATTCAGTTCTGGGTCCAGTTCTGGTCAATATCTTCATCAGTGATTTAGATAATGATATAGAGAGTACACTTATAAAGTTTGCAGCAATTACCGAGCTGGAAGAGTTTGCAAGTGCCATGGAGGATAGGATTAAATTCAAAATGATCTTGACAAACTGGAGAAATGGTCTGATGTAAACAGAATGAAATGCAATAAGGACAAATGGAAAGTACTCCACTTATGAAGGAACAATCAGTTGCACACATACAAAATGGGAAATGATTGCCTAGGAAGGGGTACTGTGGAAAGGGAACTGGGGCTCACAGCGGACCACAAGCTAAATATGAGTGAACAATGTAACACTGTTGCAAAACAAGCACACAGTATTCTGGTAGTATTAGCAGGAGAGTTGTAAGCAAGACACAAGAAGTAATTTTGCCGTTTTACTCCATGCTGATTAGGCTTCAGCTGGAGCATTGTGTCCAGTTCTGAGCGCCATATTTCAGAAAATATGTAGACAAATTGGAGAAAGTCCAGAGAAGAGCAATAAAAATGATTACAGATTTAGAAAAAAAGATCTATGAGGGGAAATTGAAAAAAAATGGTTTTATTTAGTCTGGAGAAGAGAAGACTGAGAGGGGACATGATAATATTTTTAAAGTACATAAAAGGTTGTTACAAGGAGAAGGGAGAAAAATTATTCTCCTTAACTTCTGAGGATAGGACAAGAAGGAATGGGCTTAAATTGCAGTAAGGGTGGTTTAGGTTGGACATTAGGAAACTTCCTAACTGTCAGGGTGGTTAAGCACTGCAATAAATTGCCTAGGGAGGTGGTGGAATCTCCATCATTGCAGGTTAGAAAAACAGCTGTTAGGGATGGTCTAGATCAGTGGTTCTCAAAGCCAGTCCACCGCTTGTTCAGGGAAAGCCCCTGTCGGGCTGGGCCAGTTTGTTTACCTGTCTTGTCCGCAGGTTCGACTGATCACAGTTCTCACTGGCCGCGGTTCGCCACTCCAGGCCAATGGGGGCTGCAGGAAGTGGCGCAGGCCAAGGGATGTGCTGCCATGAGTGCAGGGACTGGACTATATGACGTCTCAAGGTCCCTTCCAGTCCTATGAGTCTATGATTCTATGAATTGAGAACATGTAGCCAATTAATATTGGTAATTTAAATGTTCACATTTGGATGCCTTTTTGGAGGACATGCTTTAGTCAGACACAAGTCATTGGGCTCAATACAGGAGTAACTATATTAAATGGTATGGCCTGTGTTACAGAGGATGTCAGATTAATGGTCCCTTCTGGCCTTATAACCTATGAGGTTTTGCTTTCCAAAATGAAAGTTTGAATTTTGAAATATTACTGGGCTTGATACTGCAAACCTCTATGGATCAAATTCCCATTAGAGTCAATAGGAGTTCTGCCTATGTGGAAAATGCAAGATAAGGCTTATTTTTTGTGGGAGTTTGGGATACTTGTAAATGTCCTATTTTATGTAACACAAGATGGAACTAATTTCTCAAACAAAGGAAAATACTTTAAAATATGTTTTTGTATGTTATGATATTTTAAAGATGTGAGCCCATGAGAAAACATTATCAGAAGGACTTTTAGCAGCATGTCATATTTTCCACTGTGATTGGCAAAAAACTATGTAAGCATAATGGATATCACACGAGATTATGGGGAAGGAGAATGCATGTCTTTACTTAAATTGTAAATCATGAACAAGCTGTTTGCTCAGATAAACTGGTAAGTGAAATGGTTTATTAGGTAGGAGACTGGCTCAGGAAAGATAATGAAAATGAAGACTTTATTTAATCTTTAGTTCTAGCTGGTAGTGACGAACGATTGACGTCACATGATAACTCTGCTGTGATCTGCCATATTCATTGAAATTCATTGGTGGTCTCACACTCTCAGTAGTTAGGTGTTCATGCTATGACATGGCAATCATAACTGGTACCTTTCCACAGCAGGAAAGCCAGAGATAGAGGTCCTGAGCCAAAACTTGCTGAAAGTTTCTCATTCATACCAAGAGGGCTAGATTCAGGCGAGAATGGGCATGTTTGGATGAGGCACAGTATTACTGGTCAGATAGTGGCTGTTCTGTGGACAGATAAAAAACTTGACTTCTCTGCATTTTGCTCTGAGCCTGCTGCCACTCAGACTCTATGGGTACATCTACATTTGAGCTGGGAGATGTGATTCCCATCTTGCATAGACTGCTTGTGCTAGCTTTAGTCAAGCTAGCATATGAACAATACCAGCATAGCTGGGGGTAGCGCGGGTGCCAGGCTGGGCTAGTCACTTGAGCATATACCTCCCAGGCCCCCCCTGAGTTGTAGTATAGTGTAGTTAGAAGTACCTCTCATCATCTTTATCACAGACCATGATGTAGGCCGTGTCTACAATGGCAAGTTTCTGCACAGTAAAGCAGCTTTCTGCACTGTAACTCCCGAGGCGTACACACTGCCAAGCCACTTAGTGTGCAGAAACTGCACAGTTGTAGCGCTTTAAAAAAACCACCCTGATGGGAGGCATACAGCTTTCTGCGCTGGGAGTACAGTGTCGCAGTGCCAGTGTAGACACTGTGGCAATTACCGCACTGCGATTGGCCTCCAGAAGGTGTCACACAATGCCTGTTATCATCTCTCTGGTCATCACTTTGAACTTACTGCCCTGCTCTCAGCTGACCAACCGTCATCACCACTCCATGAATTCCTTTGGAAAATTGAAAGTCCCCTTCCTGTTTACTCGGTGACATGTGCAGTGGTCTCAGTGCATCTTTCCAAGTGGCCATGTCTGCTCCATGCACCAGGTGATCCCCAACTTGGAGCAATGCCGAGCTGCTGGACCTCGTCAGCATTTGTGGAGAGGAGGCTGTCCAGTCCCAGCAGTGCTCCAGCCATAGGAATTATGATCCCTATGGACAGATTTCATGATTCATGATAGAAAGGTGTCATGACCGGGACACACTGCAATGGAGGGTAAAAGTGAAGGAGTTGCGGAACACCTACCACAAGGCATGGGAGGCAAACCACTGCTCTGGCGCTGAGCCCACAAGCTACCAGTTCTACAAAGAGCTGGACGCAATACTCTGTAACAACCCCACCTCCACTGCGAAGGTCCCTGTGGATACTTTGTTGCCTTGCATGCCAATTGAGGGTGGACTGAGCCAAGAGGAGGAAATCTTGGATAAGGATGGGAAGGGGGACCCAGAGGCAGAGGATGACTTGGAGGCCAGAGATACATGCAGCCAGGAGCTATTTTCTACCCTGGAGGAGCCTAGCCAGTCACAGCAGTCAGATCTTGGTAAAGCACAAACAGGAGAGGAGGCCTCTGGTAAGTGGATCTGATTTTGGGAATCTCTGAAGCGAATTGTTGGGGGCAGGAGGGTTGCAGAAAGCAGGCTTGTCTTCCACTGCATGCCTAGTCTGAACAGTGGAACAGGCTGTTGACTGACTCCTTCATTTCAAGGGAATCTCTCTCAGAGAGCTCCAGGAAACTCTCATGGAGATACTGGGGCAATCCACTGTCACAGGTTCTTTGGCAGAGCTGCTTTGTTTCTTGCCCCATTAATGGTAACTTTCCTGTGCCACTGGGCCATCATGGGAGGAGCGCAGAACAATGCTGCATACAGGCAAGCTGCATAGGTGCCAGGGCAGAAGCTCCAGTATTGGAGAAGACCATCCTTTGATTCCCTGCTCACTTTCAACAGTGAGATATCTTCCATAATGATCACATCCTGTGGAAATTGTGGAGACAGGAATGATTATCAGTGCCCCCCTCCCTATGGTGCTGGCTTTCCCCAAGAACCACGTGCCCAGTGTACAGCAGGGTCTTGGAAGAGTGATTCACCCTGCCCCTGCGGCTTCTCACCATATTGGGGGTCTTGTGGCTCATGTGTGCTTGCCTGGGGTCAGCCAGTTAGTGACAGGTGTGTGTGTACTGGCTGTGTTTTAAAGTATATGATCCCTGGACATACACAAATCTTTAGCCATCCCGGGATCCGTCCCCCTCCCAGATGATGTATTTTTTCATTTGACCCTCTCCACCAGTTGTTGTCCTTTAATAAAAGAATTGTGTTGGTTTGAAAGCAATCTTTATTCTATTAATTGAAAACAAAAAGAACACTGCAAAGCAACATACAATTATGTTAAACCCCCTTATTGCATCATGTGCACCAATCACCTCCTAGCATTATAAGCACTGCAATCCCAAGCATAGCAACAAATATTTCAGCTTCAACTTCAAAGCTGGCTTTCAGCTTCAAATTGCTGCCTCAAGGCATCCCTGATCCTCATGGCCTGCGCTGTGCCCCTCTAATAGTCCTGGTCTCTGGCTGTTCAAACTCACCCTCCAGGTGCTGAGCCTCTGTAGTCCAGCCCTGAGTGAAGCTTTCACCCTTCCCTTCACAAATATTATGTAGCATGCCACATGCAGTTATAAGCATAGGTATATGGTAATTGGCCAGGTCTAGCTTCCCATAGAGGCATCCCCAGCAGGCTTTTAAATGGTCAAAAGCACACTCAACAGTCATTCTGCACCTGCTCAGCCTGTTGTTGAACCGCTCATTGCTGCTGTCAAGTTACCCCGTCTGTGGCTTCATAAACCAAGGCATTAAGGGGTAGGTGGGGTCTCCCAGGATCACAATGAGCATTTCTACTTCCCCTACAGTAATCTTCTGGTCCTGGAAGAAAGTTCCTGCTTGTAGCTTCCTGTACAGGCCAATGTTCTGAAAGATGTATGTATCATGCACCTTTCTGGACCAGCCTGCGTTAATGTCTGTGAAACACCCATAGTGATCCACGAGCACCTGGAGGATCATTGAGAAATACCCCTTGTGATTAATGTACTCTTGGCTAGGCAGTCTGGTGCCAGAATTGGAATGTGCGTGCTATATATCATCCCTCTGCAGTTAGGGAAGCCAATTTGTGCAAAGTCATCCACAATGTCACGCACGTTGCCCAGAGTCACAGTCTTTGGGACCAGGATGAGATTAATGGCCCTGCACACTTCTATCAACACAAGATCAGCAGTCGACTTTCCCACTCCGAATTGGTTAGCAACCGATTGGTGGCAGTCTGGAGTAGTGCAATCACCACAGTGCAATCGCCACATGCTTCTCCAATGACAGGGCAGCTCTCATTCTCGTGTCCTTATGCTTCAGGGCTGGGGAGAGCTCATCACACAGTCCTATGATGTGGCTTTCCTCATCCAAAAGTTCTGCAGCCACTGCTCATCATCCCAGACGTGCATGATGATGTGATCCCACCACTCAGTGCTTGTTTCCTGAGCCCAAAAGTGGCATTCCAACATGGTCAGCACCTCTATGAATGTCACAAGCAATCTCGTGTTGTAGCTACTACGCGTGGTGAGATCAAAGTCGCACGCCTCTTGCCTTTGCAGTTTAAGGAATAACTCAACTGCCATTCGTGATGTGTTGGTCAGAGTGAGCAGCTTACTGGTCAGCAGTTCGGGATCCATTCCTGCAGTCCAAAGAGGCAGGGTATGCACTCCAAAAACCATTGACAGATGGCGCCAAATGCAGATGGAAGCACAGGGATTTCTGGGATTCGAAGCAATGCATCAGAGGTCACTGGGACAGGACCCAGGATGCTGCACAACCCCCTCTGCCTTCCCACAAGTCTTAGCAGCAGAAGAGGAAGAAATGCTCTGTGGGATAGCTGCCCAGAGTGCACCGCTCTGAATACCGCTGCAAATGCCACAAGTGTGAACATGCTATTGCGCAGGCAGATGACAGTGTGAACAGATGACTGTAACTGCCGGTGCTGTAACTTTGCCAGTGTAGATGTGCCCTTAGGGACACTGTGATGATAAACCAATACAGGTTAATTTATTCTGGGAGCTACATAGAATTTCAAGGACCAATGGCCCAAATCAAGAGTAACTTTAAATGTATTATAGCGAAATGCAGTCTCTTCTCTACCACAAGGAACACTACAGAATCTACCCATTGAAAACTGCCCCCCCGCCTTATTTTATTTTATTCAATTTTAAAAATCAAATAAACAAATAAATCCCAACCTCTATTACTGCTAGTATTTTCATTTTGCAGTTTTGGACTGCGTCTTTCAATATATTTTCTACGGGTTTGCTTTATTTCACAGTTCTGCCTTGGAGATAATATGGTGCTGACCCATCCTGCAGGGAAGGAGGGAAGATGGGACGAGACACTGAATGAAGGCATTCTGCCTCGGAGAAGCAGCTTGCCTCCTGGAGCTCCCTGGTCTACATGAGAGTGCACAAACTGCTGCACATTTTTGACTACTGTGAAAAACTCTGTGGAGATTCCCACAAACATTCTTTTAATAAAATGTTAACCCAGCGTCTGAGAGTATTTAAATTTCAAAATTTCCCAGGGGCCAGTCCTTGGCAACTCTTCTGCCATTTCCTTATAGCTCATTTTATGTGGGTTAGCATTTTCTGGCTATAATTCTGTCATCTGAGCTCCCTGGATTCCTTTTCAGATATTAAAGGACTACCACTTCACAGCCTGCACATTATCCCATGAGGGAAGAAAGCAGTATTAACCCTCTTCCATAAGCAGGGATGCCAAGGCACACAGAAATCCAGTGACTTGCTCAAGGTTTGACAGGAAGTCTGTGAAGGAACCAGGAATAAAAACACAGATCTCCTTATTCTTAGTCCTGTCTTTTAGCCATATAAGGGTATGTCTACACTGCAGTCATGAGTGTGATTAGCAGCTCATGTAGACATACGCATGCTAGCTGTGCTCTAGCTAGTTTGCTAAAAATGGAAGTGAGAATGCAGCAGCATGGGCTTAAGCACTGGCTACACTCCGAGTACATTCCTGGGGGGGAGGTGTCTGGTAGCTTGTGTAGCCTGTGCTGAAGGGTCCCCACTGCTGTTTTTAACAAGCTAGCTAGAGTACAGCTAGCATGGGTATGTCTCCATGAACTGCAAATCATACCCAGGGCTGCAGTGAAGATGTACCCGCAGCAAGAGTTCTTCCTGCACTATAACCCCTATACTGCTGCTAAGTTGGCGACACTTTGGATTAGTTATGATTGAAAAATTGGGTATCATCATATGTCCTGTCCTTATAGGCGAGTTGTTCCTCTGCATTGCATCCATGTTTGCTGCCAGGAGTTTGCAAACGACACATAAAAGCACATGCTTTTGGGTGGGAACAGAGGGAATTGTGGGTTTTTGACCCCAACGCTCCACAATTGCTTTAGCGTTGCAGAGGCATCCTGCAAAATCCAGCGACAATTTCACTGGAAGTGGTGTGCTTGGAGGTGGTGTGAAGGGCACTGGGATGTCTATTCACAGTGCAACAAGCTTTTGTGGATATATTTGATGGAGTGTGACTATAGTGCGCTGGTACATGTGCCAGAGTGTGAAAGCACCGTCACTGGCATTCTGTCAACAGAACTTTTACCAGCACAACTTTCTGGTGTAGATGGAGCCTGTGATACTGTTGCCCATATTCTGCCGCTAAAACTGGGGATACTTAGGGTTAGTTGTTATTAACAAGTTGCCTCTGTAAATTAAGTGACAGATTTATTTAGCCTCCTGAAAATTCGCTAAATTTTAGGAGATGATATTAGTTTTGGGAGAACGCTACTACAGAGTAACCACCTACTGTAAAAGACACTCAAGTGTGAGTTATGTAGAGGAATGGAAGGGATAGATAGATGGCAGGGATGTCCTGGAATGAAACTGGCACGTATACAGACGTTCCCCAGGTTACACAAATCCAACTTACAGAAAACAAGACTTACGGAAAAAGTTCCATAAGTTCTGTAAGCCTTTTTTTTTTTTCCTTATTGTCAGAGATACGTTCCTGACTTACACAAAATGCGACTTATGCAAGGCATTCCGGAACGAAATGCTTGCGTAAGTCGGGGAGCTTCTGTATAGCAGCACAAAACCCCAGTGAATGTTTATCTGTCAGTCCAAAAGTTAGCAGGATTAGAGAAAGCACACAGCTTCTGTCCACACTGTGCAGTCCAAAAAAAACATTTCATCACAATCTCCAGTGAGAAAAAGAGCACTTTTTTGCAGAGTTGCACAGAAATGGGCTCCCACCACAATACTAGAATTTTCTATTTTATGTGCTATTTATTTTCAATCAATGCAGGCATGCCTATGCCTGCAAGGCGAGCTTTGCTTGTAGTCTTCACCTGTGGAGAGTCCCAGTCTCTGGTTTCTTGGGTTCTTCCCCTTTCTTGACTGAATAAAGAGCACACCGGGACGTCTTTGAAAAAGTAACTTCATTCACTGCAGATTTCTCATTTCCAGAGATCCCCAGCTGGGCCTGCTCTGTGCTCCAATGCCATCCACCCACGACACATCAAAGCCTGTTGAATTAATCATCTAGCATCACTTAGAGGGAATGGAGTTTTGAAAATGAGGCCATTTAAAATCTGCAAGGCCCTAAGCATCTGGTGACTCAGATGAAGTGCATTCCCATACAAAACTTGCCAAATTCATAGCAAGCACAATTAATCTTATTTCCCAAATTTTGTATCCTCTTCTGTCTACCTGTGTCTCACTTGCCTTTTATTTTATTATTATTATTATTATTATTTTGTATTGCACTCTGCTTTGCTAAAAGAGACCTAGCTTTAGAAGTGCTCCACTATGTTTGATGTAAGTGCCTGGTAGCTGTTATAGTTTCCTTTTTAAATGAGTTTAGAAGCAAGGGGGAGAGAAAAAGAGAAAGAAAAGAAAAACAACAAAACAAACAGAAACATGTAAACAAATGTCTTATTGAGGGTTGGCTGCTACTGATACAGACTTTCCCGCTGGAGCCCAGCAGTATTTCCAACATGCTCTTGTGTACTATCCTTGGCATTCAAATTTATTAAGAATTTACAAACCAGCAACTCTATGCATTACTGATACCCCACAAATTGCAACCCTGAATCACTGTCAAAAGCATCCAGCATAAATAAATAGAAGAGCAATGGCTAAGGCTGACATGGATGCAGACAATGAAAGGCGTATTCCCACCCTGAATAAAAACAGCAATAGAAAAAATATTTCCTGAAATGTTTATACATTGTATCCCAGAAGACCCACACAATGAAAACAAAACATATCCTTGTGATTGGATGGATTTGATGTGCAAATGGTTACTAAAGAATGATTTATAAAATTTTGAGGTCTTGAATTCATGTTGCATAAATAGTTATATCCATAGCTCTTATGACTGTAAAACCTTATACACTGAGCTGAAATTTTACACTATTTGTTTAGCACCAACCATATGGTTAATGCTATACAAAACACAGAACTAAGTAAAAAAAAGGCCTTGCTCTGAGGAGTTTACACGCTAAAGAACAGATACTTAGAAGATGGGGCATACTGGGAAATCCAAAGGAGGGTATTAGTTTATTATTTGTTATTAATAAAGTCAGTCACACCAAATTGCTTCATATTACTGCTCAGCTGACTCATGAGGATAGCCCCATTGATATTACTGGGACTTCTCCTATGATAAAGGCAAGCAGCATTTGGCTGTGATACAGAGACAGGCATGGAGCTTAACCATGTGCGGTTTTACATAATCTGTCATAACAGCTCTCATTATAATGTTGCAAACTTACGGTGTGAACAGTGCCTTATAAGGTTTATGGTGTATGACTCCTTGTAGAGAATATTCTCCTTTCCATATCACACACACTATACAGCACTCACAGGAAAACACAAGAGACTGTTACTTCCGTGCACCCCCAGGATACAAATTGCTGTAAACTGGGCAGGGATCTCGGCCCCTTTCAGTGGCATGCTAAGCTCATTGTTAATACATGCCAGATCATCCAACTGGTTGGTGTTACATGAGGCCTCCCCTTGCCCTTTGGGGAGCTAGGAAAGGATTGTAGCTAGTGAACTCCCCACTCAGCTGATGTGGTTCCATAGTTCCCTTGACTCTGGGCTTTGGCTAAATGCCACAATCTAGCCCTAAATCTGCCATTTTCTCCCAGACCTGAATTTCAGGTAGTGATACATCTTCACATACCATATGTTGCATGACTTCTTGATCTTCCCAGAATCCTTAGTTTGGTATTGAAAAAGTCTTGTCTCTCCTCAGTGACTATTTTCCTCCTTCATTGCTGATCTGAAAAAAGCAGGCAGTAAAGTCAAATGTGAGTGGTCAAAACCACTAACATGAAAATCTTTTTCATGCTGTCCCTGAGTTTGTTCCTGTGCTTTGACTTTTATGGTCATGGAATGGATTCCTGTGATGGGGAATCTGAGAGCTGAGAATTAAGAATCTACAGGTCAGGTTGCATAATGTGGCCTGGCCACTTCGAGCTCTATGTTCTTTGGAGTGTTATGTCACGTGATGTGTCCAGAAGAATTCTGCCCACTTTTTCCAGTTCTGTGTGTGTAAACCGCAGTTAAATGTCTGTCAGCTAAAGAACAGTACTTTTAACAGCGCAGCAGCTGCTAGTTCATATAGGTTAGTTCTTTACTGCAGCAACCACTACAACTGTTTCCTTGTGCTGCCCCTGTCGGTCTGTCTGGTTCCACCTGTTGTTCCTGGGTTTATATTTAGACTCTAAGCTTTTTAGGGGAGGGATTGTCTTTTTATTCTTATACAGTGCCCAGCACAATGGGGTCATGGTCCATGACCAAGCAATGCTGCAATAATCATAATCGTCATAATTAATGATACAACTAATAATTGCTCTGCCAGCAGTGGATGGGACCTCACATGCTAAGGGGGAGCTTGAAACCACAACCTGGCTGAGAGGCAAGAGTGTAACCAAATGATTCATGATGAGGATATACATTTTCTTGTGTAATTGGTGCTGAGAGAACACCCTTTGCAATCCACGCCACATTTAAACAACTATGATGTAAGAATTTATAGGAATGAGGCTGGTGACGAGATTGGTTTTGCCACATTTGTTTCATGTCACATTGGTGTATTTTTTCTTTTAGTTTATTCACTTTGGCTTCATCACACTCAGCTGATCATCTGTCTTTTTTGTACTGATGAAATATATGGATCTTCCAGCATTTACCACATGCGCTTGTCCTAACATATGATCCCAGAGTTATTGGATACAGGCCGCAGCTCTCTAGCTGGGTGGTCAGGTTTGTTCATTTAACTGACTGAGAATTGCAAAATCAGGCTCACTCCCAAAAGTGAGTCCAGGACCTAATTAGTCCAATTTAAGATATATGGAAGTAAATCTGATAGACTGTACATACTGTTAATCATTTCAGTTTCACAGTCACAGAAAATCCCAGTCAGTAAATGGCAACCTTTCAAAGAATGAATAAGAAACCACAGCAGGATTGAAACTGCAAATAAGCAAATTGTTTTACAGATTTAATCAGCCTCATGTGTTTATTATCAACAACTTCTAAAGGGATTTGTTACTGATGAAGAAGAACAGCCAGCAGGAAACAGGGGCATTCTGCAGTAAATTTGAGAATTCTAATCAAGATGAGGAATGGGTATAAATTCTGTTCCTTTGATATCTGACCTCCTCATTTTATTAGGTAACAACTATTTATGTGCTCTGTTTTTCTGAGGTAACAGATTCGGTTGGATGCATTTTTGTTTTCTACTATCAGCTAAAAGAGAAAGTAATTATAACCTAAATTTTTAAACGTTATTTTCAAATGAATGAATAACTCAATAAACAAATTAGTTGCACTTCAGCGGTGGGGAAAAATACCCTGTCTGGTGGTGATGATGTAGTGTCCCTCACAGTGTAAAAGGAAGGAGCTAAGAGAAATACAGGGCTATGTTGAAAATAATACTTCACATAAAATAAATGTTCACAATTTGGCACATCAAAGGGGAATTAAAATAACATGAAATCTATTATTCTGACACAGTCTATAGTGTTCAAGTCACACACAAACCCTGTTAGAAACTGGATATACATCCTTTCTTCCCTGTATTGTATGAATAGATATAGTAACGTAGCAAGATAGATAGATAGATAAAAGCTCTAGCTGAACACAACTTAATGTCCCTCAGTAATTTCCAAGAACTGACCACCAACTCTAGAGATCTCCAAAATGCAACAGTAGCTATTGTGTTCTTTCTTCCCTCCTCAGCAAAGAACAAGACTGCAGCGTAAGTTGTTCAGAACTGTCAGGACCTGTAATGTGGGCAGTCTGACCTAACGCTCACAGCCGGAAGTAGAGTCAGGGTCAGTAGTCACACCATGGGTCACAGCCAGAGTTAGAAGTCTCCTCAAGGGTTAAACCAGAGTTGGAGCCAGCGGTCACATCGGGATCAGAGCTAAAGTCAGAGTTAGAAACCATGTCAAGGGTCAAACTGGACTCCGAGTCACACCAAAGGTCAAGCCATAGTCAATAACTGGAGTTAGGGCAAGGAGCAGGAATAAGGCACAAGTCAAGGCAACAGAAAAATGAGCAGGAACCAGAACTTGATCTCAGAGTTCTAGTCAGCAATATGTCTACTAACTAGTTGCTCAGACAAGGGGTGCTGGCAGGAACAGGAAGCTTTATGCAAAGAGGTGCTAATCAAGAGTCTGCTGCTAGTCAGCTGATCATGCTGAGTCAGCAGGTGTAGCCCCTCTTTGAGGGGTATCAGTTGCAGTTCCTCCAGCTGGCTTTGCAGTGTAGTGATGCAGAGAAGTAAGGCTCTTGCTTTGGAGCCCTGTTTGGCCAGGTGTTGAGGCCCATAGTGCTTGACAAGAAAGCTGATGTTTTTCTTTTCTTCTTGATGTTTTTTGCATTAATTGTTACTCAATCCTGTAGAGAAATCAAAGCCTCCTGTTAACATGAAAGGGAAAAAAATGTGAACTATCTTTAATGCCCCTTTTAATAATCTGATGAGTTACTGAGCCACATAAAACTTCTACTTTTATATGGGAATATGTTATAAGTTAACTAATATCCTATACTAATTTATTTTATGGTATTGAATAGTGCCCATTGGCATAGGATCTAAGCACTGACACTTAAGCTAAATCTTTAAACTAATTCATTACAATGTAGAAAAGCAGAATCAGAAAAAATATCCATTATAAGCAAAATTTTGAGCATATCATGTTATTTTACATAGTAATTGTCATTCAAAATCTTAAAGCAATTTACAAAGATCTAAATGGGAAAATTAAGTAAAAGCCCAGGTAGAATAGGACTAAGGTTTAAAACTATTAACAATTTCTATGCTCTTCGTACTTAAAGAAAGGAATTCCACATGAAACGAGCAAAACAGAAACAAAAGCCAACACAATATTTTAATACAAGTTCAGAGAAAACTTGATGTAGAAGTAACCCCCGTGATCAGTTTTCAACCATCACATAAGCTAGGAGCACAAAACTGTGAAATTTCTGTACAACTAAATAACTATTGTTCAGTATATTTCAGATATCCATGCTGTCCTGCAGAATTGATGTGGTCTATGTTGTAACTACCAGTAGAATTCTGCCAGAGGAAAAATAAAATAAAAGCAAAGCAATAACTAGTCACTTTTGGTTATGTGGTATCTCGGTAGCAATGTATCACACGCGTGCAAGGCAGCACTCGAACTGATTTCATGGCACTCACATGCCTGTGTCCTGGCCACCGGTCCAAGGGGACCTGCCATTTATATTAATTTAAATGACGCTCTTCAATATTTTGAAGCTTTATTTACTTTACATTCAACAATAGTTTAGTATATATTATAGACTTACAGCAAAGAGACCTTCTAAAAACGTTACAAATGCTACTCTAATTACTGGCCACTGCTGAAACCATCAAATTAGAATATATAAATGCCAGATCGGCAACACCACTTCGGCAAAGGAGGTGTCGCCCTTTGCTAGCCTGATGTAGCTGAATCTCACAGAGACCAAGACTTGAGCAAAAATATCCAGACTCTGACAAGTTAACAAAGAATAGTAATATTCCTTGGGTGACAGCAGCATTTCTAATTATAAAGTATTAACTGGTATCGGGGAGAAGTAAGAAACAGAAATAACTCCAAGATTTCTAATGAAAGTGTCTATTGTTGCAGTCAACAAACAGATCCATCAGAGAAACTGTAAAAATACTTCAGACTTATAGAGACATATTTTTAAAAATGGGCTGAACCTAGCCTCTAATTATGTACCTGTACTAAATTGCAGGAGGAGAAATTGTGCATACAAGTAATTATGGAAACAAGTGATAGCATTTAGACATAGGTTAGGGGTTGTTATAGAAGTGGATGGGTAGGGTTCTGTGGCCTGCTTTGTGCAGGAGGTCAGACTAGATGATCATGTTGGTCCCTTCTGACCTATGAATCTATGAGTCTCTCTGGTTTATGGGTACATTCTGATAGGGTATTTATCATTTGTGCCCACAATTAATTGTGGGTGAAATATTTTTTGTTAAAATATTGACCTTCAAAAACCAAGTATCTGAATAATATTGCCAGAAAGAAACACATATAAATCAAAACTAAGTGGGCTAGAAATAGGACTTGGGTTCTTACAACCTAAGTAGGCAATAGCAGATGAGTCATTGTCCATGAAACCACTTGGAAAGATAAAATGGCTTGAATGCTGTTGCTCTAACACCAGGCCAGAATTCAAGTTGTTGCAATACTATAATTGAAGGTAAACTTTCAAAAGACTATTATAGTAGCAGAGTCAAGGAAATGAAGTCAAGAAATCCTTTATTGGCAGAGTGAGGCAAAGGAGTAGTTTGTTTGTAATGCCAGAATTATCTGCTGTGTTTGAAACTTTAAACCACATGACTAGTGAGAATCTTGAATTCTGGCCTGAGATCACAGGGAGAGCTCTAAAGTGGTTAATTTTTTACTTGGACTTTTCTGAGTATCTTTATTTGGGTAATCAGACTGGGAATCTCATGAGATCAGTTCCTTGAAAACTTTCTAATTAGGCAGGCCATTCAGCTGGTTTTAAGCTGGACAGTCTTGTTTTGTCCTAGCCCAGTACTGATATAAAATAAAACAGGGTTTTGTTTGATATCATCATGGACACACAGAAGATACCATTTTAGTGTGGGTGGGATCACTCACGTATGGGTGGATCCATATCATTCAGAACTCCTGTATTCTGTGCGTGCGTATGTAGCCATCCTATTTCTAACCTTCCTGATTCTGGCTGGGTTAGAAATTAAGGCTTGATACAAAGCTCACTGTAGTCACCGGAATGTATTATTTTCCAATGACTCATACTCATAGACATTAAGGCCAGAACGGACCATTGTGATCATCTAGTCTGACCTCCTGCACATCACAGGCCACAAAACCTCCCCCACTCCTGAAATAGAATCCTAACCTCTGGCTGAGTTACTGAAGTCCTCAAATCATGGTTTAAAGATTTCAACTTTAAGAGAATTCACCATTTACACTGATTTAAATCAGCAAGTGACTGTGCCCCATGGTGTAGAGGGAAAGAGCCAGACATCCTTCCCAGGGAGCCAAACCACCAGCAGAGCCCTTGACCAGCTGTGGCGGGCAATGACCCTCTGGAGCCAGCTTGTGGGAAAAGCAAACCCTTGCCCCAAGAGACTAAGAGACTCAACGAGGGAGCAGTAAGCAGGCCACTCGACAAGGAGACCAGGCCCCAGGCCCCAGCAGCCACAGAACAGTTTGACCAGATGCCAGTAGGAAGTAGCCCAGGGAATAGAGACATTGGTCCTGTTGTGTTGCCAGGAGGTAAGATAGTGACCTCACGTTCTCACCTCACCCGGTTATGGGATCACCCATTGCTTCTAGGGCCCTGGGTTTGGACTCTGTGGAGCAGGATGGACCCAGGTGCCACTACCGCTGGCCTCGCACCAGGGGCTGGATGAGTGCTAACCCTTACTCTAGAATACTAATCCACTGATTGTTGATTTGCTCAACCCTCAGCCAGAAGACCTGAGCTACAGACCATTGATTTGCTCAGCCCTTACCCAGAAGGACTGAGCCATTCACTCTACCAGCTCAGCCCTCATTTAGGAGGCCTGTGCTACTGCTTGCTCAGTTGAGATATTAACCAGCCCCTTCTGCAGCATCAGGAAGACACTGACGCTTGTCTACCTGGAGTGTGCCAGGTTGCAGCACCTTTTCCAGCTCCTTCAGAACCTTCTCCTAAGGTTCTGACTGCACTTTTCCCCACACTTCCTGATTTACACACACTCTATCCGTGGCTCCATGAAGTCACAAGACCTCTTCATCATCCTCCTCCTGGTGCTGACCAAGATGGCCGTTTATAAAAGTAGGAGGAGGATGCTGGACAGGTTGGTGCTCTGTGCGACTGCGGGACCTATTTCTATTCCTCCATTCGATCATGCATCTGGGCAGAGGTCCTCTGGCCCACATCCGCTGGCTTCCTAGAGATCTTTAAGTAGCAGTGAGATCTTTGAGTAGCAGTAGCTTTCTAGGGTTCTCTGCTCAGTGTCTCCCTCTGATTCCCTGCTTATGACCCTATGACCTCACACCTGTCCCTGTTTTTTTTATTAGTTGTCTCCCAGAATCATTTGAGTCCTGGGTTTAATCACTTAGGCGGGGGAAGGACCTTTAGACATGGGTGGGCTTGCGCCCACCCAATCCCGGATCTCAATAGGGCAGAGACTAATCAACTGTGAGCACTGATTCCCTGCCACCACTGAAGGGGGCTCCCTGGGCTCTGAAATGCAGGAATGTTACAGGCATGCCTGAGGAACCCCAAAGGCATTAGAGGAGACTAAAATGCAAAGCAAAATATACACTATACACAGAAAATAATGAGGGCAAAAGAAATACAGAACTCACCCACTGCTGACAAAAGTAACCCTGGTCAAAAGCAAACAGACATGGAGACAGAGAATGGAACACTAGAGAGCCCAGGGAAATCCTTTTGTGGAACGTAGAGGCAAAATCCAGATCCTTAATGAAATGTCAGTCAAGAGCTGTGAGATAGGAGAAGGTAAGCACAGCAGAACTGAGGACTCAGTAAAGTCACTAATATTTAGCAAGCAATATATGGAGGCATAAGGAGCAGAAATAGAATCCTGGGGCCCTATCCTCCCTCCATAAATGAGTATTATTATCACCTGTTTCACAAACGAGGAACTAAGGCAGGGAGGGTATGAGATTTGCTTCTGACAGGATCAGAACATGGGAGATCCTGCCTGACAGTTCTGTACTCAAAACAATTCTCCTCACCTGTGTGAGTATAACACAGTAGAGAAGTATGATACATTTGCCTTCACTTTTACAGGACCTATAATCCAGCCCTGGTACAGCAAAAAGCGAGATCTCAGCCACAGGCCCAGCAGAGTAGGTTTTTCATCTTAAAAAAAGCACTGAAGAAGTCGAGGTTATGGCCAACAGTGACAGTTTTTCAGCACCATATGTCTCATACTTTTGATCTGCCTCCTTGACTCTTTTAGATGGTCTCTAGAACATAAGAAATCTAGAATATCAGGGTGGAGGGGACCTCAGGAGGTCATCTACAGTCCAACACCCCTGCTCAAAGGCAGGACCAATCTCAACATCATCATCCAGCCAGGGCTTTGTCAAGCCTGACCTTGCGAATAACCCTCTAAGGAACGAGATTCACCACCCGACTACGTAACCCATTCCAGGGCTTCACCACCCCTCCTACTGAAAAAGATTTTTCATATCACACTCGGAAACTTCCCCCACTGCAACTTGAGACCATTACTCCTTGTTTCTGTCATCTGCCACGAACACTCTTGAGAACGTCTAGATTCCATCCTCTTGGAACCCCTTTCAGGTAGCTCCCCCTGAAAGAGCTATCAAAATCCTCCCCTCAGCTCTTTTCTCTTCTGCCCAGATAAACAATCCCAGTCCCTCAGCCTCTTCTCATAGTCTTGTCCTCCAGCCCCCTAATCTTTTTGTTGCCCTCCACTGGACTCTTTCAATTCTTTCTCCCACATCCTTCTTGTAGTGCCTAGGGCCCAAATGCACACAGTACTCCAGATGGGGCCTCACCAATGTTCGGAATAAGGGAGAATGATCACGTCCCTTGATCTGCTGCGCAATGCCCTACTTATCGCCCAAAAATGCCTTAGCCTTCTTGACAACCAAGGAAAACTGTTGACTCATATCCAGCTTCTCAATCTACTGTAAACCCTCAGTCCTTTTCTGCAACTGCTGCTCCTAGCCATTCGTCCCTAGTCTGTAGCCGCATGTGGCGGATTTCCCTCTCGTCCTAAGTGAAGAACTCTCCTCCCGTCCTTGGTTGAACTCAATCAGGTTTCTTTTTGCGCCCCAATCTCTCTAATAAAAATTAGTCTACGGTCCTCTGACTATCCCTATCCCTACCCTCCAGCTATCTACCATTTCCCGTTAGTGTCATCTGCGCAAACTTATGACAGGCATCCATGCCATCTCTAGATCATATAAATGAAGATGATTAATGAACAAACTGGCCCCGGAAACTGGACCTTTGGTCCGGCAGGTCATCTGTCTTAGCAGATATCTGGCGTCTGCTCAATGCTAGACATGCGAGCACTGATCACCGCCAGTGAGCTGCGACAATCAAGCCGGCTTCTATTCCCTTCTATAGCTTCATTCATCCGCTTAGCACGGATACCTTCTCTAACTTTGCTGGCAGGGATACTGTGGAAGCACTGTATGTTACTGCTAAATCAAGGAATAACACATCACTTGTTTTCCCCTCTCCACGGACCCAGTTATTTCCTCACAGAAGGCAATCAGTTGTCCGGCCTGACTTGCCCTTTGGTGATCCATGCTGACTGCTCCTTATTCACTTTCCTCTCCTTAAGTGCTTCTCAAAATTTGATCCTTGAGGACCTGCTCCATGATTTCCCGCAGGACTGAGGTGGAAGCTCCCGTTGGATGGCCGTAGTTTCCCCGGATCCTCTTCTGTCCTTTTTAAAGTATGGACCTACATTAGGCTTTTTCCAGTCAGCGGGACCTCCCCTGATCGCCATGAGTTTTCAAAGGTAATGTGCCCAATGGCTCTGCAATCACATCCGTAACAGCTTTAGCACCCTCAGATGCAACGCATCCGCCCCATTGGACTTGCTGCCTCGGTCCAGCCTTTTCTAATAGCACCTGAACCAACTTCTCTCCACAGAGGTGCTGGTCACCTCCTCCCCACGCTGTGCTGCCCAGTGCGAACAGCGCTGGGAGCTGACCTTATTCATGGAAGACAGAAGCAAAAAAGTAACATTGAGTACTTTAGCTTTTTCCCAACAATTCTCTGTCACTGAGGATGCCTCCCTCACTTAGTAAGGGCCCAACTATTCGCTTGACTGATTTCTTCTTGTTTGCTAACATTACCTTGAAGAAACCCTTCTTGTTTACTTCTAAATCTCTTGCTAGCTGCAACTAACAAGATATGTTTGGCCTTCCTGCATGCCTAGCAATATTTTATACTCCTCCCTGGTCATTTTGTCCAATTTTCCACTTCTTGGAAGCTTCTTTTTTGATTTAGAAATCATCAAGGATTTCACGTATTAGCCAAGCTTGGTAGCTGCCATATTTATCTATTCTTCTCACATCAAAGAATGGTTTGTTCCTCAATCTCAATAAGGATTTCTTTAAAATACAGCCAGCTCATCTGGACTCCTTTTGCCCCTCATGTTATTCTCACCGGGGATTCTGCCCATCAGTTCCTGGGGAGTCAAAGTCTGATTTTTCTGGAAAGTCTAGGGTCCATATTCTGCTGCTCTCCTTTCTTCCTTGTGTCAGGATCCTGAACTTGACCATCTCATGGTCACTGCCTCCCAAGTTCCCATCCACTTTTGCCTCCCCTACTAATTCTTCCCGGTTTGTGAGCAGCAGGTCAAGAAGAGCTCTTCCCCTAGTTGGTTCCTCCAGCACTTGCACCAGGAAATTGTCCCATACACATTCCAAAAACTTCCTGGATTTTATGTGCACCGCTGTATTGCTCTCCCAGCAGATCAGAGTGATTAAAGATGAAAGCCTCAGTGCGCTCTCCCCGGGCGAACTCCCAGGCAAACTCCCTCTGTTAGCCTCTGCTGTTCACCGCTCAGCTGGTTCATTGCTGACTGCCTTTTTATAAAAGTCAGGCCCTCTCAAGGCCCACCTGGAACAAAGTGCTCCCAATTCACACTTTTCAAACAAACAATTAAGCATATGGTCCAACTGACAAACGGGGAAAACTGTCCCTGCAACAGACACTCAGATACTCACCAACAGCCCCCCTAATGCAGCACTTAGCGTACCTCCTCTTGGACAGATCCCAGGCAAACTCCCTCTGTTAGCCTCCGCTGTTCGATGCCATCAACGTTTGCCTGCTGTAGTTTGCCCTTAAACTGAGTGCCAGCATCCATTACTTTTCATTCACTTATGTTTTGACAGGACGTGTTCTTAATAAAGTCCCCTGTGCACAAGCTAGTATAACCTGTCTCTTTATCTGACTATTTATTTCCATTTCAGTTCTCTGTAAATCTGTGGTGGGTACTACACAAACCTCTTGGCTTCCTTTCCCAAAGTATTCTACATCAGCTCATAAATATGCATGAACAATCTGGTGTAAATGGAGAAACGTGATAAAGAAAAAACAATCTGAAGAAGAGATGGTGCTTACAATGATTAGCATCCTGCCCATCTATACACATCTCTGGTGCACGTGCTCATGCCTGTGTGCATCTATCATTGTGAGTGTGGCATTATGCCTCATATTCTTCATAGTAATATTATTATGATATAATTATGACATAATTATAATGTACTTTATGCAAGATAGGTCATGTGAGATATCATTGGAAAGGTTATAATTTATTGAATTATCCTATTTGTATGCATGTATCATTTTTATATCTGAAGTTAGGAATATTGACTATGTATCTGTATTACAAATTGTGTTTACACATGGGGAACGCCCACTAGACAAAAAGCTATCAGTCTAGATGGCTGGCTGGGAAGAAACCATTCAAGTCAATCGACCATTAGGGAGAAAAATAGGCCTTAGAAAAAGGTAGTCTTCCACCAGGGAGCCTTCCAGAGGAGTCTTCCCGTGGACACTACAAACAGCCTCTGAGTCATGGCTGCTATGTCCCTACAGAGGCATGTGACCAAGTCACCTGGTACTGGACTCCATCATAGAATACCAGTGTTTTTCCACTGAAAGGCGCGAGAACTAAAGTTGGAGACAAAGGGTTCCCACCATATGCAAAAGCTATTTAAGGCAGGGGTGTGACATCATTTTAGTTCTTCTTCACTGTCTCCCTGCCCAAAGGGAAACTTGGAAACACCTGAGAAACAAGGACTGAATTGTGGGGAGAAGGGCTGAACCCTGGCTAGAGGGATTTCTAGCCTGTGAAAGGAATACCTGGAGTTTTAAGCTGCAAGTAAGTGCAGCTTGCCTTCAAGAATATCTGCAATCTGCCTAAAACAACATTTAGTGTGAGAATTTGCTACACATATCCAATTTCTTTAGTATATTAATCTTAGTTTGTGTGTTTTGCTTTATTTGCTCAGTAACCCGCTTTGATCCATTTGCTTAAGTTGCTTTAATCATTTAAAATATATCTTTTGTAGTTAATAAACTTTTTTTATGCATTGTCTAAAAGCAGTGGAAGTCACAACTGGAGGCAGAAAACTGTGTATATTCTCCACACTGAGGGAGCGGAAGAATCTCGTGAGTTTATGCTGAACAAATCTCTGTGCAGAGCAAGATGGTATAATTTAGGGTTTACCTTCCAGAGGGGGCTGCGTGTCTTAGGAACTGGGAGGTACCTTAGCTGAAACCTTCCCATGCAGAGGTGATCTCAGGAGTAGCTGCAGCTAGGTGTGTCCATACCTGTGTACTGGTGAAAATGTGAGACTGGGAGCGTGTCTGCAGCTTGTCACAGCCCCCAGGGCCGCCCAGAGGATTCAGGGGGCCTGAGGTCCTCAGCGGTGGGGGGTCCCCACTTTGGCGGTAATTCGGCAGTGGGGGGTCCTTTTGCTCTGGGACCCGCTGCCGAAGTGCCCCGAAGACCTGCAGTGGGGGGCCCCTGCCACTGAATTACTGCCGAAGACCCGGCACTTTGGCGGTGGGTCCTGGGGCAGAAGGACCCCCCGCCATGGGTGTTTGGGGCACTTCAACAATGGGTACCGGAGAAGAAGGACCCCCCTGCCACCGAATTGCTGCCAAAGACCCAGAGCGGAAGAAGCTCTGGGGGCTCAGGCCCCACGAGAATTTTCTGGGGCCCCCGGAGCAAGTGAAGGACCCTGCTCCAGGGCCCCCGAAAAACTCTCGTGTGGGCCCCTGCAGGGCCCAGGGCCTGGGGCAAATTGCCCCACTTGCCCCCCTCTGGGTGGCCCTGAGCATTACAGGGGAGTGGGAACCCAGGTTGGTGGGTCAGGCAGGTACAGCGGTAACCGAGTTCCAAGTGGCACCCTGAGGGTAACTCATCACAGTGACTTCAAAAAATGGACTACATTTCCATAACATATAGGAACAATTATTTGCTGACAAGCAATGATGATTGTGGGTAGGTGGGGTATTATCTGAAGCCAGGGGAATCTTAACAGTCCTTATAGTTATAAATTCCTAAAGGGCACAGGATTTTCTATTGCTACTACAGCTCAGAAGAGGATGAACTTCTAAACATGTTTAAAATGCTTCTCCAAGGTAGTTTCACTGTCCAAGGATGAGTATTCTGCAATTAGGGGGTATCCATTACACCTCCTTATGGCTTTCCACGGGAAGTTCCCAAGCAGATGGCTAAACAGAACTGACTAGAAAGCATTCTGCAAGATGACCACATTTCTGCTGAATAGCTAGAAAGCAAAGGAAGCCCATTATGTGGTTTCTGCAAGTCTTGTAATGTGTGGAAAAGATAGGTAACATTTCTGCTGAATAAATGGTGTTGTAATTATCTATATTTTCTCTACTAAACTGCATGGCTCAAAGCTTTTCATATGCATTGGAAGGAAGATATTTGTTGCATGAAATACACTAAATATTTACAAAGTGTCTGGTTACTTTTATATAATTTGCAAAAGAGCCATTTAAAAGCAATATATACCATTCTTGGTTAAAAAAAAAGCATACCAAAACTCTCATGCTATACATTTATAAATCAAGTTATTTGCAAATATTGCCTCTAGCTCTTTGAACCCCCTATGTACTGTAATTTATTTTCCTACTGTGATAAGTGTGCTATTTACAAATGATCATTACAAATTTTTTTTCTGAGAGAATCACACAGAACCATTCTATAGACACCTTTGGGCTTACACAACATATGGCTTCCATATATGGTACATTCCATAGAATTGCTTCTAGCTACGAAAAGGAATAGACGTGATGCAGTCATTTCTTTTGGAGTTCAGCTTGCATTACAGACATCTCACTCTTATTACACTTTGCCTTCCAATGATCACTCCCCGCTTCCTTTTTAATTTTCTCCTTTCTCAGACAAACCTTTTAATGTCAAAATTAATTCTCACTGGGTCATTCCATTGGTGTTCAGCTTTTCATCAAGCCTGGAAAAATGCTGTATTGTTCCCCTTCAGTTCACCTTCTATTTTGGATAGAGCTGGTAATGTAAATATTAAAATACTATTGAAAGTCTGTCATCACAATGCACTTGAATGTGAAGGAATCTTGGAATTACTTTAAGTGAAAGTTCCCGAAACTATCTGAAGCTTGCACCCTAAACAAGGGGGAAAAATGTGTAGAGAAGGGTTGCAGACCAAGCTGGATGAACAAGCATCTCAAAAAGATGATTTAAAAAAAGAAGAAAGCCTACAGGGAATGGAAGATGGAAGAAAATTTCCCCTGGGTTTGATTGGCAGGGACCCTGGGTTTTTTTCACCTTTATGGTCTGGCTCCAACTGAGATGCAGGACCCTGCTCTTATATTTCCTTCCCTCCACCCCCACACTTCCTGCAAGAGGGGTGGGGACGGGTTAGCTGAGCCCAACAGAGTGAGTTAATCTCCTTGTCACTGGAATGAAGCCACTCCACCTTATTAGAATGCCATTACTGGAAAATGGAATGCACTGCAAATGAGGATGGGATAAAGTCTGGCTCAAACTCAAAAAGAAACCAATGGCTAATACTAGTATGTCCAGGCAGATTGCTCAGCCACAATATATTATTCTATTATGTGAGGAGCAATATCTGTCAGTAAACTTCAAATGCCTGCTTTTCTCAGGATGGAGGAGTGTAGCAGCTCAGGTACACTGTGGAAGTAATGTAGTTCCTTTGCTTATGGTCAGGTGACTCTTAAATCTTCTTTTCAGGACCTTCTTCTGGTCACCCTAGAGATAAATAATAATACATTCAAAAAAGATTGACTTTTCTGTCCTCTCTCCAGCATAACTGCTGTCAAGTCAGTATCACCACCAATGCCTTTGTGGTGGTAGAATTACAATCATCATTATTACATACATAACTACTGCACACCAGCCACACAGCCATTACAACCACCAGCTGAAGCACTGAAAACTGGAATATGAAACTGGTAGCATTGCTCCTGCAGTTGATAACCTTAGCTGGTATAGTGTAGATGAATTGGGCCTGATTCCTCTCACATAGACTGGGATCAATCAGGAGTAAATCTGTCGAAGTCAATGAAGTTACACTATGTACAATCAATGCAAGTCAGAGTAGAGTCAGACCTGCTTTGTCTGTGCTGCTTTTAGCTGAGAAAATGCAGATCAACTTTCATTGCTTAAATTAGATTGGGGAAGCCAGTGGCCTGGGTTCTGTGCCTGTGAAAGGGCAGAAGAGGAAGGAAGACTCACCCATACACACCTAGTGTGTCTCTGTGTGGCCTCCCCTAGACCTTAGGTCCAGGTACATATGGGTAAATGGCTGCTTGCCCCTCCTCTCCAAACAAGGCAATGCTAATGGACAGAGTCTTGGCCCTTCCCATTACTCCCAACTCATAGACCATTGTAGCTGGAAGGACATGTGGAGATAACAATCCACTGATGGCATGGGTCAGTAAGGGAGCAGCAAAGAAATATTGTGACTCAGTGAGGCATACATGATTCCTCCCATGCTGCCCCTTCGTCATGGCTCAAAGGAGAATCTGATTATTGTTATCAGCTAGAACGTAGTACATAATCAGAATCACATCTGACAATTTACACATGCCTGAAGCTGTTGCATATGTGTATTATTTATACGAACTGTTCTGATAATTCTGTTCCACAAGGTGGGGTTGAGCCTTTATGGGGCACCTTATATCTGGCTGTTCCTTTGTGAAGGCCTATTCCTTTGCTGATGCAGAATGTACTGGTACCTGTATGCAAACATTGTGTTAAGTACTGGAATGGGTTACCTAGAGAGGTGGTGGAATCGCCTTCCTTAGAGGTTTTTAAGATCAGGCTTGACAAAGCCCTGGCTGGGATGATTTAGTTGGGGATTGGTCCTGCTTTGAGCAGGAGGTTGGACTAGATAACCTCCTGAGGGCCCTTCCAACCCTGATATTCTATGATTCTATTCATTACTGATATAGCCTGACACTGAATACCTTGATATCAATGTAATATCTATTTAAAGTACCAACAAATCCATTCAGTAGTGAAGAGGTTAAAAATATCTTAGTGTATCTAGTTTAAATCCTTTATTTTGTTTAACTATTCCTAGAGGCTTTTAAATTCTGATTAAGTGCAGTAGAATATGAAACTGCAGGTAATCTAGGAGCTTTTAAGGTAGGTTTTCAAGGACAGGATTTAAATAGCTTGTAAAACTTATACACACATGTTGAGCTGAGGATGGATTCCTACTGGCTTGCCATCTAAAAGCACTGCAGGTACGTTTGGATTTGCCAACTTTAACTGTAATATAAACTCACTTTAATTGCTTCATTATAGGACCAAACAAGAAGTTACAGGAGAAATGAATGCAGAATCTCTACACTGTTTAAACATGAATAATTAATAGTGGCAAAAGGCACAGAAGAAAACGTGAACCTGCGGGTGTGTATTTAGTTGTTATGGAAAACCAATGCTGATGTTTCACAGCTTCTTGTTATTTTCATAATATTCGTGTAGTGTCTCACTCTTTGAGCATCTGCAAATGGTTTTCTTCAAAGATCTGTTGATTTCCCCCTCAGAACACCTTATTCTCTTTTAAAAAAAAACCAAAAAACCCCCAAGCAAACATAAGAACTGGATCCTGAGACACTGGAAGAGGACGTGGAATGCTGAACAGTGTGTGACAAAGTTCCTCCTCTACCTTGGTAGGCTTCTTGGCAGATTTGCTCACCTCAGTGATCTTCCCCACAATCTGGGTCAACTCCTCCTGTGTTGGATCAGGAGATGGGAGGTTTGGGGGGGAACCCGGGCCCGCCCTCTACTCCGGGTTCCAGCCCAGGGCCCTGTGGATTGCAGCTGTCTATAGTACCTCCTGTAACAGCTGCATGACAGCTACAACTCCCTGGGCTACTTCCCCATGGCCTCCTCCAAACACCTTCTTTATCCTCACCACAGGATCTTCCTCCTGATGTCTGATAATGCTTGTCTCCTAAATCCTCCAGCAGTACACTCTCTCACTCTCAGCTCCTTGCCTTCTTGCTCCCAGCTTCTCACTCACACTCCTTCTCCTCTGGCTCCTCCCTGCCTGACTGGGGTGAGCTCCTTTTTAAACCCAGGTGCCCTGATTAGCCTGCCCTGATTGGCTGCAGGTGTTCTAATTAAAGTAGCTATCTCCACTGCCTTCTAGAAAGGTCTTAATTGGCTCCAGGTGCCTTGATTAACCTGGAGCAACTGCCATTTGGTTACCACGGTCCTAGGGATTTGTTTAGCCTGGGGCTAACATACCTGTTTCTCAGTACTTTACTGTAGCCATCTGGCCTTGCCCCATCACAAGTGCCATGACCCTG
Source organism: Chelonoidis abingdonii (assembly GCF_003597395.2). Taxonomy (NCBI): domain Eukaryota; kingdom Metazoa; phylum Chordata; order Testudines; family Testudinidae; genus Chelonoidis; species Chelonoidis abingdonii. The sequence continues at coordinate 61,492,657 of NC_133771.1, read as the reverse complement.
CTTTCTCAAATAACGTTCAGAGAGGCCAGAAATTATTAGGCAGTTGCAAAGTCTGATAAACAGTGTGCCCCCAAATGAGTTGCTCTTTGCCTAGGGAAAATACAGAACAAAGATGTACCCACCAGTTTTGTGGTAGAGGTTTAATAAGTGAGATATTGTTCCATGGAGCTAGCAGAAGATTTGGTGACTAGATTCTGTAGAGCAGGAAATTTTGCAATAAATGGGCACCTGAGGATTTCTGTGGATCGTTAAAACTTGCTCCATGCCATTACCCTGGCATATGGGTCATGTTGTGAAGGTCTTGGCTACAGCACTCTCTACTTCAGTGTCCCATGGTTGGTGTAATGTCCATTAGGGGTCATTACATGTTGCTATAAGTTAAAGCAGCATTGCAGCTGTCATAACTCAGGCCTGGCCCCCCAAAATTTCCCCACTTCCCCCAATGCTCTGAGTAGAGCTTAGCTGACCCTGAAGACCAGGCCCTAGGACAATTTCAAGTCTGGGATTCTATATAGTTGCTGGTAAAACACTGAATACAGTGAATACTCTTAATATGGAAACCTTGGTGGATTGCCTGTTTTCATTTTTTGTTTTTTTAATGGAATTAGCTGTCCATTTAAGAGACAGACCCATTTTAAAAGTTTGAAAAGACTTAAACCATAATACTGTGCTAAACGTGGCCCATCTCCTGCAACTGTCTGTGAATAGGTATATTCCTGCAGAATATGGGGTCTTGTTGCCTTCACTGGCCTTTGTGCAGGCTCACAGTCCACCCACATGTACTCAGTTGCAGGACCAGTGCCTAAAAAGACAAGAATAACTTTCACTCCATTTTTTCTCTTTGTTTCCTCTTCTTTTTATGTTTGTTTGACAATTTCTCTGTGACTAGAAGCCAGAATTCCATTTTTAGTAGCCACGCTGGGCTTCTGGAACTTACCCTCATTGGAGAAACAGGCTGTGTGTGACTGTGATGGGGCAGCTATCCTCTCACTGGTATGTAAGAGGTTAAAGCAATCTCGGGGAGGCTGCGTGGGAGGCAGCCAATAAGGAAAAGGTTTGTAGTGCCAGCCAATTAGAGGAAGGTTTATTGGAGGAGCCAGTCAGAGCCAGGCTGGCGCATATAAGAAGGGGCTGCTGAGCAAAGCAGATGCAGTCATTCCCTAGAGTTTGAGGGAAGAGAACCATGGACAGAGCAGTGTTGGGCAAGGTCAGTAGCGTATGAGGAAGCTCCAGGCTGACAGTTGCCCGACTGAGGTCCTGATACAAGGGCAGAGGAGAGAAGAGGTGCAGGGGCTGCAGGGAAGTGGCCTGGGGAAGGAGATGGTGGAGTTGAAGGAGGGGCAGCACATGGCTGCCAGCTGTAGGGTCCCTGGGTTAGGACCTGGAGTAGTGGGCGGGCCTGGGTCCTCCCCTTGCTTAATCTCCACTTGCCACTGAGGGGAGTGGCCAGTGTACAGACTGCAGTTTGCCACTGAGATAAGTGGCTAGAACCTGGACTGCAGTTTGCCACTGAGGCAAGTGGTTGGACTGAGTGTTGGTCCCCCCGGAAAGGGGGAAAAAACTGAGTGGGGCACAGCCAGGGAGCTGTGTCCAGAAGAGGATGACATGGTTAGGGGAGTGATTGGGTAGAGACAGAAGAGATGATGGGTGAGACACCACCAGAGGAGGGTGCCCTGGTAACCCCAAGCTAATTCCCAGAATGGCCAACCAGAGGTGCCATGACGGTGAGCCAAACACCCTGTTATAGTGGCCTATATACCCAGACTTTCTTTGAAGGGTGGCTTGAGTGGGTGGAGTGGGACTTGCCTTTGAGTCACTGCACTTTATTGCTGACTTTGATTAGCCTATATATTTTCTTTGTATTTTTAAATTTGGATTATTTGTGGCTAGAATACTGAATGGCATGTTTTAATATATCTAATTAAGTGAATTGGAATGAGCAGTGAAGTCAAAGGGGAGGAGAACAGGGAGCTTCTTGCACAGCACTTTTGCTTGGGAAGCCAAGTCACTAAAACTTTTTCAAAAGATAAAAGAACCTCAATCCTGTGTCTTAGAACCCTGGAGGAGTCACATCCAAAGTGACATTTCTGAAGGTGGGAGATGGGGTTTGAGAGGGAGTAATAGAGAGTCTACCTTTGAAAAATGCACTCCCATAGCAGTTGGTAAAGCAAACATGGTGAAAAGCTGCTCCAAAACATAGAACTCTAAACTGCACCTTATCATCCCATTAGTTTTCAATGGGAGTATTAACTGGTGGGTGTTTGAGTGAGGGCAGATGTTCCAGACAAGGAAGGGGAAAAATTTATCCACATGAAATAACAGTGCCCTCATTTTTGTCTCTTGGCAGCCCAGCAGAGGTCCTGATCCAACTCCCACTGAACTCAATGGAAACAATCCCATTGGTTTTAATGGGATCTGGATCAAGCCTCTGTATCAGACAATCTGTAACCAGGATGGAAGAATAGGGTCATCCGTGTAATCTACAATCTTTTTGAGGGGGTTGGTTGAAATACGTACCCGTCCAGTCACATGCACATGGCACATGAGACAAATTCACTGGTTTTCTAAATATTTCATGAAACCTCTGGAATGTTTTGGGAGTGGGCCAGGGCCTGGAAGAAAAAAACATTGGAGCTTCTGGGGGAAAAATAGCAGTAATTGTGTAAAAGAGCATTAATTTAGAGTGACTAAGGAAAGCTGCTGATCAGGCAGACTGGTTGTATGAAGTTCCAGATTTAGAAATTTTGTTGGAAATCAAGCCATTCAATAAAATACAGACAGTTTGGGCTAAGATTTATTTTTACTTCTTTGTTTTGCTAAGAACTCTTCCCTGATGATTAATATCGCACATTATCAGACCTGTACGCAGTGCCATCTAGTGGGCCTGGGAGTCCCACTGGTTTCCTTTTCTTTGAACTATTAAAATAGTATTGTAGATAGCTTTATCATTTACTCCAAAAACTAGCATATTTATTTCAACATTACCATTCCAGCTAACTCAAAAATGGTTAACTTACTACAACATGCAATATTTAAACAAGACTAAATCTCGTAAGAGCCATACGAGACTGAAATACATCATCTGCTATCATAGGCGGCAAGTTATATGGGCCCGTGGTGCCCCTGCTCCACCAATGTTTGGGCTTATATTTTTGGAGCTGTCCCGTCCATAGGACATACCGGGGCAACCTCCCTGAGCCCCGTGCTTTGGGGGGCTCTGTGCTTCAGGGGTATGCAGGGTCCAGGGCAGCCTGGGGGTGTAGTGGGCGGCCTGACACTAGTAGCAGCAGGTGACTTGGCCCAAGCCTCCCCCATTCCATGCCGCCTCTTCCCACCCCTGCTTTGCCCTCTCCCCACGCCCACTCCCACCCCTTCCCCCAAGCTCCTGGCCTGCCTCTTTCTGGCTTCTATCTCTTCCCCCCAGTGACTCCGGGAGCCAGCGGAGTGGGGCGGGCTGGGTCGTTCGCTGCTACTGGTGCCAGGCCCCCTGCTAAGCCCCCAGGCCACCCTGGATCCTGTGTTCCCCTAAAGTGTGGGGCCCCCCAAAGCGCAGGTCCCAGGGCAGTTGCCTATGGATGGGATGGTTCTGCTTGGACCTATTCTGGGCACCACCAAAATTATACAAACCTGATGTCCATGTCTGTTATGTAAGCTGCATTGAGAACAGAAAAATGCTCACGTGAAGAGCAGGAGATGAGCATTATGAAGAGTATGTGTAAAGCTTTTCTCCAAGAGAAGGGGTAGCAAAGGGCCAGATAACAGAACAAAAATTGGTTAAAGATAAAGGGCCATTTCTTATGATACGATCTGTTACCTGCACAAAATTTTGTTACTCACATACTCTAGGGTGCATCCACCGTTACCCTGTTCCTAGGGCTCAGGCATAACTTTATGCTCTAGGGCACCCACCCTTTACCCTTCTGCGGGCTCAAGGCATAATCCTGTTAATTTGGGCACCCCCACCCTTACCCAATTCCCAGAGCACAGAGTGTATCTTCAGCAGGTTTGCAGGACATCTTATCAATGAAAGGGCCTTACACAGTAATATCCTTATCCCCTCTTTATTAACAATGACCAAGCAAAATACACATGCTAAGCATACAATGTTATGCTCAGAAATCCAGATCATGCAGGTGGACTTTCCCTGTTGGTCAGGCAAGGTCAGTCTCATCTGGATTCACAGCCTCCTACATATAGGATTATTAAGACTCAAGGGAGAATTGAGCCCAATATGTGTAATCAAATCATACTTTCTGGGCTAGACTGTGAACTTCCTCAGAAAGCGAGCATCTAGTCTGATATTTTTTCTCCACATAAGGCCTGCCTCATTGTGTGAGAGCCTGTACATACATGTCACATTCTTGGGAGTAAGTTGCTTGATATGTCAGAACAGGCTTGCTTTTAACTATTGCTGAAACAACTACCATTTGCACAACACCATACCACTAAGAGTCAAAATGCTGTAGGAAACATGAAAAGATCACATTAGAGAAGGAAAAGATACTGTAACTTCGTAATCATAGCCTCACCTTTATCTCTAAATGTGCAGTTTGAATCTAGCAAGATCAAATGTGAAAAATAAAGTTGTTTTCCCTCTCAGGCCAAGGTCAGACTTCGGGTATTTCACAGGATTTCACAAATACTCAACTACTTTTATTGCTGTCTTTCAAATCATTTATAGGTTCAGTGAAGAACTAAATAATTTTGCAGTTTTAGGTTCCAAGCCTCTTCCTTTTGATGTCACTGGAACAACTCCCGTTGACGTTAATAGGAGATGTTCAGTTCCCCTCATACAAGTACCGTACTGCAATCTCTTTATCATGAAAGTACAACTTACAAAGGTAGATTTTCTTTGTTACAAGTTGTACTTTAAAGCTATAAAGATTGCACTACGGTACTTGTATGAGGGGAATTGAAATATACTATTTCCTTTCTCTACATTTTTACAGTGAAAATATTTGTAAAAAATAATATAAAGTGAGCACTGTACACTTTGTATTCTGTGGTGTAATTGACATCAATATATTTGAAAATGTAGAAAACATCCAAAAATATTTAAATAAATACTATTCTATTAAACAGCATGATTAATCATGATTACTTTTTTAATCACTTGACAGCCCCAATAATTCTATATAATCATACAAACAGAATACAATAAACTTCATAAGAAACAGAAACCCTGCTACACCCTCACATGGAATAGCATCTCATTATCATAGTATCAACTTCTTATAAACCTTATAAGAAGGCCAAAATACTCCAAGTAAGACCTTCATGCCAAGTGGGTAAGGCCAAGGTGGTGACCGTATGACCTTCAGCAAGGGTTTCAGCTGAGCATCTCAGCTATGGAAAGAAAAAATCCAAGGGTCACACAGGGATGGTAAAAACACATGGGAAAGAATATGAGTCTGTTAGTGAGCTAGTAACTGAAGAATACAATATAGTAAAACTATAAACACATATTAACCATTTAGGCCCTGATCCAGGAAAGAACTTGCATTTGCTAAACTCTAAGCATGTGAGTAACAATGCAGTTGTAGTCAATGGAATAAAGTTAAGCAGGTTAACTGCTTTGCTGGATCAGAGCCTTAGAAGACACAAGTTACAGGAGAAAAACATGGTCCTTAAGCATGGTATAATTTCACTAATGAGCCAACAGAGGCATCTTTAGTCCAATCAGGCATAGAATCAATATTTATTCCAGGAAGTGATAACTGACTCATGTTAGAAATGTCTATGTGAGTCATTCAGAACTGTTGCCTGGCGGTCCCAAAACAGTGGAGCACCCATTGGAGAGAGACAAACTTAAATATGTCTTAGTAAATTTTCACATCTGTGTGTGTCTTGTAAACCCTTATGCCTTTTTCCCACAGTACACGTTACATATGTGTTCCATAGCTTTCTGGGCCAAACATTTTCTTTTGCTCTAGAGCTATACAATTACCCTTTTTTTTCTTTTGCATTGCTTCTTGTTTTCTCTTTACTTTCCATATAATTTTCCTCCTCTTTGCCTTTGGCTACAGATGACTCTTTTCTGAAAGAACATCTTGTACCTAACCCATAAAGTGTTTCGTTTCATTTATACTGCTGCCGATAGGGATGAGACTGGCAGAATCAGTGTTTGGGATTTCTGGCTTCCCTTACTCTTTCTAGAGGATTGCTAGGGGAATACTTTTGGAGTGGTGAGCAGGATATCACCTCCAATTAATATGAATGGGAGCTGTGTTGCCAACTCCCTGTTCACAGGATTGGAAATATATTTATTAGATTATATCTTCTCAACAGCAGTAAAATGTTGTCTTGGTTCTTTTGCTGTTTCTCTCTCTTTTGTGGTCACTTTCGAAATACTATCTATGAAACTGTTGATGCAAAGTCTCTGTCTTATCCCTTTAAAAAGAAACACAATTAAATAAATGTGTCAAATTAATGTCCCAGATCTGTCATCAGTGGAACTCCCAACGAGATTGTCCCCATGTATCAGCAGCACTCCCTAGATGGGATGCATACTGCTCCTTCTTGGAGATGTAAACAGGTTTGGAATTGGATTTTTTTTTTATTGGAACATGGCAGTAAACAGCAATTTCACTGCACACACACAAACCAATGGAAAAATATTTCTGATAATAATCAAAATGTTCAGAGAGGTAAATTATGAAAAATGTTGCTGAAGAACTTCGTAGAGTTTGATTTAAGGCTATTTAGCTTGTATATTTTGACATGTGATGTTAACAATTTGTGTTACAAGTGGTTACAGATTTTTTTGAATCTCAGCATCTACTATCTTTAAATTATTGTCTGAGCTTCCCCCGCACCAAATTTCCTGTAACTGTGAACATTTAAATTGACATAAATAGAACAAAATACTTAAAAATAAACATAGATATTATCTGTTGCAATTATAAAAAAAAAGATCAAATTCTGCCAAGTCTAGATATAAGGTCTGCTGGGCTGGGCACCATCCTGGGCCCTACATCAATTAGAGTAGCTCCTGGACTTATGGTAGCTCCACAAAGCTGGCTATGGGCTGTTCTGCAGCCACTCCCACATCTGCCCTGGAAACTCCTCCGGCTTGCTGCTCCCATACGATGGGAGTGGGGAGAGAGGGTATTTTCCCAGCAGCCAATTAAACTGACCTTATGGTCTCTTTTCCATGGCTGACTTGCCACAAGGTAGAGCCAGGTAAATAGCCCTTTGAGTCTTGATACGGAATTGAGGTAGTATTATCTAGAGATCTATTTATTTTGTTGGAATTACGTAATTGGGTACCTTTAAAATACAGAAACACAGAAGTACATCTGCTAGTTTGAGATAACCACTCAATATGAAAAAAGCAGAAAGGAAAAGATCCCCCACAAAACACTCTGCTGAGGGAATGACAAAGAAATTTAACTGTTTCATCTGAAAGAGTTCAAGAGATTGAGGAATTTAACCAGTGAAGGTATAAGATGAGAGAAAGGGGTATATGAGCACCAAATTAGAACACTGTGTATGGTTACAGAATGGCAAAATAAATGATACTGTTCAATTGTATGAAGATGGGAAGTGTGCTTGATAGCTAGGGAGACTTACTGATTTTCACTTTCAACCCACTTTCAGATGCTTATTTTGGAAACAAACTGCTCTGGATGAAATGTTACATGCTTGTGGATGAATTCTACTCTTGGCGGCACTGACTTAATGGAGTAATGCTGGATTTACATCAGTGTAACTGGGGGCAAAATTTTGCCCTAAATACCAAAGTGATTCAGAACTTTCAGATTGGTCTTCTTTTTATACAAAATACTAGAATCAGTATTTATGGCACAATAGTGTAACCATTACTCACAGTGAGGAGCTCTTACTCATGAGGTCAGTCTCACTAAAGTCCCCAGCTCTGTCTAAAGCAGTTGGGTTTCCTCCATTGCTCATGCACATACACTGGGGACACCTGAGTATTTTAGCCTGACTTCCGTGGGACTAATCGGGTACTTAAAATTGAATGTTTTCCTAGAAAATTATTTAGATGGTGTAGATGTTTCTGCAACAGCAAATATCACTGTACATCCTGTGTCATGTAGAAAAGACTTGCCATCTCTCCCTCTCTCCCTTCCTTTCTGTGAGGAACCCACCTCTCCTCCTCATACTGAATCCTTGAACTGTGCCTGTTTCTCTTTTTCTTTCCAGAGTCCAGTTTTATGACCACAGTTCTGTTTCTCATCTTCCTTAGGTTCTCTCCTATGCCATGGGTGCAAGTTTTGTGTAATTTTTGGTGGTGCCCAGAATGGGTTGAAGCAGAACTGTCCCATCTCTGTGGACGGCTCTGAAAATATAAACCCAAATGTTGGTGGAGCCAGGTCCTCGTTCCTGAATATTGGTGGAGCACGGGCCCGACGGGCCCATGTAACTTCCCATCTATGCGCTCATCATTTTCAGGGCTCCTTCTCCTTTTTAGTCCTGTTTTCTCTTATCTCTAACAGGATCCATCTTCCATCATGCTCCGTTAGTCTCTGACCTTAATTCTCTTGCTTAAATGCAGTTTCTTATTCTCTCCCCTCTTCTACTTTGCTACGCAAATCATCTCCAGTAAGAATTGTGACCTGTACCTCTCCGAATGTTGCTGCCATTGTTCTTTATGGCATTAGCATGTAGCTAAGGATCTTCCTACCTAACAGACCTCACCTCAACCCTGCTACATTTGAAATCTGCACAGCCACTTGAGCTGGAACCTCCTCAATGTAAAAGAGGGAGATTCTTGTCAAGCACATTTCTTTTGAACATGTTTTCTCTTGTGTCGGAAATAGTCTGCTAGCTTTCAGGGCAAGCTGAAAGGGCAAATACAGTCAGGAGTGATGTACAGGGAATGCGCTGAATCTGTTTTTTATGTTGTGCTATGTGGTTAGTATGATTAGTTACCTAGCGGAGAGAGCACTGGACCGGGATTCAGGAGACCAAGATTCTATTCCCAGCTCTACCTCTGTCCTGCTGGGTGACCTTGGCCCACTTCACCTCTGTGTGCCTCTGTTTTCCCATCTGTGAAATAAGAATAATCATAGAATCATGGAAGACTAGGATTGGAAGAGACCTCAGGACATCATCTATTCCAATCTCCTGCTCAAAACAGGACCAACCCCAAGTAAATCATCGCGACCAGAGCTTTGTCAAGCCAGGCCTTAAAAACCTCTAAGGAAGGAGATTCCACCACCTTCCTAGGTAACCCATTCCAGTGCTTCACCACCCTCCTAGTGAAAAGAACAGGAGTACTTGTAGCACCTTAGAGACTAACAAATTTATTTGAGCATAAGCTTTTGTGAGCTACAGCCCACTTCATCAGATGCATAGAATGGAACATACAATAAGAAGATATATATACATACAGAACATGAAAAGGTGGAAGTAGCCATATAAACTCTAAGAGGCTAATTAATTAAGATGAGCTATTATCAGCAGGAGGAAAAAAAACATTTGTAGTGATCATCAAGATGGCCCATTACAGACAGTTGACAAGAGGTGTGAGGATACTTTACATGGGGAAATAGATTCAATCTGTGTAATGACTCAGCCTCCCAGTCTCTATTCAAGCCTAAGTTAATTTAGGATACAGACTAATATGGCTGCTACTCTGAAACCTCCTAATGAAATAATTTTTCCTAATGTCGAACCTAAACCTTCCGCACTGCAACTTGAGACCATCTCCCTGTTCTGTCAGCTGATCTCCATCCTCTTTGGAACCCCCCTTCAGGTAGTTGAAAGCTGCTATCAAATCACCCCTCATTCTTCTCTTCTGCAGACTAAATAAGCCCAGTTCCCTCAGCCTCTCCTCATAAGTCATGTGCCCCAGCCCCCTGATCATTTTTGTTGCCCTCTGCTGGACTCTTTCCAATTTTTCCACATCCTTCTTGTGTGGGGCCCAAAACTGGACACAGTACTCCAGATGAGGCCTCACCAATGCCAAATAGAGAGGAATGATCATGTCCCTCGATCTGCTGGCAATGCTCCTACTATGCAGCCCAAAATGCCGTTAGTCTTCTTCGCAACAAGGATACTGCTGACTCATATCCAGCTTCTCATCCACTGTAACCCCTAGGTCCTTTTCTGTAGAACTGCTGCTTAGCCAGTTAGTCCCCAGCCTGTAACAGTGTATGGGATTCTTCCATCCTAAGTGCAGGACTCTGCACTTGTCCTTGTTGAACATCATCAGATTTCTTTTGACCCAATCCTCCAATTTGTCTAAGTCACTCTGGACTATATCCCTACCCTCAAGTGTATCTACCTCTCCCCTGCAAGCTTACTGTCATCTGAAAACTTGCTGAGGATGCAATCCAGACCATCATCCAGATTAATTAATAAAGATGTTGAACAAAACCAGCCCCAGGACCACCCCCTTGGGCTCTCTGCTTGATACCAGCTGCCAACTAGACATCAAGTTGTTGATCACTACCCATTGAGCCCGACGATCTACCCAGTTTTCTATCCACCTTATAGTCCATTCATCCAATTCATACTTCCTTAATTTGCTGGCAAGAGTACTGTGGGAGACTGTATCAAAAGCTTTGCTAAAGTCAAGATATATCACGTCCACTGTTTTTTCTCCATATCCACAGAGCCAGTTATCTCATCATAAAAGGCAATCAGGTTAGTAGGCATGACTTGCCCTTGATGAATCCATGTTGACTGTTCCTGATCACCTTCCTCTCCTCTAAGTGCTGCAAAATGGTTTCCTTGAGGACCTGTTCCGTGATTTTTCCAGGGACTGAAGTGAGGCTGATCAGTGTGTACTTCCCCAGATTCTCCTTCTTCCCTTTTTTTAAAGATGGGCACTATATTTGCCTTTTTCCAATCATCTGGGACCTCCCTCAATCATCACAAGTTTTCAAAAATGATATTGGCCTATTTTGTAAAGCACTTTGAAATCTACTCTTGAAAAGCCCTGTAACGGGGCTATGTATTAAGTGATAGACATCTTATCTTATAGATATTAAGAAATAAAATAAAATACAAATGTTTCATTGCGGAAGTAACAAGGCATGCCTATGGAGGTGATTCCTGATAAACTCTTCAGGCTCTGTTGCTAATTTTATGGGCAGAGTTGCAACTTCACACCTTTTCCTGGTATGCCAGCCAGACCAACAGTTTATAAAGCTATATTTCCAAAATATGAAGCCTTAAATTTATCTCTGTATATATTTTCCAAAGCGTGAAGTCTGAATTGATACAAAATGTACTCACATTAGTTCTTTCATCAACTGATTTACACAAATAGGATTTAGAGTAAGCTGGAGTGATTTTTCTTCCAGAAGAAATAAGTGGTTTTTTTTAGCAGACAGTTGGGATAAAATATGGCCATCTCTTGTAATGCCAATTTAATGATAAATAATATATCGTAGAATCATATGATAGAAATTAGAAACCAAAAAGATCTATTAGATGTGTAATTCACTGGTTCTCAAACTTTAGCAACCCAAGGACCCCCATTTTGATTTAAAATTTTTCAGGGACCCCCAAGTCTCCCCACTCCATCCCTGCCCCTCGTCCCAGTGCCAGCCATGCAGGAGGTGCATGGGCACTTGAGGGACAGGGCACTTGAGGGATGGGGTAGAATCAGGTCCTGATTCTTCTTAACAGTCTTTGGAAAATGTCTCATTCAGTTATGTTCTCAGTGAGGTCAAGCTCTTGTTCTTCCCATGAAAGCAGGGATCTCTTTCTTAGCACTATGTCACTGATTCCTCATGGTATTTTGGGATGGGGCAGGGAATTGATTTTAAGGGTATTATCTGAGAAATCTGACCCTGTGCGAAGTCTGAATGGTAGCAGAAGTTTAAATAAATAAATTCAGCAGTAGCTTGGTAAAGTTTTCCTGTACCTGCATTGCTGCAAAAGTTCATTAGAAGCTATAATGGCCTTGATGATGTTTTCATGGTCCAGGCCCAAAGCCAGACTGTTCCTGATATCCATCTTTAAGCTGGTCTATAGAATGAAGTTGGTAAACACCAAACAGAACTTTCTACCCAGATGGAGCATTCAAAGTCCAGAGCTAAATCCGCGCCTGGAGGTGAACTGGTTCCTGAAGGAAGGAGGGTGCGGGGGAGCATCAACTCTTCACAAATCCAAAGCAGAAAGAGGTGGGGAAGAGGAGGCACTGATTCAGCCAAGCAGTGTGTGTATTTAACTTTAGACATACACTTAAGTGCTCTGCTGAGTCAGGGTCCAAACCAGAACTTTGATACTGGAGAAAACTCTTAATTGTATCACATTAGTTAGAGACTGGCCCAGCCCAAAACACGGGCTCCAGAGACACCGATGCACTTAACCCTGCAGGCACTGGGAGGGAGGGGGAGGAGTTGGAGGCCCCTGGACATGATTCCACTCCCTTTCCTGAGCATGCATTGTCCGTGCTCTTCCCGCATGCCAGACAACAGCTGTGGAGGGAGGGGGAGGAGTTGATCAGCGGGGCCTGCAGGCCCCCTGATGAATCAGCAATGTCACTGATGACTTTTAATGGATAGGAAGGTGAAGATTATTGTTTTATTGTTCATCACTATTCTTCTGTATTTATTTCTGATAATAAATAAAAAAATTGAAGGAATTATGACCATGTAGTTGCGCACACTGCTAGTCTACGTGTATGTAACCACATACTCCTGTCTCGTCCCCCATTCCTTCTATTTGTTGTATCTGTCCCTCCAAAACAAAGATATTCAGTAACCACTATGTAATTCATCTGTATTCAATATCCTTATTCCCCTCTATTTTGTTCATCTATCCTGATCTTACTTCAACTTCGATAAACTGCTTTATGACAAGGGCTGTCTCTTCATATATGTTTCTACAATATCTACGACATTTTGGGTGCTTACTGTAGTGCAAATAATAAATAATTGAATGGCAGCACTTGAGTAGTTCTTGTGCTCCCAGAGTGTTACCCATACAAAATTCTGTTACTCACACACTCTAAGGACACCCACCTTTACCCAGTTCCTAGGGCATAAGGCAAAACCTTACACTCTGCAGGTTTGCAAGGTCTTAAAACAATTACCAAAACAGAATACACACACATACAATGCTCACCACCCCCAACAAGGCAGATGAACTTTTCTTGATGGCCAGTCAGAATCAGGTCATGTGGGAAACTTCAGCTTCTGCACGGCATGGTTGGCAGGCTGAGGTCTGGCGGCTCTGATCTTGGGGTTGTATCTTGGAGTTGATTCCAAAGAACTTCCTTTTGGACCCCAGTTTATATAGTGAAACTTGAGTCCTGCTTAGCTATACCTTAACCAATCATTTTATTAAAATATTACTAAACAATTTTCTAACCAATCCTAACATATTGTAAAACAATCCTTTAACCAATCATACCCCGCCACCTTTCTTCATTTACACCTAGCAAAATACAGACAAACAATCAAAGAACTAGACAGAGATGATACAGACAAACAATAGAGAAGTGGGGACCATAAGGACAAAACAATAAAGAAGTGAGGATTTCACAACCACAACTATTGATGTGTGATTTCTTGCTAGACAGGATGCTATAAACTAAGTTTTCTTTAACCATCTTAAGATCTGTTTCTTTATCTGGTGGTAGTGAGTGCTATTAGGACAGGATCACCTTACAATATGGCTACAGGAAAAGGCCTTATCTGTAAAGGAGAAGGATCATTTTGTGCCCCGCCTGTATATGGGTACTTGCACCCTTCTAACCCCAACCTTGCATATTTTTGCAGGTCCAAAAAATAAAAGAATCTTGCCCATTATCTGCATGATGACAAGTATATTGCAACAAATAGTATTTGATTTTGGGTTTTAGTCATTTCCTGCAGGTGTTAATATAATTTTTCAGACAATGTTTTTTTTATCAAAATCCCATTCAGGAAACATTGGCTGGCATTATACCAGGTATCACTGGTGCCTGCCAAGACTTCTCTAGCAGGCCCGGGAGTCATGCAATTTACAGTGAAAACAAATGGGGATTCTGTTTAGGGATGAACTCTATTCCATTTGTCTGGCAGAATAGTCTGAATTTTCTTAGCCAATCCTAGATTGCCAAACTTTATTTATAAAACTTGTGATTCTGGCTGACTCACTTATAGCCTTGGGATATCAATGACAATTAGATCAGGATTTGACTTTTCTGTGTCTTCTCATCAGCAATGTCAGATGTAGTTAAAATTTCACAAGATGATTCTGCACTCACAAGTAGTGCATTGTAGCTGCCTATAGAAATCCCAGGGCACTGTGTACTCTGCTTTTAAATATACAGCCTGCTTATCTGGGATTTTCACCTTTCTTAAATAAGAGTTAGATCATGCAGGCCCATTGTCTGAGTTTCCCATTATCAGTATTCTGACCATCCAGATCTATATCCTGAGCTCCTAACAGCCCCCCAACCAACCTGTCAGCTCCATTTCCTGACTCCCCAGTTCCTTCTTCTCAACATTCAGGTCTTCTGCCTGGAAGCAGGAAGAGAAGGTCTCAGGTCTCACACTCACTTTTTTGCTGTTTCCATATTGCAGTTTTCAAACTTGGCAAGTTCTGGAGCTCTCCTAGCTCAGTCATCCCAGAATGCATTCACAGCACTCATGAGATCTGTAGACAGTGGCTAGACAAGCAGAGACTGCTAGATCTCAGACTCACCTTGGAATGTATTTCAGCAAAAGATAGGAGACCTGTTATGGTGAAAAACAGCAGGAGAAGGGTTGTGTACCTGGACCAGTCAGAACAAAAAGGAAATCTGAGGTCCACTTTGTTTTGAGATTTGGGATTGCTCTTTTATTTTCCCCAATTGGTTTGCCCATCTGTAATACTGGCATCACTGACAGTGGCAGTGCCAGATGCTCTAGAGGGAATGAATAGAACATGGCAATATCAAGTGGTCCATCCCCTGTGATTCAGTCCCAGCTTCTGACAGTTGGAGGTTATAGAGTTGTCCCTGAGCATCATGGCTAAAAGCCATTGATGGACCTATGAATTTACCTAATTTTTTTTAACCTAGTTATACTTTTAGTCTTCACAACATCCCCTGACTAAGAATTCCCCAGTTCCCCACCTTCACACAACTTCACACATTTGTTGTGTGAAGGAAGTATTTCCTTGTGTCTTTTTTAAACTTGCTGCCTATTAAATTCATTGGGTGAACCCTTATTCCTGTGTTATGTGAAGGAGTAAATAACACTTCCTTATTCATTTTCTCCATGCCATTCATGATTTTATAAATCTCTACCATATCCCCCTTTAGTAATCTTTTCTAAGATGAACAGTCCAGGTCTTTTTAATCTCTCCTGATATGGAAACTGTTCCTTACCCCCAATCATTTTTGTTGCCTTCTCTGTACCTTTTGCAATTCTAATGTATATTTTTTTGAAATGGTGCAACCAGATCTGCATGCAGTAGTCAAGGTGTGGGCTTATATAAATTTATATGGTGACATTATATAGCTCATGAATTTACATAGGGGAATTATATTTTCTGTTTTATCATCTATCCCTTTCCTAATGGTTCATAACAATAGTTAGCTTTTCTGACTGCTGCTGCTCACTGAGCTGTTTTCAGACAACTATTGACTCCCAGATCTCTTTATTAACTGGTAACAGCTAATTTAGATCCTATCATTTTATATGTATAGTTGAGATTATCTTTTTCCAAAGTGCATTACTTTGCATTTATCAACACTGAATTTCATTGGCTGTTTTGTTGCTCAGTCACACAGTTTTTTGTGAAATCCCTCTAACTTTTCAGTAAGCTTTGGATTTAACTATCTTGAGTAATTTTGTATCCTCTGTAAATGTTGCCACCTCACTGTTCACCCCCTTTTCCCAATCATTTATAAATATGATGAACTGCACTTGTCCCACGACAGATCCTTGGTGGACACCACTATTTACCTCTCGCCATTGGGAAAACATACAGTTTATTCCTACCCTTTGTTTCCTATCTTTGAATCAGTTACTAATCCAGGGGAGGACTTTCTCTCTGACCTCATGACTGTTTGCTTTGCTTAAATGCCTTTGGTGTGCGACTTTGTCAATAGCTTTCTGAAAGGCCAAGCACACTATATCAGCTGGATCAGGGCCGCCCAGAGGATTCAGGCGGCCTGGGGGCCCTCCGCCGAATTGCTGCTGAAGACCCGGAACTTCGGCGGCAGATCCAGGGGCAGAAGGACCCCCCACCATGGGTCTTCGGGGCACTTCGGCAGCGGGTCCTGGAGCGAAAGGACCCCCTGTTGCCGAATTGCCGCTGAAGACCCAGAGCGGAAGAAGCTCCGGGGGCCTGGGTCCCGCGAGAGTTTTCCAGGGCCCCCAGAGCGAGTGAAGGACCTTGCTCCAGAGGCCCCAAAAAATTACCCCACTTCCCCCCACCCAGGTGGCCCTGAGCTGGATCACCCTTGTCCATATGCTTTTTTATCCCTACAAGGAATTCTAATTGGAGAGGCATGAAGCCGTGTTGACGCTTTCCCAACATATTGTGTTCATCTATGTCTGTTACTTCTATTCTTTACTATAGTTTCAACCAATTTGCCTGTTACTGAAGTTAAGCTCATTGGTCTATAATTGACAGGATCGCCTATGAAACCTTTTTTAAAAATCAGCTTTACATTAGCTATACTCCAGTCTTCTGGTACAGAAGCTGATTTAATGATAGGCAACAACAACAGTTAGTAGTCCTGCAGTTTCACATTTGAGTTCCTTCAGAACTCTTGGGTGAACGCCATCTGGTTCTGGTGACTTATTGCTGTTAAGTTTATCAATTTGTTCCAAAACCACCTCTACTGATTCCTCAGCCTGGGACAGTTCTTCAGATTTGTCACCTAAAAAATAATGGCGTGGGCGTGAGGATTTCCCCCAACGTCCTCTATCATGAAGACAGTTGCAAAGAATTAATTTACCTTCTCCACAATTGCCTTGTGTTCCCTGAATGCTCCTTTAGCATCTTGATTGTCCAGTGGCCTCACTGGCTGTTTAACAGGCTTCTTGCTTCTGATGTACTTACAACTAGTGTTTGTGTCGTAAGCTAGCTGCTCTTCAAATTCTTTCCTAGCTTGCCTTATTATACTTTTACACTTGACTTGCCACAGTTTATTCTCCTTTCTACTTTCCTCACTAAGATTTGACTTCTAATTTTTAAAAGGATGCCCCCCCCTTTTTTTTTTGCCTCTACCTCTTTAACTCTACTCTTTACCCAGAGTGGCGCTTTCTGGTTCTCTTACTGTTTTTTTAATTTAATTAGTTTGAGCCTCTATTATAATGTTTTAAAATAGTTTTCATGCAGTTTGCAGGGACTCCACTCTTGTGATTGTTTCTTCTAATTCTCGTTTAGCTTCCTCATTTTTGTATAGTTCCCCTTTTTAAAGTAAATACCGTTGTGATGGGTTTCTCTGGCATTTCCCCCTAAAAGTATGTTAAATTTAATTACATCACAATTGTTATTACTGAATGGTTCAGCTGACTACAGCTGTTGCACCAGCTCTGTGCACCAGTTGGACTATATCAAGAATTGTCTCTCTTGTGGGTTCCAGGAAAAGCTGCTCCAAGAAGCAGTCATTTATGGTGTCTAGAAATTTTATCTTTCTGTGGTTACATATACCCAGTCAGTATAAAGATTGTTGAAATCTCCCATTATACCTGCATTTTTCGGCCTTTGTAGCCTCTCTAATCAAACTGAGCATTTCACAATCACCATCACCATCCTGATCAGGCAGTCAGTAGTATATTCCTGTTGCTATACTCTTACTGTTCAAGCATGGAATTTTTATCCATAGAGATTGTATGGTGAGGTTTGAGTCTTTTAAAATTTTTACTTTATTTGACTCTATGCTTAGTACGACTCCCCCACCAGCACAACCTACTCTGTCATTTCTATATATATATATTTACCTGGTATTACCGTGTCCTGTTGATTATCCTCATTCCACCAAGTTTCTGTAATGCCTATTATATCAATATCCAAAGTTAATGCCAGGCAAATTAGTTCACCCATTTTAGTGTTTAGACCTCTAGCATTTGTATATAAGCAATAGTACATTTTGTCAATATTCAGTTGCTTGCCTTTATGTTATATTTAAATAGGACTCTCTTGCATTTGTCTGTTCCTCTCTAGCCCCTATCCCCGCCCTCCCTTTACCTTCCTTCTTATCCTGTTTTAGTATATGGAGTTCCCCCATTAATATATTCCGTCCTAAACAGGGGCGGCTCTAGCTTGGAGCGCTGGCACCTGAAGCAGCCACTGGTCCTAAAGGATGTCTCCACCCAAACTGTGTGCTCCTCTGCATCTAGTGTCCCCTCAACCCATAGTTTAAAAAGTCATCAACAATCTTTTAATTTTACATGCCAGCAGTTTCTTTCAGTTTTGGTTTAGGTGGAGCCCATTCTTCCTGTATAGGCTCCTCCTTTCCCAAAAGGTTCCCCAGTTTCTAATGAACCTAAAGCCGTCCTCCTTATACTATCATCTCACTCATGCATTGAGACCCTGCAGTTCTGCTTGTCTTTCTGCTACCATGACTCCAAAGAGTAGAAAATGTCAACAGTGCACCTTTAGGGAAGAAAGAGACTAAGTATTTCTTATCCACCGAAAACTATCAGGATAATTTAGGTGGACAAAATTAAATTACCCAAAATGTAATGTGGTTAGGACACTGGCTTGTGATGTACTATGGGCTCTTTAATTATGGTACAATGATAGGCTGTAATATAAACTATTCATAGAGTTACTACCAGGTGGTTAGACACTCAGTTTTGCATTTCATTTGCATATGGCACTTCTTAGAGCAGTCCTCTTTAAAATAACTGATAATCAGACAATTTGATGATGAATGCACTGTAGCCCGAGTTTTTAAACATACCACATTAATAACTCCTATATTTTACATATTCAACAACTTGCACAGCACTGAATGTGCCATACTGTAAGTTTGGTTTGGCTGACTTCACTGTTTTGCTTGGTGCCTATGCTGACTGCGTGAATCGTTTGAGCGATTTGTATTATAATGAAGCCCTGCTATTTAGCAGAAGTCCAGCTTAATTAAAAGATTATCTTATGTTGTATTCAGAGCCCATGTTTAAGGGGTAAAGGAAGTAAGTTAATACCAAGGCTGGGATCATCCCTTGGAATGGAGAAGCCTATGGATGGGGGCTCATGGGGAGGATCCCCTTGTAGAGCTCCTCTACTATCATTTCATGGAGGGCATGGAGAGCATAGATTGCCATCCCACAGAAAAGGCCAATCCCACTGGACCTTGTGGGATCCATGGAAGGCCAGGGTCATTCACATGAAGACCCTGCAAATCTGGACTTGCTCTTGCCCCTGGCAGGCACTCCCAGTCCTTGCAGCATTAATTTCAGTGGAGCTACACCCATTTACACCACCTGAGGCTCTGTCACTGTCTCTTTACAAGACTAAATGGTATGACATGTAATTCAGGGGAATAGATACGAGTCTCATATCTATACATAAGACTTGAAGTAATTGGTATATGTTAGACCAAAAATTTTGTGGCAGCATAAACTTTGTACAATTTATTAATTACATTTTCAAATAAACAGGGATACATGTAGTTATTGTACACAAACAAAAATTCAATAAACATTTAATTTTGAAACAAGATAAAAAGCAGTAAAATGCAGCAACATATAAGACAAACAATCCTCTTGAAAGAGGTTATGTGGCAACAGTTAAATTGTTTAAAGTAAATTACATTTTTCTTTGTCATTTCTATGGCTTTTAATATCTTGTCTAGAAGTATTTTAGCAAAAGTGATGCTGTATTTAATAACTCACTACTTTCTATCATCTTTTCAAGGATATGAAAAACCTCAGATGAGATTGGAAGTTTTCCTGGAATGAAATCTCAACTACTGGCTTCTTGATGTGTGAACCAACTCAGGCCTAGGCACAGCAGATTTTTTTTCTTTGCTCTTTATTTTAACTTTTTTTATTGCTTAAATTACATTTTTGTCTTTACAAGTCCTTCCGCCACTAGGATTGTGAGTTCAGTGAACTTCTTCAAAAATCAGAGTTCCTGGCTCAACTGATGGAAAATGGATTTGTGAAACTTGTTTCATTGTAGTGTTCATTAGAAATCAGCACAAATAGTATAACACATTTCAGAAATGAATATCACTGACTTTACAAATGGGGAAACATACAAAGTTTGTATGGAAAATGAACTGTTACTGCTTTAAACTAAAGAGTCCTCACATAGTATTGCAGATATTATTAGCATAGCAAGAGAGAAAGATGGTCTAGTGGTTATGGTGTTCACCTAGGGTGAGGGAGCCTAAGTACATGACTTGCATGGGTTTGAAGTCCTTTGTGGGCCTTAGTTCCCCATGTGTAAAATGGGGATGATTGTATTACCCTACCTCACAGGCGTATTCTGAGGTTACGTACATTCCAAGACAGCCAGGTACTCTGATGTTATGGCAAGGAGGGACAGATCTTTCAATTTTCCATTGTAGTCTAAAAAAATACAAACTCTTCCAAAATGAGACAGAGTATATGCAACAACTATATTACATTTTTCAGTAGTGTATTTCTAGCAGGAAATCATTGTATCTTTAAACTCCATGGGAGAAATCCTGGCCCCAATGCAGTCTCTGGCAAACTTCTGCTGATTTCTATGGGACCTGTATTTCTATACAGTGTTAATCATGCAGGATTCACGTTTGATTTGAAGGCCATGAAAGGACTGTATTTTTGTTTAAAGCAGAAAATTATCATGAAGGTGGATTATTTTATAGGATATAACATATGTTGGGGGCAGGAGGAAAGAGTATGGTTTCCCACTTTAAGATGTCGAAAAAATATATTCTAAAAATGTGTTGTACTAAGGAGGCATGAGAGCTTTGGTCACTAGATGGAAAGGAGTGCTCTGCTAAATATGGTTTCAGAGTAGCAGCCATGTTAATCTGTATCCGCAAAAAGTACAGGAATACTTGTGGCACCTTAGAGACTAACAAATTTATTTGAGCATAAGCTTTCGTGGGCTACAGCCCATTTCATCAGATTCATAGAATGGAACACATAGTAAGAAGATATATATACATACAGAGAACATGAAAAGGTGGAAATAGCCATAACAACTGTAAGAGGCTAAATAATTAAGATGAGCTATTAGCAGCAGGAGAAAAAAAAAACTTTCACAGTGATAGTCAAGATGGCCCATTTTAGACAGTCGACAAGAAGGTATGAGGATACTGAACATGGGGAAATAGATTCAATATGTGTAATGACCCAGCCACTCCCACTCTCTATTCAAGCCCAAGTTAATGGTATCTAGTTTTCATATTAATTCAAGCTCAGCAGTTTCTCACTGGAGTCTGTTTTTGAAACTTATCTGTTGCAAAATTGCCACCTTTAAGTCTGTTACTGAGTGATCAGGAAGATTCAAGTGTTCTTCTACTGGATTTTGAATGTTATGATTCCTGATGTCAGATTGTGTCAATTTATTCTTTTGTGTAGAGACTGTCCAGTTTGAGAGGCATGGCAGAGAAGCATTGCTGGCACATGATGGCATATATCACATTGGTAGATGTGCAAGTGAATGAGCCCCTGATGGCATGGCTAATGCGATTAGGTCCTATGATGGTGTCATTTGAATAAATATGTGGACAGAGTTGGCATCGGGCTTTGTTGCAAGGATGCCTGGATTCAGTGCCATGTATTTAGGGTTGGTACAGTCAAATTTCACACATCATGAAAATTTTTAATGGTTACTTGAATTCTATGGCTATTATCTAGGTTAGCGCCAAGTCCGTGAACGCTCATCATTGAATGTGAGAGACAAGGTAGGTGAGGTTAACATCTTTTACTGGACCAAGCATTCAAGCCATACAAAGTTCTTCTTCAGGTCACTGAATGTAGCACTCAGCAATGAGCAGTCCCATTAGCATTAGGATGCTTACGCCCATGCTTGACGACAATGGTAATCGCTCATGCTAATAAAAGCACTATGACTGGTAACAAAGAGTTGTCAGGATCAGGCCTTTAGGGATTTCATTTCAGTGTTACACCTCAACTATCTATTTCAAAGGTAGATCCCCACACTACAAAACAATTCAAGTTTAATATGTAAAAATATAATTGGTGTTAAATAAAGGTTTGTTTCTACAGTGTATTCACAAGGCTTATTTAATACTCATATTTTGGAAACAATAGGTATTGAATACTTCTGGATCATGCAGTTCTGCCTCATATTTCAAGAAATGATGTTTCCTGATAAAGTAATCCTTCAAATGTATATAGCTGGAGTTTCCTTCCTGATCAGCATGTGCTTTCAGAGTGCTGTTTCTCAAGGTTACTGCTGGAGGGCATGTTTCCGAAAGGTAGAGAAGTGACAATTGGCACCTTGTGACTTTCACAGAACCCCACTTAGGTGTTCTGCCTGACATTTATCAATGTTCACTGGCACTGTGCTAAAAGAACTTGGAATTTTACTATTAGAAAACAATTTATAAAAAAGCGATAGTCACTTTAAATGTTATAAACAACTCAACTTTCTTGCTGTCTATATAACACTTACAGTGTCCGATGCTCAATGCTCCAGCAAGAGGTACTCAGTATTTATGTCATTTCCATACCACTGCCTTCAGCTCAGGTTGTACAATTGAGAGGTTAACATGGAATAAAACTTGTTTGAGGAGTTTATATATTTTAAAAAAGGGGAGCTACTTTTCTTCTTTCTTCACCAGATATAGAATTAATGTATTAATTATTTTCCAAATGCCCATCCCTGTGGTATCTGGGCAGTATTGTAAAGACTTTCCGTTATGGGTTGCTACCATTATTTAGAATTTTGCCACGAATATGCAGATATAATTGTAAAAATCTGCTAATAAACATGCCATTCCATTACCCATGTACCTTGTTTAGTAAAACAGTAGGTAAGCCGAGCTTCATGGATTCAGAGCTGCTGATTATTATATTTTGACTCTTTAACTTGTTGACACTATTTGAAGAAATGCACAAAGTTTGTGAAAGTTCACGACACAAAAACATCCTATAGAAAAACAACAGCTTGGACTCAGTCCTGTATTTCAAATGCAGGCAGGCAATTTGCTTTTGTATTGTAATTTGGAGAAGAAAAGGAAATTTTTAACAAACCCATCATTTAAGCTAAATGGAGGATCAGCACACGTTTCTTCATATATAACTGATAAATTGGCCAAAGCAGACTGCATTGCTGAGAGGAAGCAAACAAGCAAGTGCATGTCTACTGCAAAAGGAGCCTGAATGCTGGTTGAACAGTGAGTTTAATTAATTTGTCTTCAAAGAATATTTTTCACACAGCTTGAAGATAAAAGATGAGTTGGATCTTGTGACTATCCACCCAAAAGTTTTTAAATGTTTCCTTTAAGTTACTGTGGGATGAAAACCACAAGGGAATTTAATCAGAGAAGCACGAGATCAAAGTTTTGTGGCATACTGCTGGTTACAGAACCACCATGATCAGGTGTTTCTAAAGTCAGGTGAAGCAGGAAATATGTTATAAAGAATTAATGAATGCATTTGTCAGTTTACATTTAATATGGCTAAACCCAAACTGTCCCTCCTTCTTCCCAAGCCTTCCTATCTCCTCCACTTCTCCATCACCACTGAGAGTGCCATCAGACTCTCAGTCACTCCAGACCACAATTCTGGTGTCATCGTCAACAATAAGAGTGGAAATAAGGTGCAAATTTTTAACAGTGAGGTTAACTAGCCTTTGGAACAATTTACCATGAGTCACTGTGAATTCCTCATCATTTGGATTTTTACGTCAGGATTGGATGTCTTTTTCTAAAAGATATGTTGTAGTGCAAACAAGAATTAATTCAGGGACATCCAATGGCCTGTTTAGATAGAAAGTATGAGCAGATGATTGCAGTGGCCCCTTCTGGCCTTATAATCTATGATTATTTTTTTTAATAGAATCTCTAATTTGGTGAATGTAATTCTCAAATTTACTGAAGAAAAATCTTTCACAAAATGTTTATAAAATTCGGTTTAACTTGTTACTTGTCAGGGGTTCAAAAAATTCCATATTGCAGAATCCTACTGTGGTTTGTCATAAGAATGTTGCTTGTCCTAAATTATTCCAGCAACTTCATGACCTGAAGGTCCCAATTAAGGTAATCTCAATAAAACAGCATGCTTCACAAAATGGCTTCACTGGCTTTAGCAGTGTATTCCCAATAGTGCCTCAGTTTCTCTTCCAATGTAATTCTTACTCATTTACTGGACTTCTCCATTCTGTAGCACTTTACCTTTAGCACTTTACACCATTCGTTTAAAAAAAAATACTTCTATAGATTGAGAACTGTTATCAGGAGTTATGCTTTAAAATGACTATAAATAGATTAGAGAACAAATATATTTTTTCTATTTTTACTTTGTGCATGTGATAGAACTTTACATATAGGTTGATCGTACAGGGTAAACAGTCATTCTCCCGCTTTATTATTTGTGTGTCTTTCATACAGTCACAATGGAGAGAAACGTACTTTAAAAACAGGAAAATGGGATGAATACAACCTCAGAATGTCTCTGGTGAAGTACCTACAATTTAACTCATTTTTGAAAAATTGACAAGACTTCAAATGGACTGTGTCTCTTTAATTCTGATTCTCAAAGATTTTATATTTGTTCTTTCTTGTTCTGTTTTCATCTTTAATCTAATTTAAAAGAAATCAAGACTGAAATTCATATGTAAATTTTCCCTAAGCAAAAAAACAGTATATCTCACTATGTAAGACTCTCCATCTTGAATCCTCTCACAGGCAGACATCTTACATTTAAAGGTGCATTACATAAGAAAACAGAATCATAACTACACACAGAACAGGGCTGAGTCCTGCAAATTTCATGCAGGCAAATAGTCCTTTCTTATGTAAAAACAACTTGGGTAATTGTTGCAGGATTGGACCCAGATCCTGTAATTTTCTTATGGAGCCAACGAACCAAATTTTTTTGCTATCATATCTTTTCTGAACACAACAGTAGGTCATATTTCAAGGTAAATTCAAAAGAAATTAATTTGGCAAGCAATATAAAACTACATATAAACCTGGCAAATTTTGCAGTATGCACCTAGCATTAATTAAAATTAGTAATTGAGTTATAAACAAAGAACAGAAAACATAACCATCACTTCACATAAATATCTGTATAGTTAGTATTTATATTTTCTTACACAAAACCCTTCCACTTAATCACAGTAATTTAAGTTTCTTCCTGTTAACTTCCAACTGTTTCACAACATTACCTGACTTGGCATAGAATCTTCTGCTGTAAACTAAATTGTATTTGTCTGAGGGGCAGAAATTCTTCAGTTAGTTTCAGCCACAGGTCCCATGAGGTAGTTGATTTGTCATCCACACTTTCCACATAATACTTTATGAGCCAGCTCCAGTAAATAATAGAGGCAAGCTACATCTTCCCTTTTAATTTTAAGTTTACTGAGATGTTTCAGGACCTAATGGAATATGCTGATTAGATATTTGTGCCAGATCACACTGGATCTTGGGTCCCAGGAGCTGGGTTTTAGGCCCTGAGCATGCATTACTGAAATCAATACTATTGTCTTCACTGGGCACAGGATCAAGCCCTTGGTTTATCTCAAGCAAAGCTGCTCAGTAATTTTCCACTGGAATGATTTTCTGTAGGAAAGCTTCAATTTTTTGAAAATTTTTGATTTTCCACTGTAGAAATTTAAATGAAATATTTTGTTTTGGGTCAGTTCAACCTGTATCAATGTTATTGAACTGACTTGACATGTTTTTGTATCATATTAGCTTTAAAAACCCAGTAAACTACATTCTCCAAGGCTTTATGGGAGTTGTAATTCAGGCCTTCATTATCTTCGGAGAGCCATCCTCCCTATAACACTACACATCCCTAATGCAACGTGGGCCCAGCTGACCAGTCTGTCACACAGATCTGTCAGCTGGGTCTGCATTGCACTGTGGGAGATGTATTTGAGAGTTTCAACTCTTTCACTCTTGCTGTTTCTTGTTCCATTACATTGAGAGTAATATTTTTTTAAATGCAAAATATTAAAATAACCACTGAAATTGTACATTAGATTTTAGTCACACATACTAAATTTTGGTAGTATTATATCAAATATAATATTATAAGAAACCTGTCTTGAAAAAGAATCTACAAATCTATCTATATAGGGATTTCTTTTAAGATAAACAATATGGGTTTATTCTAATTCTCTCCAACCCTGCTTATCACCTCAATTAAGGTTCAATTTAGCTAATTTTCAATTAAGGTTCAATTAAGCTAATTTTCCTGTGATTATTTTCTGTCATAGCAAGATCTATCCATATTTTTCAAATCATGGAGTTGCCATGCTGTTTAGCACACCCTGTTCTTTGTTGTTTGTAGTTTACTGCAATTCCTTTACGGCTTCCAAAAACGTCGTGAAATACTCTTATCTATTGACAACTGAAATCTCTGACTTTTTTTTAGCTATTTTCTTGATGATCGTTCCATTGCATAAACTGTAGTAATGGTATATTAATAATACTGCTAGAGTGCTTTTTCCACGCTCTCCATGCATCTGAAGAAGTGTGTTTTTTACCCATGAAAGCTTATGCCCAAATAAATCTGCTAGTCTTTAAGGTGCCACTGGACTCCTTGTTGTTTTTGTGGATACAGACTAACACAGCTACCCCTCTGATACTTATCTTTAAATGGACTATGGGTTAGCTTAAATGCTCTCTCAGGGTTGAAAGAATTGCTGACAAAGTGTGATCAGTGGGGGGTTTTTTCTTCTGGCAAAGATTCTTCTCACAAAGTTGTATCCTTTTTGCCGTCTGTGTGCAGGGCAATCCACTGCCCAGAGGATTCAGGGGGCCTGGGGCCAGGGCCGGCTTTAGGCCTATTCCACCAAGTCCCCCGAATTGGACCCCGCACCTAAAAGGGCCCCGCGCTCAGTGAGAATCCCTTCCCTTGCTAGAGGCATCTTTTTAATTTTTACTCACCCGGCAGCTGTCCGGGTCTCCAGCAGCACTTTGGCAGTGGGTCCTTCGCTCGCTCCGGGTCTTTGGCGGTACTTCGGTGGCGGGTTCTTCAGTGCCGCCAAAGACTCGGAGCACCGCCTGGTTAATACAAGCCACACGTGTTTGTTAACATTTTTTTTTTTAATTTTTATTTTTTTTAGTCATCCCTGCCGGGGCCCCATCGAAACTGTTTGAATTGGGCCCCGTACTTCCTAAAGCCGGCCCTGCCTGAGGCAAAGCAGGGGAGTGGACATAAAAAAGGCGTCACCCACTGTGGTGCTCATACTCACTGGGCGGCGCTCCGAGTCTTTGGCAATGGTGGGTCCTTCACTCGCTCCATGTCTTCGGCAGCACTGAAGGACCCACTGCCAAAAACCCAGACCGCTGCCTGGTGAGTAAAAATTAAAAAGGCACCTCTAGTCAGGGAAGGGATTATCAGCCAGGGCTCATGAGGCCCCTGTGAGGCCCAGGGCAAATTGCCCCACTTGCCCCCCCCACCCCTGGGGGGCCCTGTCAGCGTGCCTATAAGCAAAAGACAATGGTTTCTTCTGATTCAGATGCCAGTGACAATCTTGCCTTCCCAGTAGAAATCTTGGACTCCTTTTCCCTCTTAGAGATTATGACAATGGTGGCCATCAAATTAGGGTTCACATGGGTCTGCCATGTGAGCCTTCTGGGAAGGGGGCAGGGCAAGCAAGTTTGGGTTTCTGTGATGAAACAGTTACCAGCCCTAGATTTGCATCTGCATTGATACTAGGAATAGCAACTTGAGTGGACATACTGGGAGTGTAACAGAAGGCACAAACATGGCTGAGGTTTTGAATGAAATCCTAAAGTCAAAGAAGTTTTGTCCATAGGGCCAAGATTTCACCCTAGAATGTATAAATGTAAGGATTATGAAACAAATTCCCATTCAGGCAAGTAGGTAATGCTCTGTGTCAGACTTCATTGCCTACCGTTAGAGAATCATAGAATATTAGGGTGGGAAGAGACCTCAGGAGATCATCTAGTCCAATCCCCTGCTCAAAGCAGGACCAACACCAACTAAATCATCCCAGCCAAGGCTTTGTCGAGCTGGGCCTTAAAAACCTCTAAGGACGGAGATTCTACCACGTCCCTAGGTAACCTATTCAGGTGCTTCACAAGTCTCCTAGTGAAAAAGTTCTTCCTAATATCCAACCTAAACCTCCCCCACTGAAACTTGAGACCATTAGATCTTGTTCTATCATCTGGTACTCCAGATGAGGCCTCACCAATGCCGAATACAGGGGAATGATCATATCCTTCAATCTGCTGGCAGTGCCCCTACTTATACAGCCCAGAATGCCGTTAGCCTGCTTGGCAACAAGGCCACACTGTTGACTCATATCCAGCTTCTTGTCCACTGTAATCCCTAGGTCCTTTTCTGCAGAACTGCTTCCTAGCCATTCGGTCCCTAGTCTGTAACAGTGACTCTGCACTTGTCCTTGTTGAATCTCATCAGGTTTCTTTTGGCTCAACCATCTAATTTGTCTAGATCCCTCTGTATCCTATTCCTACCTTCCAGAATATCTACCACTCCTCCCGGTTTAATGTCATCTGCAAACTTGCTGAGAGTGAAGTCCACGTCATCCTTCAGATCATTAATGAAGATATTGAACAAAATTGGCCCCAGGACTGAACCTTGGGGCACTCTGCTTGATACCAGCTGCCAACTAGACATGGAGCTATTGATCACTACCTGTTGACCCTGATGATCTAGCCAACTTTCTGTCCACCTTATAGTCCATTCATCCAGCCCATACTTCTGTAACTTGCCGGCATACTTCTTTAACTTGATCATTACATCTTCAGTCCTTCATAGATGTCCATAGGATGTAATATGGATTCAGGCAAAAATGCATTCATAGTCTAGCTGTGATTCCTGTTGAATAACTTGACTGCATAGAGAAGACATTTCCCTTCCTGTAAAGGAACGTCTGTGTAATTATTGCTGCACTATGCATCACTATCTATACTGATGTATAGAGAACTTTGCAAACAAGAATTTGGCACAATTAGTCTTTTGTGACATTTAGGATTCCATTGAGAGTAATATTCTCATTAGTTCAAGGACCTTTTCTTCTAGTAAGTGGTTTTGTAAGCACTAGGAAAAATTTTTGTTTTCTAAAATAAAACATTTAGCCATTTAGTTTCAGTATTAGGTAGCTGAACAGCATGGAAGCTTTTCTTGCTCTCCATACCAGTCTGAAAATCTTTGTTCTGAAAAGAAGGCAGAAGTAATTTGCAACAAGTCCTGTTCCTGATACCAAAGATGTTTTACTTAACTCTGTCACAGAAATTCTAGATATAAATTGAGTAGTTAATGTGTTCTTCAGGTTATGTACATAATTTGAATTCTTTAAGATCTCCAGTGCTAATTTTAACAGAAAGGAAAATAATAATCAAGATAATTTACTATCTAGCAGTGGGAAATTGTTTAAAAATTCCATATCTCCAAATGTGAGATTTTTATAAAATTTGTGTGTCTTTCTGACTTCTACCTGAGAAGGTGTTATTCAGATCTGCTGCCCAGTGAAGACCTGATGCTTAGACATCAAATGGTATTCTGTCATCAGAAAAAATCATGTGTCTAGCAGCATTAAGACTACACAAGGAAGACAAAAAATGTGTGGCAGACAAAGGGAATAGGGAATCAAACAACTGTGCCCTTCAGCTAGAAGGATGTATTATTTTATATAAGTTGGCAAAGTTCACTGAGGTAATGAGGATCAGAAAGGAAAAGACAGCATGATTGAATGACAGCTGGGATAGTTAACCAGAAAATTCCTTGTATTTAAGACTAAATAAATAATACAGGAACAATGTTAGGAAACTGGTCTAAGTCACACCAGGCCAGGCCCTGTCTGCCTCCAAAATACAGGGAAAATCAAAAGCTACTTTTGTGCCACCCCTCTATTTCTGCATTGAGTGCAGAACAGGCAGGGCTAAGAATTGAAGCCAAGGGTTTCCAACATCTAAGAGATTTCCTTGAAGTGGTATACATTAAGAAAGACTCCTCTACCTCTTTTGCTCCCCAATAACATCTGCTACAGTTTCCACCTCCCTGCTGTCCAGTTAATGGCATGATTTCAGATACATTGGCCTACATACTCATGCCTGCAGGATGACAATTGGATAAATCCTTCTAAATAAGTTGTATAATATCCATCATTTGGCTTTCTTTTTCCTAAACATTTCTAAAGGCAGAACCCCAGTGACAGTGACATCAACTGAGTTACATTATCTCTTAGGAAACCACAATTCCCTTGGATTATCCAGTTACTAGTAAATGCTGAAGTAATACTGTTGAAAGTCTTAAACAAATGTATCTATTTATTTTTTGATATCTTGGCTTTATCTTTGGAAAGGCTGTCCTACTGTTGAGAAAAGCACTAATTCATGACTGTAAAAGCTACACTGGAACATTAGAAAGCTTTTCTCTTAGAAAGGTTAAACATAAGTTATTTTGTTCCAATATTATATGTTCAACTTAGAAAACAGGCAATTAGGTCACTTTGCAAAATGGGTCTGCTCTTTAAATATTTTCATTTGTTAAAAATGTTGGTATGATTTTCATTTGGAATCACTTCCCATTGCTGATTTAGCTGTCATTGATGCTTTTCTTTTTGCTTTAGTCACAAAGTTGGCTTGTTTCAGATACAACGTTGTAAAATGGCAGGAAAAGAGGAAGGTATTTTGTTTTAATTGACCAGTGAACTCATGCTGTTGAAGAAAGTGATGATAATACTATAAACAAGTTACATATGTAGTACATAAACTGAATAATTCACAGTGTTATATTGTGTTGAAAAGCAAAGAATGTTCATGCCATATTGACAAGTTAGAAATTCGCTCGAACTCTATTTGCACCTGGTTAAACTGTATTGTGAGTTGTTTTCTGTAGTCTGCTTGTCTGCACTTTGAGTTTGACTTTGTGTGGTCTGTCACTTTCTTTGTTGAGAGCCCACCTCTTTTCCTGTGATAACCAGGTGGCTGAGATGACCTTAGAAACTTGAATTGACAGTTCCTTGCTTTAAAACTTCAGCCAACAAAGCCCTTCAGGACAAGCTTAACTTGAAACACACAAGTAATGGGACTGTTCACTTGCTTAAAGTTTAGCACATCCTTAAGTGCTTTACTAAAGTGAGGCCTTAACCCAGAGGAGGCTGTTGACAGGGCATTCTCAGTGAAGGACTGCCCTGGAGTCGGAAATTTTAACCCTGTTCCTCTCAAGTAGCCTTATACACCCTAAATCTGCTTGAGGCTAGAGCATGCTACAAGGTCTGTCAATTATATCAGGATTTTGAGAAGAGGGTGAGTGAAGAAGAGGACTTAAGATAATTTGTATTTAATCTTGAACAAGGAATTTGATATTTATTTAATAAGGTTAGTAAATGTTTTTAGTGTGCATGTGCCTGGAGCAGTACATTGGACATTTAAAACAATACTTAAATATACATGGGACATGATGGTTTATGATTTACTGTAGAATGGCTGCTACTCTTATGGCTACACAATAGCATTCTCTAGTCAGTTGCCCCTTGCAGCAGACTGCATCTTCTGCAGTGAACTCCTTTTATTACAGTGGACACTACTGGGCCAAATTTAGCCCTGATGTAAGAGAGGCCTTCTCCAAATTGTGAGTGTAACAGAGTTATGTCCTTTTACAACGGAACTGAATTTGGCCTTCTGAATTTTTCTGTGAAACACACATGAACCATGTGATCTTTATGGCCATCTCCCTTTCACAAAAAGGCTAATGGCTCTGCTACCTGGAGCGCTCTGTCTGCTTGGGCTGTCCTGCTGGCTGGAGTGTTCCCCCTTCTCTGGCTACCCTGCTGGCTGGAGCTTCTTCTCCCTTCCTGGGCTGCTGCTGTTGCTGCTGCTGGCTGGAGTGCTCCTTTGCTGGACTGCTGCTGCTGCTTGCTGCCACTGCTGCTGAGCGAGGGGTGGGGGGGCCTTGCTAGCCAGCCCCCACCCTTCCACCTCCGGAGGGAGAAGCCAGGACCCCCACCGCCACCACCACCGCTGCTACCACCTGTGAGGGGTCCTTCCTGCCTGGCCACCAGGGTTGCTGGAGGAGGAGCTGCTGTTGCTGCTGGCGCTGTGTTTGCCTGGGGAGCTGCTGGAGCCTGGAGGAGGAAGTAGAGGACTGAGGACCACCAGCTGCTGGGGGAGTGCACAGGACTCTGAAGACCGTGGAGGGGGCCTTTCAGGACTCAGTAACTCTTTAACCGTACTCTAGCGGTGGAGATGTAGACTGTGTTTATGCGGGCACAGGGCGTGTGGCACGGAGCCTGCCCCCTGGTCCATCTGTGTCCCCACCTCTCAACCGCCATCGCTGCCCCCTACACAACCCCACAGACTGCTTACCATCTGCCTCGGTTCCTACCTCTGGCACTCAGCTGCTCGCCTGGCCTGCCACGCCCTTTTGCCACCAGTTGGGCCTCCAGCAGCAGCCAGCCGCCTATTGACTGTGCACAAGTGCTCGTGTGTGCACGCACCCCCCCTTCCCCAAACTGACCCCTTCCCCTCTGCAACAGGCCCCCTAGCCTTTCCCCTTGTTGCCTGCCCCATTGCCCCTTGTAGTATTTTGCCCCCCTCAGCTTTAGTTTGTTTGCCTGCCCCGCCCGTCTCCCTTTGCAGCTTTGTTTGTCCTGCCTCAGCCCTGAAGCTAGCCCCTTGGTCCCCCTGCCCCACTCCCAGCCTGGTTGCTCCCCTTCCCTACGGCCCCTTCGCCCTGATCGGCCTCCTTTGTGTGCGTGCCCTTTTCGTGGTTTTGTTCCCCCGTTTGGATTCTTTGCCTGCATCCCCATTTGCTATTGTTCTCTTGCCTAGTGCAGCTAGAGGGGCCGGCTTTTTCACTCCGGTGTACTGTGACTGACCCCCCCCCAAGTCTTCATGGTCTCTTCTCGGCCCCTCCCTATTTGGTCCCTCCTCCCATGGCCTACAGCCTAGCGGGGAGGAGTGGTTGAGCTGCTTCTCCCTCCTTTCTTCGGTGTTTCCCTCCCTCCCTACTATCATGGCGGGGACGCAGCGGGGGTGGGACCCATGGGATGACCCTGTCCCCCTGCCCCGCCATGCTCCCTAGCGCAACTTCCCTATCTTTACGCTGTCGCTGCTGCCGGACCACCTGCCACCTTCGTCGCTTGGGGCGCCCGGGCAGCGGCGAGGCGCAGGGTGACCTCCGTTGTGCCAGTTCTACACCTTTTGATTTTGGGGGGCCCCCCAGCGAAAGAAGGCCAGGGAATAAGAGTGAGGGCCCGTCGGAAGATAGCCTCCATGGAAGGGCCTTTGCCACTCTCGCGGCCCCGCATGGCCGCAGACCTTCCCGCTTGTTCCTCCATAGCTTCGGGTGGGCCCTCCCCGCCCCAGGGCGCTCGCCAGGTGCGGGGGGGGGGCCCACCCTGCCCTCGTCGTCTCCCCTTGACAGCCCATCCGCTACCCATTACAGCACGGGGCCTTCACACCTTTTGCCGGTAGCCGGCGCTGTTGCATCCTGGTCCGCTCCCTTGTGGGACTAAGTTTCGGCGTAGGCGAGGGTCCGGTGGGGCCCACGGCCATCGTGAGTGGCTCCAGGTGTTACGCAAGGTGGTCTTTTCGCATCCCGGAGTCGCGCAGGAGGCAGTGGGAGAGGCTGCCCGGTGCCGCGCGGGCATGCTTGCCGCCCTCCCTGGGTCCACCTGCCGGCCGTGACCCTGCGCGCGCATCCATGTTGTCTCCTGACGTCCGCTCCCTCCCTTCCCTTTCCCCCAATCCGCCTTGCTGTTACGCCTTCGCTCTGGGGCCCATTCTGTGGTGAGCCCTTCTTGGGCCTGCAGGACCCCGCCTCCGTCACGTCCTCTCGTTCCACCGGCAGGTGCAGCTTCAACTGCCGCCGGCGGCGCGTGGCAGGGAGGCGCTCGAGGGGTCCTTCCTGGTCCCCTATCAGGGGGCCCATTACCGGGTGCATTATTCTACGGGGGAGACCCGGTGCTACCTCTGCCGGGCGACAGGGCACGTCCGGAGGGACTGCCCCTTGGCCCGGCTCAGAGGAGTGCCTGGGACCCCCGTCCCTGGCAGGGTGCTGGCCCCGTCATCGCCGGCGCCCCTAGCGGCCCGGTGCCCAGAACTGCCCCTCCTCCTTCCCAGCCCATCACTGCTCCCGCTTGGGCTGCAGGGGTACCTCCCTCGGCGTGCCTAGACAAGCCAGAGAGCCCCGCCTCTGCTGCCTGCACTCTGGCGGGGCTTGTGGAGGAGGGTGCAGCAGGGGTGCTGTTGGGCATGGGAGAGGGCCTTCCCCAGGGGAATCTTCCCTTCCTCCGGCTGTCCCACCAGTGCCCCTCCAAGTCCATGAACTACCGTCCCTGCCCTACGACCCAACCCCTGTCAACCAGCCCGCGAGTGACGCCATGGAGGGCTGGACCCTAGTCCAGGGTAGGTGGGGCAAGCGGAAGGCTCGAGCTCCGCTCCTACCCCTGATGCGGGAGCCCCCGTAAGACTAGAAAGGGGACTGCAGATGTCGAGCCTTCCGCCGTGCCCTCGGGGTCGGTCTGTCCGCCAGTGCTGGCCAGGGGAGATGTGGCAGCACCGGAGGGTACCATCATCCCTCCTCCGCAATCCCTTTCTGTGGAGGCCTCGGATGCGGTCCCCCCTGCTCCCTTGCCACCCGTGCCCCCTGCAACACCGGAGGTGATCGTTGCCTCGGGCACTAGTGGGGAGGATCCCGGGGTGGTGGGACGTGAGCCCCCCTCCATCTTTGAGGAGATTGAGGCCCTGGGTCTGACCCCGGTTATCCAGGGGGAGGACGACCCTCTGCCAGTGGGCCTCGACCTGGCCGTCCTCCCCCCAGCTCCCCTTTCCCTGCGTTCCCTCCTCCTGATTGCTGTGTCCGCTCCCGCCTCCGAGGCTCCCCTGGACTCCCTGACCTGCCCGACAGTGGATGGCACCTCGCTGATGGCTGCCGTGCCTGTTGAGGCGACAGCCAGTGCCTTGCAGCCGGGAGATGAGCCACTAGGGGTATCCCTCGGTGGTGCGGGGCACCCGAGTTCCTTCCTGGGTGGGGGCCCCACCGAAGGTGTTACATCTCTTGATGCCATGGCTAGCGCTCCTCCCGTTGAGCCTGAGCCCGGCGTCACTGGAGACCCCCTCCCTGCCCCTCAGACCCCTGCACCTGGCCGCAAGGAGCCACCTCCTGACAGTCCGGCTCCTGTGGCCTGGGACCCCATCTCCATTCCTATCCCTGATCCCAGCCCTGCCCTTACTCTTGACACCATCCCTGTCCCCTCCACTGCCCCCGTGACGTCGTCCAGGAACTCCCGCAGCTCCCCGCAGCGGAGGGGAGGGGTGCGGGGGTGGTCACGCCTCCCAGGGTGACCCACCAGTGGGCCTCTGGCACGGCCGTGGCTACAAGAGACAAGAGGCAAGGGGTGCGGACCCCTACGTGCCCGATGGGCCCGGTTTGCCACACGGTCCGACCTCAGGACCGGCCGTTCGACGAACGGGGGCGGCCGGCGTGAGGGACTTTTGTGGAGTGCTGACAGCCCCTATGGTGTGGTCGGGACTGTGAAACGTAAAGGGCCGCCCCTGGGGGTCACCTCTGGGAAAGGGAAGTGGACAGCCCCGAGGGGCGGCAATAACATCCTCCAGCGATGGGGGGATTTCCACCTAATCCTCCGGGCACGAGGGCCTCATGGGGGAGGGCAAGAGGACCGGAAGCAGGGTGCCGCGGCTTACCACCGGGTCCGCAAATCCGTGACCCTGCTCACCTTCGGGGTGGGTCACGGTTTGCTGCGCGGCCAACGGGGGCCGTGGGCATCCCTGCCGGCGAGGATCCCCCCAGCCCTCCTCATGGCACTCGTCACCTTTGCCACCTTGAACACCCGGAGCTGTAGGGTGGGTTTTCCGCAGGAGCCAGGTGCTCTCCTTCCTTCGGGAGGGGGTACTCTGTGGTTTTCCTGCAGGAGACCCACACGGATCCGGCCGCCAAGCCAGCTGGCGGCTGGAGTGGGGGGACGGGGTCTACTTCAGCCATCTCACACCCGTAGGGCTGGAGTGCTACCCTGTTCTCCCCCGACCTACGGCCGGAGGTGCTGGGGGTCGCCGAGGCTGTGCCGGGCCGCCTGCTGCACCTCCGGGTCCGCATGGAGGGGCTCGTGGTGGCCAGACACCATCAGTAACATCCACCTCTTGGAGAGGACCCGTCAACTCCCAGCAGAGGAAGAAATCAGAAGGAGAAGGTGGGGTTGGATAGGACATACACTACGCAAGCAGCCAACTAATATCACCAGACAGGCACTGCGGTGGAACCCCCAAGGCAAGCGGAAAAGAGGCCGTCCAAGAAACACCTGGTGACGCGACCTTCAGGCTGATAGCAAAAAAATGGGCTATACCTGGGACCAGCTAGAGCGAATGGCCCAGGATAGAAGACTCTGGAGATCTGTGGTTGGCGGCCCATACACCGATTGGGGTGACGGGCATGAGTGAGTCCATCTTTCACGGGCCCAATCCTCCAGTGTCAAGCCGGTCCCTTTTTCAGATCACCACCTTGTCACCGTGACAGCCCTTCTCAGTGCAGAGCGGCCGGGGCCAGCCTATTGGCATTTTAACAACAGCTTGCTGGAGGATGCGGGCTTCGTGGCTTCCTTCCGGAAGTTCTGGCTGGCCTGGCGAGGGCAGCGGCGTGCCTTTCCCTCGGAGCGGCGCTGTTGGGATGTGGGGCAAGTGCACGTCTGGCTCTTCTGCCCTGACTACACCGGGGCGCCAGCCGACGGAGGGATGCGGCGATAAAGCAGCTGGAACGGGAGGTCTTAGAGCTGGAGAGGCGTCTGGCCGCCAGCCCCGAGGATCCATCCCTCTGCGGAGCGTGCCGGGAGAAGCGGGAGGAGCTCCGGGTCTTCGAGGACCATCGGGCCCGGGTCGCCTTTGTTCAGTCCTGCATCCGCCTCCTTCGGGAGATGGATCGCGGCTCCCACTTCTTCTACGCCCTGGAGAAAAGGGGGGGGGGCAAGAAGCAGGTCACCTGCCTTCTGGCAGAGGACGGCACCCCCCTCACGGATCCGGCGGAGATGTGCGAGAGGGCCCGGACCTTCTCTGTGCACCTTTTCTCCCCGGAGCCGACTGATCCTGCCGCTTGCAGACTGCTCTGGGACGGGCTCCCGACGGTCGGCGCGGGCAACCGGGACTGGCTAGAGCTGCCTCTCTCTCTGGCCGAGTTCTCGGAAGCCCTCCATCGCATGCCCACCAACAAGTCTCCGGGCACGGATGGGCTGACCGTGGAGTTCTACCGCGTGTTCTGGGACGTCCTCGGCCTGGACCTGGTCGCTGTCTGGGCCGAGTCCATGCGGAGCGAGGTCTTCCCTCTCTCGTGCAGGTGAGCCATGCTCGCCTTATTGCCGAAGAAGGGGGACCTCCGTGATTTACGGAATTGGCGTCCCATCTCGCTCCTCGGCACGGACTACAAAATCGTAGCCAAGGCCATCTCGCTGCGGCTGGGGGCCGTGCTGAAGGACGTGATCCACCCAGACCAGACCTACACCGTCCCGGGCCGTAGCATCTTTGATAACCTCTATCTGGTCTGAAATCTCCTGGAGCTTGGGTGCAGGGATGGTCTGTCGTTCGCCCTCCTGTCCCTGGATCAGGAGAAGGCATTCGACAGGGTGGATCACAGGTATCTCCTGGGCACTCTGCGAGCGTTAGGCTTCGAGTCCCAGTTTCTGGGTTTTCTCCAGGTGCTGTACGCTTCCGCAGAGTGTCTGGTCAGGTTCAGCTGGACCCTGACCGAGCCGGTCAGGTTCGGGCGGGGAGTGAGGCAGGGGTACCCCCTCTCAGGCCAGCTGTACGCTCTGGCCATCGAGCCCTTCCTCTGTCTCCTCTGCAGGAGATTGACGGGGTTGGTGCTTTGGGAGCCAGAGCTGCAGCTGGTTCTGTCGGCGTATGCCAACGATGTGCTCCTCGTGGTCCAGGACCCGGGCAACTTGGCGCGGGTGGAGGCTTGCCAGGCGGTGTACTCGGTGGCCTCCTCCGCCCAGGTCAACTTGGTCAAGAGCTCTGGCCTGGTGGTCGGGGACGGGTGGCAGGCAAGCTCCCTTCCACCCGTGCTTCAGGCCATCCGGTGGAGTGCGGGTCCGCTGCTCTACCTCGGCGTTTACCTTTCTGCCACGCATCCGTCTCCGCCGGATAACTGGCACGGTTTGCAGGGCAGGGTGGTGGAGCGGCTCCGGAACTGGACTGGACTCCTCCGGTGCCTTTCCCTTCAAGGGAGAGCGCTGGTGCTCAATCAACTGGTCCTGTCCATGCTCTGGTACCGGTTCAACACCCTGGTCTTGGCCCTGGGCTTCCTGGCCGACCTCCAGAGGGTGGTTCTGGAGTTCTTTTGGCCAGGACTGCATTAGGTCCCTGCAGGGGTGCTCCACCTGCCCCTGGAGGAGGGAGGGCAGGGTCTGAAGTGCCTGCGCACTCAGGTCCACATCTTCCGCCTCCAGGCACTGCAGAGGCTTCTTTATGGTGCGGGTAGTCCGGAGTGGAGAGTCCTGGCGCATGCCTTCCTGCGCCACTTCCGAGAGCTCTGATACGACTGGCAGCTCCTTTATCTCGATCGGAGGGGTCTTCCGCGAGACCTCTCTGGGCTGCCGGTCTTCTACCAGGACCTCCTCCAGACCTGGAAGCTGTTCTCTGCGACCAGGTCCGTGGTGACCACCGAGGGGGCAGATCTCCTCGCGGAGCCCCTGCTACACAATCCCCAGCTTCGTGTGCAGTTGGCGGAGTCCCCCGCGGTGCGCCAGAGGTTGGTCCTGGCGGAAGCTGCAAGGGTCAGAGACCTCCTGGACTACGATCGGGGAGACTGGCTGGATCCTCTGACATTCGCTCACCGCATGGGGTTCTCCAGACCTTGTACTCCCCGGCGCGTACTCCAGGAGGTGGAGGCCGCTTTGCCGCCTGCTGCTCGGGCCTACCTCGACCAGGTCCTGCGAGAGGGCACACCCCACCCACCCACCACCCCAAACCCTCCGGACCTTTTCATCAGGCCCCTGCCCCGTGGACCTGACTGGCCCCCTCGCCCCTTCTCCGCCAGCCGGCTGCATGACCTGCAGCCAGTCCGCTTTCAAACCGCACCAAGGAAGCACCTCTACGTGCTCGTGCTCCACACCCTTCACTTCCTCACCCTCATGTCCCACTCCAATACAAAGTGGTGGGACCTCCTGCCACCTCTGGAGGGTGAGGAACCCCAGTGGGCCAGCCTCTATGCTACCCCGGTTCCGAGGCCCACCGGGGATATCACTTGGTGGCTCCTTCATGGCGCCATGAGCACAGGCGTGTATTTGGCACGGTTTACCCCTGTCCCAGACACCTGCCCCTTCTGCGGCATGAGGGAGACCCTGGCGCACATTTACTTGGAGTGCACCAGGTTGCAGCCCCTATACTGGTTCCTCACCAATATCCTGTTACGTTTCTGGCTGCACTTTTCTCCTCACCTCCTTCTCTACACACAAAGTCATAGGACCTCCTGGTCAACCCCCTCCTCGCCCTGGCAAAAAGGGCCATCTACGCAACCAGGGAGAGGAGGTTGGCCGATGGAGACTCCGGTGACTGTAGGGCTTGTTTCCGATCCTTAGTCTATTCACGTATCCGGGCGGAGTTCCTCTGGGCGGCGTCCACTGGCTCCCTTGACGCCTTCGAGGAGCAGTGGGCGCTGTCCAGGGTTCTCTGCTCGGTGTCCCTGTCAGGCTCCCTTCTTATGACCCTTTGACCGCACTCCTGTCCCTGTTCTTTTATTAGTTCTCCCCCGAAATTAGTGGGGTTTTGAGGTCCTGTAGATCCTCCCCTCAGAAACCCAATAGATACACCTCTCCTAATAAAACCTTTGTCCGCACTCCTGTCCCTGTTCTTTTATTAGTTGTCCCCCGAAATTAGTGGGGTTCTGAGGTCCTATAGATCCTCCCCTCAGAAACCCAATAGATACACCTCTCCTAACAAAACCTCACATAGAGAATTAAAAATAAATTGTGTCACTAACATGATGTTTGCAAACAGGGGCGGCTCTAGGTATTTTGCCGCCCCAAGTATGGCAGGCAGACTGCCTTCGATGGCTTGCCTGCGGGAGGTCCCCGGTCCCGCAGATTCTGCGGCATGCCTGCAGGAGGTCCGCCGAAGCCACGGGACCAGCGGACCCTCCGCAGGCATGCCGCTGAAGGCAACCTGCCTGCCACCCTTGCGGCGACTGGCAGAGCACCCCCCGTGGCTTGCCGCCCCAGCCACACGCTTGGCGTGGTGGTGCCTGGAGCCGCCCCCGTTTGCAAACCATCACTCTGCTTCTCTGTTTGTACTTTGTATCTTTTTCTCTTATCCTTTGTCTCTCTTGTCTCTTTAGGCTTCAAGCTCTTCAGAGCAGGGCCTGTCTGTCAGTCTGTATTTGTACAGTGCCTAGCACATTGGGGTGCAATTGTCGGTTGGCTCTAGACACTACCCTAATACCAGTAATGAAGAAAATATCCAGTCTTGATTCGGCTACTGTTCAGTAGCATTTTTTTTTAAATGGCATTTTCAGTCTCATTCCTGGATCCTGAGACATTACTGAGGAGCAGAAGTGGGAAAAGGGGTAGACTTATGTCTGGAAAATGTAAACACATGTAACTAAGTCCCCAGCCTGAAAAACAGAAAAGTTACACAGACGTAACTGAGGTTAAGAATAGAAGCGTTACATCATCTTTTGAACAGCGCAGTAGTGGGAAAAGGGAGGAAATGAGGCCTTGGGAGAGGAATAAATAAATTACAGCCAGATTTTATAGAAAAGTGGCTAGACTGGAAGGTCCTTTGGAAAATTCTGGATTGTGGTGTGTGTTAGATACAGGTGAGGAAAGAATGGAAAGAATCACTATAACAAAGGACAAAGAACCAGTCAGGCTGCATGATGACATGGAAATAGATGTTAAAAATAAAATAAAAATGAGCTTTAGAGAATTATCAGTTAGTTTTTAATACAAGAGATCTTCTACTGGCAAGCTGCGTGCCAGATCTTCCTACTCTACGAGCCTCTCTAGGCTCAGCTGGAAAAACTTATACTGAAATGTAAACAATGTTTATTGTGTTTTACCCACAAATGAAATCAAATAGGCCAAGAGAAAGATTTCTTGGGGCAAATCAGCCCCTCACGTCTGAAGCTGTGGAAGCTCCTCTGGCACCAGAACCATTGCCCAGGGAAGGGGACAGGAGTACACAGCCCCTGCATATTTGGAGCTCAGTTATTCAGTGGTCCCCTGTGCACGGACAAACCATGAATGAGTTAGGCTAAGCAGTGTGAGTCATGAGGAAGGAGTCAGAGGATCCCCAGCTATGCAAGATCTCTCAGCCTCCCCACAGTGAAGAGGGCATCTAACAAACCTGAGGGCTGTTGTAACATCCAGGTTGTGGAGGAGCTCAGCAGCTGCTCCAAGCCTTAGAGGAGAATTCTTCCCCACTCCTTGTGAAACAGGGCAGCGCACAGCCCCCTACACAGGCTGTGTGCTGCTGCTGAATAGCATTTAGGCCTCAGTGCTACAAGATGAGCAAATTTTTTTTTTAAAACAGCAGATGCCCAATTTAGTTTATGCATGATTATGAAAACAAACAAAGTGTTAAGAAGATAACCAGTAAAAAAAGCACCTAATCTATGGGATGATGATTTGAAGAAAGAAACGAGCTGGGTGGTTTATCAACCTCTAAAACTTTGAATTAGAACTTTTATATGAAGACTCTTTCTTCTC
The DNA here is from genome assembly GCF_003597395.2 of Chelonoidis abingdonii. Classification (NCBI taxonomy): domain Eukaryota; kingdom Metazoa; phylum Chordata; order Testudines; family Testudinidae; genus Chelonoidis; species Chelonoidis abingdonii. The sequence goes on along the minus strand of NC_133771.1, from coordinate 61,450,957 downwards.
TTAAGGTTTTGAAGACAGGCCTGGAATGGGGGGTGGGGAGGAGGAGGGGAAAGAAAGGAAAAAACGCCTCTGACAGGGTGTTTTTCAACTCAGAAGAATGGAGGAAAGCAGCGTCATAACTCTGAAAGGAAAGGCTGAAAAGCTGAAAGCAATTTAAAGCACAATTTCAAACAATTTAAAACTTGGAAAAATAAACAAAGTGTACATTTTTAAATGTAAGAATATTGGAAACAGTGATTAAGTCACAAGCGAATGTGAGAAGAAAATTGGAAAAACTCTAGCTTGAGAATAAAGATGAACTTCATCAGCTTCCTAGAATACATCTACAGGAACTGGGAATATCTTTGAGTTAAGAAGCCATCAATTGAAGCCAGCTGTTTGTTTAATTTTAGTGCTCTGTGTACCATACCTAATAAGATCACATTTGTTACATTCTGGATATCGTAAATCTATTTGCAGGGTAACAGCATCAGTCCTATCTCTTGCCCAGACTCTAAGGGCTAACTCTTGTGGGCTAATTTAAGGCTATAACCTAATGCATAGCCACAAAGGGGCAGAGTTAAGGTTGTGCAGGTAGCCTTAACGTTGGCATTTCTTTACTTTTAATGTTTAATTTTGCAACCTTAGCAATCTTCTGCAGTATTTTTTTTAAAAAATTCATATATATTTGTTATATATATTAATAGTTATGTATTAATATGTATAACTTATTTATTATATATATAACTATAAATATAAACTTTATGTAAAAGAGTTTTAAAAATCTCTTCTGTGGAATTAAATGCTAGACTACATTAGAATTCTGTCTTGTGTACACTGGACTATCAATGGGGCATGGTATTACATTGAAAAATGACTAAATTTATGACATCAGATTTTTTTTTTACGTAGAAAACACATATTATTTAGGCTTTCATACATTCTTTGTCTGTTCAAAGAAAACATCTTTCTTAAATGCATGCTTCCTGTTAACAATTTCAGATGATTATTTCCTGATTTCAAAATGGTCACCTGTTCTCCATCCTTCAAATGTCAATCAATCTTAAAAGAAATAGAGTTAGAGGAGATTAAGCTGTCAAAAATGTAAATCTAAATATTGTAGGTAAAGTCTGCTCTGGTTACTCATCAGACCATAACTCAGTCTACAATGAAAATAAAAGTAAATTTGAAACATATATCAAGAAGTACTGTGCTGTATAAAGAGCCAAGCTTGGAATGGCCTAACCAGGCAAGGTCACTGAGGCTGAACTCAGAGGCTGTTTAAGAAAAAGTACCTATTCTAAGGGGAATTGGTGTATTATGATAGTGCTACTATCATTGCTCACTGTTTCCATTATTAGCCCACAGCTTTAAATGGTTTATAACTCAGTGATTGTATTAAAATATCATACCCTGACTAAAACTCCACATGTAAGATCCTATTAGGGATTTTTAAAAAAATAAAACTGGTTTGGCTTTTATCTGGATTTTAGCAAACACAACAAAAGCATTATTTGGTTAGTGATGGGCTAATCTAGTTTACCACTGAAGCTATCTGTGGTGCCATGATGAATGTCACGCATCACACCGGCTCACCCTCCTAGGGACAGCATGGGCATCTGAGAGTAAGGTACTGATCATTAAATACCATGAAGTGATAATATTCTTCAGCTGCTACTGACACAAATTCCTGTGGCTATAGTTAAATAAGTGGCATACATAATTTCCTTATTAGCACGCCCTTCCATATCTGTAACCCTCTCCACCGGGAGAGGCTTATTTATACATCACCACTGAGCATAACAGTGCTTCGCAGCAGGCCCTTCTTAGCAGAGGGGAAAATGGAAGGGGATGGAAGAGAGGGAAGGTGGAGCTTTGATGTTAAGTGGAATGTTGCTTGAGGAAAAACTGCAGAATTGAGTTTAGAAGTTTCCTAAAACCGCAAATCCCCAGATTTTAATCTCCAGACATTAAATTCTACTTCATCCTTTCCCATGTTGAATGTGAGTGCCTTACTGTGAAATCTGCGCCCTTATTAATGCTCTCACATTGTCTTGCCAGTTGCCTGAGTATAATGTTTTTGCCACTATAAGATTAAGGGAAATCCATCTTAATTTCTCATATGGAATCTGTTTTGATTATTTCAAGATGAACTGTTTGTAAATACGGGATTTCATGTTGGACTCTTTATTGTATGCTGTTTTGGAATGTGTTACCATGACAGAGTACTGGAAAGAGGCGCTGGCTGATATGACGGGAGTTGTGTTAGAATTCAACACCAAGCTGTTTTTCATGTTGGCATTTTGCTGAGTACTTTGAAGGGGTTTTAGAGTCTAAACAACGCTTGCTTAATGCTAGCATTAAGCTTTAACACATTGGAGGGGTCTCTGAATATGTGGCTCTGCAGGTGTGCACGTTAGTTGACGGTTGGTGATTTGCCTGCTTTTAAAAGCATTTAATTTAAGTAAATATATATATATATATAGAATGAGTTTCTTTGTTAGGTTGTTTTGGGGATTCTAAAAAGAGCTAATAAGGAACATTCAATTTATTGTTTCGTGACAATATGTAAATTATGCATAGTACATAATATTTAACTCACCTGATACTTCTTAAAAAGCTATTTAGCAAATTAAAAACATGGTTTTTACACAAAACTAAATATATAGCTAAGAAACTTGGAGATTTTTTGTCTCTTGAATAATATTTTTAGTATGTGATTTTATAAAACCTTTAAATCTAAATGTGAGATATGGGGGAATATAGTCTAAGATTGACAGACCACTAAATTAATAGTATTACCTCGCTCTTACATAGCACTTTTCATCAGTAGAACTAAAAGCACTTTATGAAAAAGGAGACAAGAATCCATTGTCCTCATGTCACGGGTGGGGAAACTGAGGCACCATGGTCACCAGCCAAACCAGGAATGGAATGCATATCTTCTGAGGCCTTGTTCAGTGCTCTAGTCACATTAATGAGCTCTGATCCTGAGGAGCTTTGATTGAGTTCCATTTAATTTGTGACTGTTCAGAACGTGGTTTATTTAGTTCAAATAAAAATAGAATCAACTCCAAAAATAGAATTTCTCTCAAGTTTTCCAGTCCTAACATAATTCAGTTTTGTGTGTCATTTTATATGATGGGAGTACAAATCATCCAAGTCCTTGACTCATTCTCCATTAATTTCATTCTTTTTAACAACCTTATATTTTGGATAACGTTGTTAAGCAAGAGTTATTAATCTGTCCATAATCATCTCTTTTATTAAGTGTAACTTTTCCTATTGCTTCCATTGCATAAGAGTCTAGTACTATGGACTGTTAGGTTTCTGTAAACCAGGCTATTAACTGATCTGTTGCATACTGAAAACATCTGCCCAAAATTAAGGAAATACCAGATAATGAAGAGATGATATGATTTTATCATTATATTATATAATTGTCTGTCCTTGAAGCTTAGCCTTGGCTTATTTTATTTTTTAGCATTTTAAAATAAGTTTAACACACTATGATGGAAAGAAAATAAATGGAGCATGCTTCCTTGTTTTCTCACATCTGACATATTCCTTTCTATGGACCAAATTAAAGTATTTACCCTACCCTGGTATGGAGAAGAATTTTTGCAGTCTTTTTGAACATGTATGCCTTTCTGAAATATACATCAGGAAGCTACTCCAGCTACACTCATAAGGCCTAATTCTTCTAGCAGTTACTAGTATAAGTCAGGAATTACTACACTGATGTAAATCAAGTTAAACTAATGTAAAATTGAAGTAAATGATAGCAGAACTAGGCAGGCCTATATCTTTATTGTGCTGGTCTTCTCTGCTAGTCTTCACCAGCTGAGTTTAACTCTCTCCATTGACTCTGCTGCCAGATGAAATAGCAGCTTTCCAAGTCTCTTAGTAATTAGACAATTGTAAAAAGAACAGGAGTACTTGTGGCACCTTAGAGACAAACAAATTTATTTGAGCATGCTCAGTAATTTGCTAAGTTTGGTTACATTGCATTTCATCAGTATGGTCTCTAGATCACTTTCAATTGGATAATTAATAAGCGATAGATCTACTGATGAAAAATACTATACGAGGGCTATGACAAGGTGGCTGTGACACTCTGAGTGTGTTTCCCAGACCTGAAGAAGAGCAATGTGTAAGCTCGAAAGTTTGTCTCTCTCCTAGACAGAAGTTGGTCCAGAAAAGATATTCCCTCACCCACCATATCTCTCTACTATAAGAGCTAGGCATTATTATTATCAGAATCTGTTAACAAAGGGCTTTATTGTATCTACCCTCTGCATGTGGATTATGCCACTTCTGTATAGAATGGGACTCAGTCACCAAGGTGCTCTCATTCCTCCTTCTCTTGCACACTGCTTTAGGGATTGGAACAGCAATAGGTAATAGGTGGCACAGTGTGTAGTGGGCAGATAAGGAAACTGAGGCATAGCTCATTTGCCAGGGTTAGAGAGGAAATCTGTGGCACAGACTGAAATGGAGTTAAGATCCCCTGATTCACAGACCCAAGACTTAACAACACAATCATCCTTCTACCTCATGTACAAACAAGTTTACAAATGTTTTTATGTCATTATTTCTCTATTTCTAATTTCCATATTCCAGCAAGATAATCTTTTCCAACTTGTAATATAATGCAGGGATTAAAATGTACTGATAAAAATGGATTTTATAATGTAATGGTCATATTGTAATACTTAGCACTTACATAAAGCTTTACATTGTCAAAGCCCTGGAGTTAGGCCAATGACGTAGGCCGACAGGAGTTTTGTCTAGAGAAAGAGTACAGAATTGAGCTCAGTCATTTACTAACCCTCACAACATCTCTGTAAATTAACTCTGTCATATATCACTACATAATATTATCACTACTCAGGAGCTGTTCAGATAAAGTTGGAAGATCAAAAGGATTCAAAGGCAAATTTGAATAACCTAATATTTTTGCAAATATGTTGAATCACATTAGGTTTTAGGGGGGAGGGTTGTAAAATAAATATGTTATATACAAAACATTACATTCAAATAATATCACTTTGCTTCTAAAATCAAGCACTCACAAGTTTGAAAATGACAGATTTAGGATTGCCTGTGCAACCTGAATTTGATCTCCTTGTGAATCTATATTATTATACAGTCTTTTAATTATATGATCACATATTTCCTCTATAGGACACCTGTCTCATTCAGTGCATAGGAAGGATGGTGCTCACTGAATGAGGGTGCTGTTCAATATTATTTTATCATAATTCAGTGTGCGCCTCCACACTTTATTTCTTGCACACTATTTAAACCCTGCCCTTAATACAGGATTATTCGTTGCCTTGTGGCCTTTTCAACAGTGCTCATGCTAGTTGTATCTGAGTGCCTCACTCATATTAATGAATTTATCTTCACAACTCCCCTACAAGAGAGTATTATCAGCCCTATTTCACAGATGTGGAAACTGAGGCAGAGACAAAGGCCAGGATCCACAAGGCCCAGTTTTAGGTGCAACTGCGCACTACAAAACTACCGCTTGACTGCTACCTAACTCTGTAGGCAGTGCCAGTCCTAGACCATTGAGGGCCCTAAGCAGGAATATTCCCCCACCATCACACAAACAACATGTACTAATAATTCATACAGAGTCCTACACTACAATATTAAGTCAGTCTAGGTTAGGTTGACTTACAGCCACCACAGTAATTACCCTCCTTCTGTCGGTGTGTGTCCTCACCAGGAACACTTCCACTGACTGAAGAGGGGCAGTGTGCAGGGGCGGCTCCAGGCCCCAGCACGCCAAGTGCATGCTTGGGACGGCAAGCCGCGGGGGGCGCTCTGCCAGTCGCCGGGAGGGCAGCAGGCGGCTCCAGTGGACGTCCCACAGATGTGCCTGCAGAGGGTCCGCTGGTCCCACGGCTTCGGTGGAGCATCCGCAGGCACGCCTGCAGGAGGTCCACCAGAGCTGCAGGACCGGTGACCAGCAGAGCGCCCCCCGCGGCATACCGCCGTGCTTGGGGCGGTGAAATGGCTAGAGCCGCCCCTGGCAGAGTGGGGGGCTTCTCGCCTCTGAGACCGTGGGAAGCTGGCCAGGACTTCTCGTCTCTGGTGCGGAGATCTGTGCCCAGAGTCCAGTTGGCTGCTGTGCTCCTAATGGTAAACTAAGAGGCTGGGGAGGCAGCCAGGCTTCTAGCCAAGAGTCTTGGTACAGCTGGGCTTTCTGTTGGGAGCAAGAAGTGGGGACTCTGAGGAGATGGGGGGTATCAGACCAAGCTGGGAGCCCGGGTGGCAACCCAGCTTGGAGTGGAGAACCAGCAACAGCCTGTCTGGGACAAGACATCCAACAGCTGATGTAAGTAACGCAGTACCTACATTGATACTGAGTCGCCTTAACTACACTGACATAAGCTCTATGCCTCTCCTGGAGGTGGAGTTATTATTTCAGTGCAGTAGGGCACTTACATCAGTGGGAGCAAGTGTGTAGTGTGCACATTGACATAGTTAGGTCAACATAAGCATAGGCAGCGAGTTATATGGGCCCGTGGTACCCATGCTCCACCAATATTTGGGCTTATATATTCAGAGCCGTCCCATCCGTAGGATGGGCCAGGGCAACCGCCCCAGGCCCTGTGCTTTGGGGGGCCCTGCACTTCAGGAAGGTACAGAGTCCGGGGGCAGCTGGTGCTGTCAGCAGTGAGTGACTGGTCCCCAGTCCACCCCACCCTGCTCTGCCCCCGCCCCCACTCTACCCTTTCTCCCAAGCCCCTGCCCCACCTCTTTCCACCCCTGTTCCATCCCCACCCAAAATCTTCCCACCCCTGCTCTGCCCCCATTGCACCCCTTCCGCCAAACCCCTGCCCTGACTCTTTCTGGCTTCCGCCCCCTTCCCAAGCCAGTGGGGCAGATTGAGGCCAGGTCACTCGCTGCTGCTGGTACCAGGCCCCCCTACTAGCCTCCCAGGTCTCCCTGGACCCTGCGTCCCCCTGAAGCACTGTACCCCCTGAAGCTCGGGGCCCAGGGCAGATGCCTCGTCTGTCCTATGGACGGGATGGCTCTGCCTGGACCCATTCTGGGCACCACCAAAAATTATATAAAGCTCGAGCCCATGAATGTAAGCTACCTTATATTGACCTGACTGTGTAGGGCAGACCAGGGCTGAGTCTGCTTATGCCTAGTGCCATATCTATCTGTAGGTGCTTAAATGCAGTTGACACCTACATTTTTACAGTTAAAGTTTCCTAGGTGCCTCTGGGCAGGAATACCGCTGCTGCCTCTAGGTTCCTGGATGCCTATCTCTCACCTAAGTATCGATATGCAATCCACAAACCGGGGGATGATAGTTCACCCGCCCATCTTGCCTGCAGGACCACATGTTCAGATACCACCTAGCAGCCAGCGGGAGGTAGGATTTGCTCCCTTATAACCTTGATTCCAGTGGATAGAACACTCTTCTATGGTGTAGGAGGTTCAAGTCCCTCTCTGCCTGCTGAAGAGCAGATATCTGAACAGGGATCTGTCACCTTTCAGGCAAGTGCTCTGACCACTGGACTATAGAGTGATTCTCTCTCTTCCTCTGGCTCAATTCATATTTAATTATTCAATTATAGTGGAACAACTTTGTAGCTCTGTTCTTGGGAACCGCTTTGGGTAGTTTACACAGCCCCCAGAAGTGAGCCGCCCAGCCTGAGTTGACAGACTTGTGCTAGTGGCACTTGCATTAGCACTCCCAAAATAGTGATACAGGCAGCACTTTGAAGTTGCAACTCAGGCTAGGGCTTGGGCTCTGAAGCCCACTCACCCTTTCTATAGTTATTCATCACCTCCTCTTTTGTCATCTATCTCTAGTCCTCATTCCTCTCCAAAATTTCTCTTTAGCTGCTTGAGTCAATTCTTATTCTAACTACATTGTTTTGCCCATTACTAGTGATAAGCCAAATAATGCAGTTCCCAATATATTGCAAGTAGGTAAAAGGGACATATAAGTAATGAATCATTGTAATAAACATTTTAAAATGTCAAAGTTACAGTACTGTATGGGGGAGCAATGTGGCCTAGTGGACAGAGCACTAGCTTGGGACCCAGAAGACCTGCATTCTATTGCCAGCTCTGCCATTGGCCTGTTGTGTGACCTTAGATAAGTCATTTCACTATATGTGCCTCAGTTTTGCCACCTGTACAATGGTGATGATACTGACTTTATTTGTAAAGTGCGTTGAGCTCTACAATTGAAAACACTATATATATATTAAAAAACACTAGGTATTTATTAATTGCCAGGTTGTGTAAAATACACTATTGAGCAATTTGGTTTGGATTTCTTTTGCTCCTTTGATATGTATGTAAACGTCTCTAAAGCCTCAGCAAATACTGTGCTCATTTTGTGATGGTGACTGCATGGATATTCTGCTCTTTATGATGATTATAAGAACGCTGGCTCACAAGAGGTTAAGCAAATGTTTTCACATCATCATATACTTATTTTACATCACTGCTAAAACAAAGTTTATTCTATTATTTGAAATTAACATATTCTGTTGCTTCAGTAAAATGGCTTCATCAAAGGTAAATATATTCTTCCTCTTGTCAATTAAGCTAAGTGGGAATAGATGCATAAGCTAAACCCTCAGGTGGTCATCAAGGCTAAAGAAATCCTGAGGTCTATATATAAGGTGAACTGGCATTTCCTAAGTATTATTTTCCTTGGAGAGGAAGGGGATGATATACTTCAATGATGTGTGCAGCTGAGGTCTACATCCATTTATACTCTGCTTTATCTGGAGTGTGTTGCTCCTGCTCTGAGGCACTCTGATATAGGTGGTCTGAGGGCCCATTTTGTATCAAATTGTGCATCAGTTTTTAAGTTGAATTGCCTATATACGTTGTTTAGTGGCAGACACCTCCAAATGGGAGATTGGTGAATATCTCTGTTAGCTCTTTGAATATTATTCCCCTTGCCACTAGTGCTTCTCCAGTCTTTCTGGCTTCAATTAAAACTGACTGTTCAACTCTTGCTGGCAATAGGCATCTTTTTGATTGCACTGGCTGTATTGGTAGAAAATGAAATATACATCGGGGTTTCACCACTTTGTTGCTGGCTCCACTCCCAACAAAATAACTTCAGCAAGGGCTGCTATGTACTGAAGAAGAAGGCACAAGGGGCATAAGATAGATCCCAGTAGGCTACTGCAAGTGGAAGCTTCTGGGGAAAGAGACATCACCTATCTCTGGATCCTGTTCAAGACAAATTACTGAAGCCACTACAGCGTTTTACTATCTACTTCTGCTATTGCTATGAACGCATCTCAGCAGCACCTCTCACCTTCCGCAATTGCTCTATATCTCTGATATGTCATTGTGTTGTCCTACAAAATATTCATTTATGACTTCATTGTTATCTTTTAAGCTCTATAATAATAAATTGTTAACTTATCTAACACTTTCTGATGGCTAAATCAATGCTGAGGAACACTGAGCTCCAGAATTCCTTAAGAAAGGAGAAAAAGGCATATCAGAAGGAATTTCAAGTTTTGTGTCAGCCATTGAAACAGACAAGACAGACATTTGTTCTTCAGATTATTTTGAATGTAAAAATAAAGCTCAAACAAATATCAGGCTAAACAAATTATACATATATTATATTGTGACAGAGTACTCTACTCACTGCTGGGTAGTGCCTCCTTGTGGCCGTATCTGAGGATTAGCTCCACTCAGGTCTGACTCCCCCTTCTGCTGCACGCTACATGCCCTGCTGTCTCTCTCTTGCTCCCTGTGATTCAGTGTACTCTGTCTTTGTAGCTTGGCCCTCCAGCCAGGTCACTATAATTTCCCCCTTCCAGCATATCAAAGTCCCGCTGCACACACAGTCTCAGGCAGTCTTCTCATGCCCTGTCCTGATGGTGCCACTTCCCCATTGGCCAGTCAGGGAACCTGGGCCTACCCACTAATCCAGTTTCCAGTCTAGTCATCTTATATCTGGCAACTGTATGGTCATCCCCCCCTTTAGGTGTACCAACTTAAACTCCTTCCTCCCAGAGAGTAATTGCAAACTTCTGAACTCTGTAGCCTCGCTGGCTGCAGACTATTTCCCTGCAGCCCCTTTCTGTTGCCAACTACCCGTCGTTATAAACCCAGGCCAGCTTCTCCCCTAGCTGGACTGGCATATGGGGAGTTCCACTTAAAATTAGGCTTTAGCACTCCCTGGCTTTCCTCCAGAGGCAGCGTACATTTTAATTGACCTAATTAACCCTTTCAGGCCTTCTGTGGGGTTCACACACCATCACATACGTACATGCACATCAGGTGGGTGAGGGAATATCTTTTATTTGACAAACTTCTGTTGGTGAAAGAGATAAGCTGCTTCTTCTCAAGAGTTCAAAGGCTTGTCTCTTTCACCAATAGAAGTTTGTCCAATAAATATTATCTTACCCTCCCTGTCTGCCTAGTATCCTGGGACCAACAGAAATACAACACCACCATCACACATGCAGGAGACATATTATAGAAGCCTATCTGACAACGCAAATATAAAATCAATAATAGTTTTTCATCATAGTGTCTAAAGTGAATGAAAGGTGCAGGAATGGAAATACTGGAAAATGAAAGAATTTTTCTTCGCAGCGGGCATATGACATTAACAGAGTATCAGAGATCAACAGAGGTGCTTGAGCTGAAGCCCCCTTGTTACACACAAGAAGAGACTGCTGGTTGGACATTCCCTGGGAAGCCCAACAGCTACAGATCTCATGCCCCCCACTTATCCAAAATAGCCCACATTTGGTACCCTTCAGGGCATGCTGCAAAACTCATCATCTCTCCTAGACATTTGAAATGGGGGAAATGTAGGAGCAAGAAGGTGATCTGAACTTTTTAGTTTCTTGGTTGACAGGCAGTGGTTTATACTGAACAGTACTTCTGCACTGCTAGCAGACCCTAAGCTATGATATAAGGCAGTGGTTCTCAAACTTTTGTACTGGTGACACCTTTTACACAGCAAGCCTCTGAGTGTGACCGCCTTTATAAATTAAAAACACTGTTTTTATATTTAACGTTATTATAAGTGCTGGAGGCTGTCATAAACAGATAGCTACGGGTTAATGTTTCTTTCATCTGTAAACGGTTAACAAAGGGAATGTTTGGGTGTGTGTCCCTTTGTCTGTGTCTTTTGTCTGTCTCTCGGCTATGAGAGGGATCTTTCTATCTTCAAGCTTCTAATCTTCAGTTTCCAAGTTGTGAGTACAAAGGTAGAAAAACAATAGGCTTTTATTGTTTTTTTGTATTTACATGTGTGTAGTTGCTGGGATGTTTAAATTGTATTTCTTTTTGAATAAGGCTGTTTATTCATATTTTTCTTTTAAGCAATTGACCCTGTATATTGTTATCTTGATACAGAGAGCATTTTTATGTCTTTTCTTTCTTTTTATATAAAGCTTTTCTTTTTAAAACCTGTTGGATTTTCTTTTCTAAGTGAGGCTCTAGGGGATAGAAATCCCTGTGCAGGTTTATGGTCTCTCTCAGGGAAAGACTGGAGAAGGGAAAAAGAAGGAGGGGAAGGTAAATTGCCTCTCTTGTTTTGTAATTCAGGAGTTTTAGTACAGTAATCTTCCAGGATAAACCCACAGAGGGGAAGCCTGGGGAGGAAGTAAGAGAAGAAGGGGAGGGGGGTTATTTCCTTTGTGGTAAGACTCAGGGTATCGAGTCTTGGGGTCCCCCAGGGAAGTTTGGGAGACCAGAGTGAGCCAAACACTGGAAATTTTTGGCTGGTGGCAGCGCTATCAGATCCAAGCTGGTAATTAAGCTTGGAGGTTTCATGCAGGCACCCACATTTTGGACTCTAAGGTTCAGAATTAGGAATTATGCTTATGATAGAGGCGAAGCGGGGTTTGGGGGTGGAGTCTAACCGCTCAGGACCCCCCCATGCAATAACCTTGCGACTGACCCCCAGTTTGAGAACCCCTGATATAAGGGGACTGCCTATTCATCATTTTATGAGTACAAAACGTGCTCAAGGGGAGGATAGTAGGTCGGGCAGCAGCTCTGAACAGGGTGTTTGCTTTCAGCATGAAAAGTGCAGGAAAAGACTGTCTGACCTGCTCTCTGAATTTTTTTGACTCACTAATTGTTATGCTCTTGGAGGTGAGAGGAGTGGGAAGAGGAATTTTTGTTTGAAACAGTGCTCCTTATCTTTGTACTTAGATGTCAAGGGTAAACATTATGAAGTCTGGTCAGCCTGTCAAACTAAACTCTGAATTTCCATACACTGCTGAGTGTCATGAAACTTTTTTATTTGAATTCAAATCCTTACAGATATTTTTGAAGTTACATTGTTACATTTCATTCTTTAAGAGGACAGAGGTGACAGAGAGAGAAGAAAAAAAGCAACAAAAATATTTTGTGAGTGAATTCACTCCATAGCTGGAGCTGTGCAGATCTCAGATGTTTGCGTTCCTGTAAATTGTGCAGCCTCCTGTGATTTATGCACTATTTCCATCAGCATCACAAATTGTGCATTGTTTTATCACTAATTTTATCACTTTTTTGTCTTGGTGCAAGTTCACTTAAAAAGCTTCATGACCTTTGAACAAAGCTTTCACTCAGGGCCGGCTTTAGGAACTGCAAGGTCCTGTTCGAATACCCGGCAGCGGTCTGGGTCTTCGGTGGCACTTCATTGGTGGAGGGTCCTTCCCTCTCTCCGGGTCTTCCGTGGACCCCCCACCACCGAAATGCTGCCGAAGACCCGGAGCGAGCGAAGGACTCCCCTGCCACCAAAGTGCCGCCAAAGGCCTGGACCACCACCGGGTGAGTAAAAGAAAATTAAAAAGGCACCTAAGGCGTGGGACCCTCTTAGGTGCGGGCACAGGGCCCAATTCTGGGGAATCGGGTGAATTGGCCTAAAGTTGGCCCTACTTTCAATGAATCTGGGCTGAGTTTCAAATTCCTAACAAAACCTTAAACTACACAAGATTCACATGGTATGTGTTTTGCAATGAACATTTTGTGCATACATACATCATAAAATCATTAGGCTTACTGCCAGCTGCAGTGATCTTTGGGTCTGATCCTTTTGTGATTGACATCAATGGCAAATCTACCTTTGATTAGCCATCAGGCTCTAAATAACTAATTTCTTTCTTTTCAAGATAACATAAAAAAAATAAAAAGAGTTGAACTTGATTTTTCTCATTTGTATGCTCTGTTGTACAGTATGGGGGAGCAAAGGTAAGCTAGTGGATTCTCATTCCAATGCACTGTCTATTGGTCCATTCTTTTTCTCTACATTGTGTATCATAGTGTACAAAAGAGAAAGGGTGAGTTCATCTCTCTCTTTCTCTCTCTTGCCTGGAAAGAAAGAAAGAAAGAAAGAAAGAAAGAAAGAAAGAATAATGTACCACAAAAATCACTGGGACTTTCACTTTTGATGTCAATGACTAAGATCAGACCCTAAAATCCACGTAGTTAGCAGTAAGTGGAAAGATTTTATGATGTATGTATGGCCATATGATTGCTACTGAAATAATCTTCTATATTCACCACCTGAAATATGTTATAAGGAGCCTAACTTTCAAACAGTCAGACACAGTTTGCTAAGTTTAACAAATACTTTAAGCTCTCAGACTGACCCAATAACTTTGACTATGACCAGAGTGATATAAACCAGGTTTGAAATGTAGCAGCATACTTCTCTAGAGCAGCAGCATAAGCATTCAAAGTGGAAGCTGAAGTACAGTAAAATGGTATAATTGAGGAGTATTTTCATGAATGTCCATCATGTGATATTTTTCTCAGAGACATTTTCGTTTAACTAGGGCTATATGAATCAGTGACAGAACATAATGAGTCATCAGGGTTAAGAGCATCCTAAGGGACAAGCTGGCAACATCAGAGAATCAGCATGAGCAGACTGTGCACTCTGGTGCAATGCCATTTACCCTGCTTGTTCCATGGTGCAGATGGTTTCTTTTCTGAATATCATGAAAAAGGAATCTGTCTGCAGTAAGTCATGCACAATTTTCCTACAAGGTAATAAAAACCAACATCATTGCCTTATGTCTGTATTTAAAATATACATACAGGCTTGGCCAGTAAGCCCAATAGACACTACTGTTTGGACATATATCTTGGAAATAATTTTTGTATATGTTAATGCATATATAAACAGGAATTGATTCTGGGAAATTCTATGGCCTGTGTTATATTGGTGGTCAGACTAGATGATCATAATGATCCTTTCTGGCTTTATAATCTATGAATCTATGAAAATGAGATCCTGATTGCACTGACTAGAGCAAGACATAGTACAGGCAGGCTTGTCAAGCCTATCAATATAAATATGTGTCTGACCTCCTGTAATAAGCCTCTGTCCCAAATCTGGACCTTAGCGTCCAAAATCTGGGTGCTTAGCATGAACCTCCAAGCTTAATTACCAGCTTGGATCTTATCTCGCTGCCACCAATCAGGATTCTGAGTACCTGATAAACTCTG
>NC_133771.1:61400891-61436478 GCF_003597395.2 Chelonoidis abingdonii | reverse complement strand
ACTATCTCGTGCCACCATCAGATTCTTGATTACTGTAAACTCTCTCTCTCCCCAACCTTCCCTGGGGGACCCCAAACTCAATGCCCTGAGCCCCACAAAGGAAATACCCCACTTCCTCCTCTCTTACTTCCTCCCAGTTTTCCCGCCCGGGGAACTAGAGAATTCCCTGCTTCACTCCCTGAAACACAAACAGAGAGGACGATTACCTTCCCCCTTCCTTTCTTCCCCTCCGTCTTCCCTAGAGAACAGTATCCTGCACAGAGATTCCTTCCCCTTGCCTAACTAGGAAAAGAAAATCACATTTTATAGAAAAGAAAGCTTTTATATAAAAAAAAAGAAGAAAAAACATAAAATATAAACTCTGCTCAATGACAAACAGCTATTGCTTAGAAAAATATAGGAATAAACAGTCTGATTCAAAAAGATATCCAATTTGAAACATTCCAGCAAGTTACACACATGTAAATACACCCAAAACAACATAAAAGCCTATATTGTTTTTCAACCTGTGCTTACAAGTCGGAAACAGAAGATAAGACGATAGAAAGAACCTTCTCATAGTTGAGAGACAAACAGAAAAGACCCAGAGTCCAAAAATTCCCTCCCTGACTTTGAAAAATCCAGTTTTCTGATTGGTCCGCCGGTCAGGTGTTTGGTTCCCTTTGTTAACCCTTTACAGGTAAAAGAAACATTAACCCTTAGCTATCTGTTTATGACACCTCCAATCCTGAGAAACAATATCCGTGTATATTGAATCCATAATTCTAGTAACAGATTGCTTCTGATTAAATCTGGCAGCTCTGCTGAACAGCATGCTAAATTTACAGTCTGAACAAAGGTGTACTAGGTTTTCATCTGGAAAGGAAAAAACAAGCCCCCATCACTGTTCAACTTGTGATCTGAAACAGACTTTAACTTGGCATAGGGTAAATTTGAATTTTATAACAAATTATCATGGTTTTCATCCTAACTTTATAGCAAACCAAGCCCAAACTTTTTCGTGATTTGAAAAAGATAATGACTTAAAAAAAGAGTTCTGGGTTTCATAAGCTTTTGATTCATCCATTGATAATTTTAACCCACTGTTTCAAAGGTGAAATCTAATGTCCAGTTCTTGATCACAGTCCTGATTCAGTTTAGCCTTGGCCACTGGGCCATCCAAACTATGTTATAAATAATTTTCTGCAGTGCTGAAGCCCAGTTGTTAATGTCAGTTGGACAGAGCTGTTAGGCTGTTGACTATCGCTTTTTGCATACACTGGACAACGTAGAACTTGTTAAGCTCCACTTGTCTATTTTTTTCACCAGAATTCACTGATATGTTGAAAGGCATATTCATAACACTATGTAGAGAGATTAAAGATCTGATCTGTGTCTTCAGTGAGGCCATTCAAAGCTAAATGCATATTGGGAGTAGATAAGGGAAGCAAGGATCCTAAAGGAGTTGGCAGAGGTAAAGAGGAGAATTAATTCAGGAGAGATTAAATAAATATCTACAGGAAAGAAGGCTGAGGACTGGCTGACTGTGTAAAACTTGTCAGACAGAACGAGGATAGGACACGAAAGAGACCCTTGGCCTTGGCCAAGAAGAGATCATTAATAGAGCTGGGTAAATTTTCTGGTCAAAACTATTTTTGGTAAAAAATATAGATTCAGTGACATCAAAATGTTGCCCAAATTCATGCTGGTTTGCTGAATTGTTCCAGTAAAAGAACCAAAAAATCCTACAACAAATTTCTAAAACGTCAAAACATTTCATTTTGACATTTTCTAAATGAAAAGTTTTGATTTTTTTGGTACAAAATAATTTTTCATTTCAAAATGTCCTTTAATTTTACTAAAAAGGAATCAAAACTTTTAAAAATAGTCAAAATTGAAGTGAAATGTTTCAATTTCGTCAAAACAAAATGCTTGATCTGACCCCAAATAATTTTTTTTCGACTTTTCAACTGAAAATGTTCTTAAAATCATTTTGGTTCAATCTGAAACAATTTTTTGATCATTTGTTTTTTACTTGCCAATAAAGAAGAACAAAAAAACCTAGTCATTAGTGCCCTTGTTGGTAGCACTTTCACTGGGGTTATCTGTCTAATTACTTCCTCAGAGCCAGTAATTAAGATACGTAATTTTGTCAATGAAGGAATGCATATCAGGAATTAAAATTTTCTTGTCCCTTTTTCCTTACATGTCAATCTTGCACTGTAAATAAGCAAAGAGAATTAGAATGCATTCTGTCACTCTTTTTCTCCCTTATTAGCTCATTAGTTTCTGCAGATGGCAATTTCAAATCTACAACATGGAATAGTATCGCCCCCCATTTTTTAAATTCACTTGACGTCTTTAGCAAGAGTAAACAAACACATTTTAGTAATCTGGTGGTTAAAAGCTACAAAATGAGTGAAATTTGCATTATTTTCACATAGGAAGAAACCTGATCTGTAATTTTCACTTTTACCTTCACAGTACAAATTCGATTCAGATGGTAGGATCTATTTAGCAGGTACATCTAGCTGAGGTTCAGAAGAACTCTCCAAGGCGATAACAGAGTGCTACATTAGTACAAAGTGCTTAGATGGAAATGTATGTAGCACCATTTGGCTTCAGTTAGCACTCAAGTTAATGCTTCATGGTATTACCTGTTATTTGAGTCCCACTTGTGGCCTTGAGAGCCAAACACAAATTTAAACTTCTGCTCAGAGCAATAGTGTAATTGCCAATGTCTGTTTAGGTTACAGTACTTTCATATGCACAACTAAAACTCTAACAGCCAATATATCATAAAGGAAAAAAATGTATTTTCTATTCATCCATTATACTTTACAGAGACTTTCATTACTGTTAGTTTCCATATTTTCCATGGAGTATGCCTGAGTGGTTGTAAAATTATATACTTATGAACTGTTAAGCAGACAAAACCATGATTTTTATAAAACCATAATATTATCAAATATCCTTTATGGAACTTATGGCATATATTCACTTTATGTAACTTGGTGTCTCTTTTAAATAAAAAAGTTTGGTATTTTTTTCAGTTATGGAATGTGTATACAGAAAGGGCATAGCTGGAGCAATATTGCCTTTGCTGTCCTATTTTTTAAAGGGGTACAGCAGAAGCCACTTAAAAGAAAGTTTACTTACAACAATGTTCTGACCAAACTAGTGTCATTTCAGTGAGATAAAGTGCAATGTATGCATGACATCAAACATGATGCACTAGCATATAGTAATTTTATTATTACATCACTCTATATATTGAAATATTAGATTAAATTCATTCTGCCTCAGCCTGAGGGGATGGACTAGATGACCTCTTGAGGTCCCTTCGAGCCCCAAATTTCTGTGATTCTGTTATTGTTGTTATTTACTCTTTGAATTATGACAGACCTCAGGTCATATACCAGGACTCCATTGTGCTTGGCACTTTACATACACGCAACAAAAGAACAGGAGTACTTGTGGCACCTTGGAGACTAACAAATTTATTTCAGCATGAGCTTTCGTGAGCTACAGCTCACTTCTTCGGATGCATAGAATGGAACACACAGACAGGAGATATTTATACATACAGAGAACATGAAAAGGTGGAAGTATGCATACACAGGAAGAATCTAATACAATGAGAGAGCTATCATCAGCAGAAAAAAAAGCTTTTGAAGTGATAATTAAGATGACCAATAAAAGGTGTGAGAAGAACTTAACATAGGGAAATAGATTCAATTAGTGTAATGACCAACATCTTCAGCTCTGTTAGTGAGTTAATTGTCTAATTTGCATATAATTAAATTCAGCAGTCTCTTTGAAGTCCTGTTTTGAAGTTTCTTTGTTGCAAAATTGCCACTCAAGTCTATCACTGAGGATTAGAGAGGTTGAATGTTCCACTGTTTTTTTGAATGTTTATTAATTCTATGTCGATGGTCAATTATTTCTTTTGCTACAGACTGTGTCCGATGGCCATGACATGGCAGGCGGTATTGTGGCAATGATGCATATCACATCTGTAGATGTGCGTGAACGAGCCCCGATGCGTGCTGATGTGATTAGTCTATGATGTGTCGTCACTTGAATAATATATGGACAGTGTGCATCGGCTGTGTCAGGATAGTTCCTGTGTTCAGTTTGTTATTTTGTTTATTGGTTGTGCGGGTTGCTTGGAGTATGCTTCAGTTTGGAGCTGTCCTATAAGCGAGATGGCTGTCTCCCAGTCTGTGAGAATGAGGATCATCTATAAGGATACACTGTCGATCATTTGATGTGCATGGAGGTTTCTAGTTGGGGCTGTAGGTTGATGGCTGTGTGTTCCTGTTATTTTCTTTAGTTGGATCCCTGTCCTATAGTGGTGCTTATGAGTACCTTCTGCTCTGCAATCTTTTTTTCACCTCATAGTGATATATTCCAGTTAAGAATCTGATAGAGATGGTGTAGTGTTATCTCTTTGAGGAATTGAGCAACATACGTTCTATCTTAGAGTGGTGTAGACAATGGATTGTGTGTGCTGTCCTGGATGGAAGCTGAGGCATTAGCGTAAGTATAGTGGTCATGGTTCCAGTATGGGTGACTTGTTACATCATCGCTTATTCGCATAATTGTCTAGGAAATGACTGCGGTGATCTGGTCCTACGGCTGAGTTGTATGGTGGGATGGGAAATTGTATAAACTATGGTTAGAATTCCTCGAGCAGCTTCTCTTCTGAGCCAAGATGAAGATATCACTTAAAAGATTTTTTTCTCCTTTGCATGATAGCTTCATCTCGCAATTGATTTAGACGTCTTCTGTTGGTATGCATACTTCTACCTTTTCATGTTCTCTGTATGTATAATATCTCCTGTCTGTGTCCTTCTATGATCTCGGAGAACTTGAGCTGTAACTCACGAAAGCTCAGCTGAAATAAATCTTGAAGTCTCCAGACCACAAGTACTCCTGTTCTTTTTGTGGATACATGATAACACGGTCGCTACTCCCTGAAATGCACAAAAGACATGCCTATGAATTAATTACCTATGGATTTCATAATTTAAAATTTGGAAAAACAAATATTAAGAAACAACTTATTTAAATACTACAGTAAGGACTAAACATGTATCATTCAGGGCGGCATCCTTTCAGAAGTGCGTGTCGAGTCTTCAATTTATTCACTCTAATTTAAGGTTTGGCGTGCCAGTAATACATTTTAATGTTTTTAGAAGGTCTCTTTCTATAAGTCTATAATATATAAGTAAACTATTGTTGTATGTAAAGTAAATAAGGTTTCAAAATGTTTAAGGAGCTTCATTTAAAATTAAATTAAAATGCAGAGCCCCTTGGACCAGTGGCCAGGACCCAGGCAGCGTGAGCACCACTGAAACTCAGCTCGTGTGCCACCTTCAGCACCCATGCCATAGGTTGCCTACCCCGTATTAATTGCATGAATTCTTGTTGAATGAATTGAATGAATTCTATTCTTCACTACAGTGATAGTGATTTTGACATGTTCATATTTTTATATTATCACACCATTCCTACTCTTGTTTGCACCACACAAAAGGATTAATGGATAAAGTCCCTGAAGAAGGAGTTCTCCAGCGCGACTGGTAAATAAAGCAGACAAGACAATTAGTGCTTTGGTCTTGACTAGCTGATATATGTGTCCAATGTAGCTAGACTATCATCTGTGAACTCAACCATTTTCAGCTAGTTCTGTTATCACTTCTTAAGATAACAAAAGTAAAACAGGTTTCAGAGTAGCAGCTGTGTTAGTCTGTATCCACAAAAAGAACAGGAGCACTTGTGGCACTTTAGAGACTAAAAAATTTATTTCAGCATGAGCTTTTGTGATCTACAGCTCACTTCTTCGGATTTACAGAATGGAACACACAGACAGGAGATATTTATACATACAGAGAACATGAAAAGTTGGAAGTATGCATACCAACAGGAAGAGTCTAATCAACTGAGATGAGCTATCATCAGCAGGAGAAAAAAAACTTTTGAAATGATAATTAAGATGACCTATAGAAGGTGTGAGGAGAACTTAACACAGGGAAATAGATTTAATTAGTGTAATGACCCAACCATTCCCAGTCTCTGTTTAGGCCTGAGTTAATTGTATCTAATTTGCATATTAATTCGAGTTCAGCAGTAAAACAAAGTGTGATACTGTCTTCCCTGTTCCAGATCAGATGCCTCTGCTCACATTCAATGTGTTACACATATCTTATATTTTAAGATCTGAACCTGTGAGGTGCTGAGCACTCATAGCAAGAAGCCCTAAACCAGGGATATGCTTTACTTTTTGCAGTTTCTTTTGTTTAGAATGGACTCCAAAAGTACTATTTAAATTGTATGGCCAGAGACCCTACATGTTTCCTTTCTGTCGAAGGGAGAGCCAGAAGAGGGTGAGACACTTCTATAAAGCCCTTTTATCTTCAGGAACATCACTTCTGCATGTTGCTTCATGGCTATGGGTCTGACCTGCTCACAACACATCACTGATGTCTATAGAATGTTTTTTTCCACCATCAAGGTCTGACTGTATTCACCCCAGCATGAAATGATAAGCAAAAGAACTTCCTGAACAAATATAAATATAAAATGAGATGTTTAAGATCATGAAATGAGTCACAAGTCTAACACAGTTCTTTTCTTCCAGGCACTTTGAAAGAGTTACACCTGCTGAGTGTCACTGGGTTTGCTATGACCATTTTGTAACTGATGTTGATTTAAAATGAATCATTTAATGTTTTCAATAGAACATTGACATATAACAGCTAAGCAGGAAATACAAGAGAAGTACAAGAGCTCAACAGGTGCTCTGTTCTTGCTAGGATTTGGCCCACTGAGCTGAATTGCTGACTATGTGTTTTAGCTAGACGTTTTATTTTCTTGCCTTGCAGTTCAAATGCTCTAAGCTTGAATTCCATAGCAGTTGCGTAAATCCACCAAGATACAATTTTGCAGTAGCTTAGTGTTTCAAATGTCCCAGACATAGATGGATCTGGCATTGACTCCCCACAGATCATATAGATTTGCAATCACTGGACGTTGCTTTTTTGGCTGCTGCAGGTTTAAATTCTGACAAGTTTAATTGTACAAATTAGAGCTGGAAGAAAAATGCTCGTCTTCATGCTTTACTTGATTTCTGTTCTCTGAGCTGTAATATTCTCTTTCTCTTATGCAATTAATTTTTCTTGTTTTTGAAAGAAGTTCAAGGATATTTGTACTTGGCTCTGGTGTCCCTCCAGGAATGTATCAGCTTTGATAAGTTCTGTGAGGCCAGAAGAGAATGATATACATCTGCCTGGATCTACCCTGACTCATCCTGGACCCTCTGCTTGTCTCCACTCCCTCCCTCTGGTCAGACCCAATCCAAAGAGGCACCCCCCGCCCAGAAATATTGTTATTTCTGCTGTTAATATATTTTCATTGTTAATATATTTTTCTTGTTAACAATGATCCAAAATGTTGATGTGTACGATTATGTGTGCATACTTGCCAGATTCTAATTGTTATTGAACTCACTGTGAGCACTATAATCCCTGATGACGCTGAGATATTTCCCATACCACTGGTGACCTGTACAAGTGACAAAATGGCCCCATTGAAGTCAATAAAAAAATCCCATTGACTTCATGGGGGCCAGAATTCACCCACAATGCCACTGGTGCACTTTGGGTCTAAGCAGTTCCATTCACAGAGTGGCTATGAAGTTGGGCTGTCTTTCTCTGTATCTTCTTTCATAAAGTATCATGGTTTCTTTGTTGATTTTTTTTTAAAAAGCAGTACTTAAAGGCTAGTTTCTAAACCCCTCATTTCTCATTGGTGAGAAATCAAGGGGACTGCTCCTAGGAGAAAACTGCTTGCCAGTGAGAATAAAGGATTTACAATCTGGCTCTAAATGAAAAACTATAAGGCAAAACTCACAGTGACTTCAGTGGGACCCGGATTAGACCAAAAATGGTGTATCTTACCCAGAGTGTTCAATTTCATTATCTCCCCTGTACTGCACATTCGTATCTAAGAAGAAAACCTTTTGTTGGAACAAAAATGCCTTTAGAAAAATACATTCTACTTGTTGTAAATGAAGAAGGTACTAGAGTTGCAGTTAGTCTTCATTTTAATTAGGTTATGAAGTATTTCTTTTCAAACTTTGAGGAAATGTGCTGCAAATTTTTTTCTCCTTTTACATGAAAAGCTGACATTCACTTCCTCTGTTGGAAAATATGCAACACCAGCTGGACAGGCAAAAATGTGAAACACAAAGTGAAGTTATCTCAGTTAGCTGTTCTCAAATTCCACTAACACAGCATATCGTTAAAAGACACATTTCCAATATATCACGTTTTGTCTTCCTGGAAAGCAATTTGGCACATGCTTTTAAAATAATACAAATCAAATGTGTGGTATACGTGCAATAATATGGTGTGCTGGAGACCACCTTGAAACTAAGGCTACTAATTTGGAGCATTATGCAGCTATGTTATCAATCTAACTTGAATTATATCGTAAATACAAGAGATGGAAACAATGTATTGGGTAATTCTTTCCCATCTCCCAAGGGATCATATGGTTTTTTTTCCTTTATAACGTATTCTAGATTGTTTAGAACAATCCAGTTTTTAAATGATTTAATTCATATGTAACTAAAACTTTGTCCAGCTGTGACTCCCATTCGCATATTTTTTATTCCTATCATCCTATCAACTAGAATTCTCTGGATTCAGCTTTCAGGATGCTTTTGAGTTTTCAGTAAAAATCATAAGCTGCAACACCCATTGTTCTCTGCCCCTGCTATTTTCCCCTTTCATTCTGTGATCTCTGCACCCTCTGTCCAGGGCTGAAAGGAACTTAAGGGACTTACGGGTATACAGGGCAGCCAGGGTCTTGAGCAAGTTGTGTGTATTTGGGCTCAACTGGAAGAGGCGGGACTAGGGCCAGACTCCCCCAGCCAGCCCTTCAGTGCAGCCCGGTGGCAATTTAAAGGGCCCAGGCCTCCTGGCCGCCACCGCTGCTAGTGCTACCCGAGGGTTCCAGCAGCTATTTAAAGGTTTAAATGAGCCCTGGGCCCTTTAAATCACTGCCAGAGCCCGGGGCTCCCGACCACCACCAGTATGGTCAGCTGTGTATCGGCTCTTACCAGTATACCATATCGTTTACTTTCACCTCTGCCTCTGTCATTGCTCACTTTCAACCTTGTCATTGATTCACTGCCACTGTCAGTGGTCTCTGCCTTCCAGTGTGTAGGCATAATTGCATACCTATGCGCCTTTAGTGTGCTGCATGCATGTCTACATGGACTCAGGGCCGACTTTATGAATGGTGGGGTCCGATTCGAATGCCTGGCAGCGGTCTGGGGCTTCAGTAGCACTTCGGTGGCAGGGGGTCTGCTCCAGGTCTTCCGCAGCACTGAAGGACCCCCCACAGCAGGCACGGACCCCCCAAACACCCGGCGCGGACCCCCTCAACCCCCCACTGCCAGGTGAGTAAAAAAAAAGAATAAAAAACTTAGATGCCTAAGGCGCGGGACTCTCTTAGGCACGGGTGCGGGGCCCTCTTAGGCGCAGAGCCCAATTCTGGGGAATCGAGGGAATTGGCCTAAAGCCGGCCCTGCATGGACTGTAAGCGTATCACCAGACAATTACATGGTTGTGTAGTTAATGGGTTTAGCAGCGTCCTGTTCATTATAAGGATTATTTGCATAACTTTGAAATGAAAGCTCTTTTTCGCTTGAAGATTGACGTGCTTATACTCAAAACAAAGGAGAGAATTTTTTTAACTTCTTGAGGGAAACTGACCTGCCATTCTGGAATTAAAGCTAGTTAATAGACCATCTGAGAATGAGACAGATAGATGTCTTGCCCAAGGTCACACAGTGAGTCTCTGTTGAAAATAGGGGTTAAAATCCAGGGCTTCTGACTCCCAGATTCATGTTTAATCCACTAGAGCAAAGTATGGAGCACCACAGGAGCTGTGCTGGCAGAGGGTTCTCAGCAAGGCACCAAATCCCTGCATTCCCTGGCTATGTCCACTTCCTGGCCAGAGTTACTCACTTTTGTGGATAGAGCCTGCATTGTCTGGTATATTTAATGCTCACAAGTCAAACCATGGTATGTTCCTTCTGCTTTTGCTTTGTGGTGAAATATGCAGAACTAGAACAAGCAAACAAAATCAAGGGGCATTTTCACAGTATGGCTATTATTCTAATTATGAGTTTAGCCATTAACTTCAACGGGAGCAGGAGCACCTCCTAATAGAGTATGTCATGCTCTGCTGCAGCTATTGCACACAAAAAACAAAAAACCCAGTGTGGCTGCAGCAGCATGGGCAGCATGAGCTGGCCTCCAAAGAATAATCTTGCCCAATTCCCTAGGTACATACTTGAGTGGCTAGCCTGAGCCACTGTTCATGCCGTCATGGCCAAACTGCTATTTTTAGGCACTAGCTAGCGCATAAAGAATAGGAGTACTTGTGGCACCTGAGAGACTAACAAATGTATTTGAGCATAAGCTATTGTGGGCTACAGCCCACTTCGGATGCACAGAATGGAACATATAGTAAGAAGATATATATACATACAGAACACGAAGAAGTGGAAGTTGCCATACCAACTCTAAGAGGATAAGTAATTAAGATGAGCTATTATCAGCAGGGGAAAAAAAACTTTTGTGGTGATAATCAAGATGGCCCATTCCAGACAGTTGACAAGAAGGTGTGAGAATACTTAACATGGGGAAATAGATTCAATTTGTGTAATGACCTAGTCGCTCCCAGTCTCTATTCAAGCCCAAGTTAATGGTATCTAGTCTGCAAATTAATTTTAGTTCAGCAGTTTCTCGCTGGAGTCTGTTTCTGAAGCTTTTCTGTTGCATAAACTTGCCATTTTAAGTCTGTTACTGAAGTGACCAGATGCTGAAGTTTCCCCACTGGTTTTTGAATGTTATGATTCCCTGATGTCAGATTTGTGTCCATTTACTTCTTTTGCGGTAGAGACTGTCCAGTTTGGCCAATTTACATGCAGAGGGACATTGCTGGCACATGATGGCACATTCACCATTGATGATGTGTAGGTGAACGAGCCTTGATGCATGCTTGAATATGATATAGTCTATGATGGTTCACTTGATAGATACATGGACGAGGTTGGCATCGGCTTTGTTGCAAGGATAGGTTCCAGTTAGTGTTTTTGTTGTGTGGTTGCTGGTGAGTATTTGCTTCAGGCTGGGGGCTGTCTGTAAGCGAGGACTGGTCTGTCTCCCAATATCTGTGAGAGTGAGGATGTCTTCAGGTATAGATTGTAGATCTCTGATGATGCGCTGGAGAGGTTTTAGTTGGGGGCTGAAGGTGATAAATCACCTTCAGCCCCCAACTAAAACCTCTCCAGCATATCATCAAAGATCTACAACCTATCCTGAAAGGTGATCCCTCACTCTCACAGATCTTGGGAGATAGACCAGTCTGGAATGGGTCATCTTGATTATCACTACAAAAGTTTTTTTTTCTCCTGCTAATAATAGCTCATCTTAATTAATTAGCCTCTTAAAGTTGGTATGGCAACTACCGCCTTTTCATGTTCTCTGTATGCATATATATCTTCTTACCATATGTTCCTTTCAATGCATCTAATGAAGTGGGCTGTAGTCCATGAAAGCTTATGCTCAAGTAAATTTGTCAGTCTCTCAGGTGCCACAAGTACTCCTGTTCTTTTTGCAGATACAGACTAACACGGTTGCTACTCTGAAACCTAGCTAGTGCACGTATGTGTACCTATGCTGGGAATTACATCTCCAAGCTGCTGCGCAGATGTACCTTTAGGCTCCGTCTTCAGGAAAGTGTCACTAGTGTAACGCAAAGTGGGGATTACACCATTGCAGTTTAACCTAGTATCATCTGATCAGCTGAATCCTGTAAATTGCACTGGTGTGTATCCTACTCTGTGCCAGTTCAACAAGTCTACATTGGTGGTAGCTACACTGATGTAGCAACACCAGTGAGAATTTCTTTAATGGAAATTGGGATTTAGGGACAGAGAAATAAGTGACTTTCCAAGGTCACATGGCAGGTCAGTGGAAAAGCCAGGGGTAGATCCTAAGACTTTGGACACTCAATCCTCTATGCTACCCACTGGGTGATACTGCTTTTCAAGTGTTTGGAATATGCAAACTCAAATATAGTTTGGCCTTAAGGAGGGGAAAATGAAAAATTCCCTCCAATACAACGCATTTGAGAAGAAGGCATCCGATTGTATTGTTTTCTCTAAATAGATTTCATTAGATATGATATTTGAATAGATTGACAGATCGTAACCACACACTAATATTTTCCTCTAGAAAGAGAAATAGATCTTAAGATATTTGGCACCAAGAAACTAACCATAGTGTAACAGAACACATTGTATGTTTTACAATCCTCTCTTGCTTTTTTCTAATCCATCGTGGTCTAATTTTATGTAGACTTGTTCATTCTGACCTTATGAGTCCTTTTGTGGAGCTCTCTCTTTCTCTCTCTGTTTGTGTTTGTTCTGGTACACTAAGTCTGCAGGAATTTGCCACATCCTGTCTGTACATATGTATCTTAGACCAATTTGTTTTTCTTTAACATTTTGTCCCTGTAGAAAGGAGAGTTCTGCCCCTAAAAGTGCCTCACATCTTTCTTCATAAGGACTTAAATTTAAAAAAAAACAAAACATAGGAACATAGACGTTGTCCTACTGGATTATAGAGCTGGTTCACTTTGTCCAATATTCCATGTGGCCAGTAACAGACACTCAAGAAAAGGGTACAGCATGGAACATTTTTACCTAATCCTGTCAGAAGTGGTTGGTTTATGAATTTGAAATAGGAAAGTCTATATCACTAATAATTTTAGCTTATTTAAAGTAATTGTGTTTGCTTGTTATCTGTACTGAGGCCCCATTGGGTGAAATGCTCTGTGAACACACAATAAAAGATGGTGCCTATTCTGAAGAGTTTTCTTGCCAATCTTACAGGTCTCTTATTGCCATTGTACTGAGCATTGTTATTAGAAACAGTAATTTTGCATCAGTTTCTCTGGTTATTTCACAATACAGTATTTAGACTTATTAAATGGTGACAGGTTTCAGAGTAGCAGCCATGTTAAACTGTATCAGCAAAAACAACAAGGAATCTTGCATCTTAGAGACTAACAAATTTATTTTGGCATAAGCTTTCGTGGGCTAAAACCCACTTCATAAATTTGTTAGTCTCTGAGGTGCCACAAGGACTCCTCGTTGTTTAGACTTATTAAACTGCATAAAAGCAGAGCAGCACACTAATGGAAACGTAAAAGCAGCAAAGAGTTCACCCACGAAAGCTCATGCTCCAATACGTCTGTTAGTCTATAAGATGCCACAGTAACCTTGCTGCTTTTACAGATCCAGACTAACACAGCTACTCCTCTGATAATGGAAAAGTGTCTCCTTTCCATCCAACCTCCAATACTGAGAGGTGCTGAGTGTTTTCTTCATGTTCTGAGCACCCTCAGGTTCTATTATGTAAAAGATCAGGCCCTTATTGACAACACAGGGAAACACGCAAGGACAGATCTACTAGGCCCTGTCTAAGAGATTTGCACTGCTCAGGTAGGACAAAGCACCCAGAAACCTGCCTTGAGAGAAAACTGGGGCTTCTCTTTGAGTAGGAAAAGCCCACACACATGTCTTTCCACTACCTGATCCTGGCCTCCTAGCCTAAATTAGAGCAACCTTTAGGTTGTTCTAACTTGCATGAGGGCTGATCCCAGCATTAGTATGGCAAAAGTGTAATCATATTTGTAACTTTGCAACATCTCTCTTGTGATTTCTTGATCTTTGGTACTATTTTTCTCATCTAGTAAGGTATGCTTTCAGTCGAAAATCATTTTTAAAAAGTAGGAGAGAAGAAATATATATTCAAGATGGATATGGAATGAAGACACACTGCAGTTTTCATTCTAGTACTCAAAACTTCATATGATATCCACTACATTTTTGGCAACACTATAGACATTTCTGAAGAAAATTGGAAGGAAATAATGTGAATATATGGATGTGTGGTTAAAATAAAGGAGTGAAAATATTATTTTGAAACCATAAATTCTGATGCATATGTTATGTATATGAAGTAAGATGGGTCTTTGACAAAAATCTGTGTAGGAAAGATGCACAGGTAGTCTTGTTACCTAATTGTTTTGGTTTAACATCAAAAAATTACATAAGGCTATTTTGAGCACTATTTAAAATATTTCCTTCCTTGTAATTATATGATATTGGTGGATGCAAATGTAAGATGAGAGATAGATAGATAAGATTATCCTGTCACACTGTTGTAAGACTGGACTAACTTCATTGATGTCAGGATTATTCTGGTTTTATGCCAGTGTGAGATCAGAATCTGGCCCAATACTTTTGTAATGCTTTTCTGAAAGCCCTAAGGACAGAATTTTGGCCAACTTCAGCAAAGAGTTAAACTGAAGTGCTGGAAGGGGAATATATTACTTGTACATAATGTGCCCTAATAGCTTTGTTCTACTTAGATTTCATTCTTGGTATAGGTGTTGCCTTTGAAGATTTATAGATAGTTTTCTATGGACTAAGGATGGTGAATCTTCTTCCTTTCACTTTTACAGCATATCTCAGGGAATACTGCTTCACTCAGAGTTGCCAGAAACAAAGGAATTTAAAAAATATTTTGGCAAACACATCTACTGTGATCAGAGAAACCTTTAGAGTCTGATAGATTCAAAAGGCAATTAAGTTAATTTCAGAAATTCTCTCCAAAATTGTCAGGAGATGCAAAGGAAAATGTTTTTAATAATCACATTCTTAATATAGGATTTTATAGATTGAACAAACCCACGCCAAGTTTAAGAAAATGCCTTTAGTTTTCTCTTAACAATTTCCTGCTGGGTTTTTCATGCACAGTGCTAGAAATTAAACATAAAACAAATACAAAAAAGAGACTTTAATCCCCCAGCATTTTCATGACTGTTTTCAGTTACACCACCCAAAATAACGGTAACCTTTTGGCCCTTTTCCTCCTACTCCTAGTGGTTCAATTGCTCCTACTCCTGGTGGACCATGTGAGGGTCATGGGGCTGGGAAATCTTAGCTGTTGTTTCAACTGAGTGCTTCAGGACAGGTAATGTCTCTCATACAATGTCAGAAGGTTGGTTTTCCTTTTTCTAAAAAATGTATTGCGGTGACATTACTTCAATACAATCTTAGACTTAAATAACTTGATATTAGTGGTCTCATTAATAACAGGTCTCCATCCGCCCTTTCTTCTAGCCTTACAAATGTGTCACTCTGAAGGATATATCAATCTAAATCCAGTTCATTGTCTGCCTTTCCTGAAAATTCCTCTTAACTTTGTTTTGCTAAGGTAAGTGGTTTATAAACCCTACTCTTAAGTGCACAGAAGTCAATGGGATTTGATTGCACTCTTCTAATCAACCAATCAGCCAATCCCCTCACTTTTCTAATGCCTGAGCCCCAGCCACTGGCCCAGAAGGAGGCTGGGCTCCCATGAGAATAGGGCCAGAAGTGGGAGATGATCTTTAAAGGGAGGCCTTTGTTTTTCTTTTACCTGCTTTTAGCCCAGAGAAGCTACCCCACCTCTAGTTGGAGAGGGGAAATTCATTATAGTGAATTCCACCCCCCCCCCCCCACATACACTGCTAAAGCAAACTGAACACCAGATAATTAGTTTTTCATAGGATTAGATTATGTAGATACAAGGTTTTTTAAAACTAACTCCAAATTCTGTGTGAATATTCAACTAGCTACAATTCTGTGCTGGCATTTTCTATGCTTATTGCATGAGTGACTGGCATTTAAATATTACAAAATGTGGTTTTAGATATGCACGCTAAATTACTTTGAAACTAGGATTGTGTGGGCTTTGAAGTGACTGCATCTAACCAATATAGTTCAGAAAGATGTCCTCAAGGGAGAAAAGTTCAGCTCTGACCTTTAGTGCAAGTGATTAGCAGTATAATAGCCTGGCAGTGTGTCCTGAAATACCCTAGTCTAGTATGTAGCTGTTCTGGGAAAGGGTGAAGTAAGTTCTGCTGACTCATTATGACAAGTGGAGTGTTATCTTGTCCAGACACAAGTGAGGGAGCATGTCCGGTGTGAGCAGAGCAGTCCTGAGATAAGAACTCTAGGAGCATCCAAATCTGGGGGGAAAGCTCAACATTATGTTATCTTATTGTGTGATACTTTGTTAATAAAGCCCCAGAAAGGAATGAGATTTTGATGCTGCCCAGAATGTGGATCTGATTTTAGAGCAGGTTGGGAAAGACAACTAATTCCCTGCAGATGTTCTCAATTTTGACATCCCTCCCATGCCTAAATGTTACTGTGTTTCTTAGGAAGACAATGGTGTTTACAGATTTGCTGACTTAGAGGAATTGGCAGGCATACAGGAAGTAGAAGACAGGAAGGACAGCTTCTTTGCCCATCATATTTTAAGCCACAAAATAGAATAGAATACACTGACAACCAAAGCAAAGCATATCCAAAATTATTTGACAGCTGTACTGTAATCACTTTTAACTTAAGACAGATGAGAGTTTCACCCAAATTTTGCATTTGCCTGTGCAAAATAGGCAATTGTACTTGAAAACAGGTAGCTATGTGCATAATTACTTATTTTTACATTAAATTCTTGGTGTGAACATGTGACGGAAATGCAGGAATATTTTGTGTTTGCAACATAGATGCCAATCTTGAAAAATGTGGTCTTTGTTTTTCAGTTCTTGAAATTTCAGTGGAGCCCTAGTAACAATGCACTCAAGTCTGCTTAACAACAACAGCAACTTTGATAGAGTCTGGATTTTACAAGATGTTATCTGACCTTCCTCAGTTACAGAAAAAAACAGTCCTCCTCCTAGCTCTTTTAATATGTCTGCTTATGAAACTCCTATTTCCTAGCTGTACACAAAACTACTGAACACCAGCACTTTGAAAACAATATAATAAACTGAAAAACTTGAAAAAGTGGCCACTGTGCTGCATGGTGTCATCTGCAACAATTCATACTGTGCAGCTTAGAACATGGATTAAATATTCACTTGACAGTAAACGGGAAATAATTTAAAATCACTTCATTGCCACTATTGTACTACTCAAACTCTTTACTTCAAATAGTATTCATTATAAAGTTAGCTCCTTGTTGGTTGCAAATTGATCTTAACTTTCTTTTAATGCCATCAAACTATTTCTGCAAGTAGCTGCTCATTACTATGGGTAAGAAGTTCACCATCTGGGCATATGCAATGTTAAACTAATATAAAGACTAATTAAACAAGAGAAAGAATAGTAGCATCAAAGGATTCACAGAGATTTCATTAGTAAGTAAGCAAAGAATAGCTGTTGTCAGTACTAACCATTATGTAGTGATATTTGCTGTGGCTGCAAATATAAATTAGTCTTATCTTTGAAGAACTAATGTGCCTCTTATGTAAGAATACTTTAGTGCATAAGTACATTATGGACAACATCTTCAAAGTAAGAACAGTTGGTACACAAATGATTATTGCATCCATAAATCAGGCAACTGCAATTTCAAATGGGTATATTATGCCATGCAAAATGCCTAGATTTCACAGTCAGAAGGCCGCAGAAATTTACCCAGTAATTCCTGCATCTAGCCTAACAACCTGGGGTTGAACTAGAGCATGTGTTTTAGAAAAATATACAGTTGTGATGTAAAGATTCAAAGTGATGAGAATTGACCACATCCGTTAGTAATCTGTTCCAATGGTTAATTATATTTAGTGTTAACAATTTGCATTGTATATGCTAACATAATTGTTACTAATATTTAATATGTTCATATCCTGTAAGTAGTACAAAGAAATTAAAGGTTTCTGTCCTCCAAAAAACATGCTTAAATCATTTGTGATAACTTAGAATCATGGAAGTTATTAGTGGTAACTAATTTTAAATACAGATTAAAGAGGTTTGCAATGTGTGGGAGCCAGGAGTTCCCTCACTGTATTCAAAAATGTATTAGAACTTGATGTTTTTCTATTATGCTGACTAATTAAATGCTAAACACTTAGCATCCTGGTGGGTGGGGATTTTGTGAGCTACAAATCAGATTTTCACATTTTAAAAGCAAGCATAAGGATACAGCTGCTCCTAAGTAAGTAAAAACAGGCCATTCCTAAGTAAGTAAAATAGGCATCACCCATTCTGTGTGACTATAGACAGAGATACTTGAACTCAGTGGAAGTTTCTGAAGAGAAAGTAGAAAGAATTGTGCAAGTCTGAAGAGACAGAGCAAAAAGCAGAGAAACAAGGCCTGATATTAATTTGCATAATTATCTTTAGAACACTGTTTAATTAAAACATCTGTTAAAAATTTTGAAGACCAGTTTAATGGGGAAATTGTATCAAAGTGACAGAAACAATTTTCCATTGAGTCAATTGCTAACTGCTACAGAATGTGTTACTATTTTTAATGGAAATATAGCACAAGTAAAAGAGAGTCTTTCCAGGACAGTGCCTTTTAAAACAGTACAAATAAGGAAGGGAAAGCTTTCATCTCACCCAGCAATAAGCTATGGAACTGGTGCCAGGTGATTAGCCAAATCAAGGTGTTTTCAATTTGAAGCAAAGAAATGCTAACCTGCAAATAAAATGAAAAGGTAATGACACATGATGTGGAATTCCAAAAGGTTTGAATAACCAAATCCTCCAGAAAAGCTTACAGCTCTTCAGATATCTCACCAAGATTCCTATGTTCATGGCTTTTTAATATTAGATTGAGGGCTAAATTTTCAAAAGCAACTAAGTGACTTTGGAGGCTAAACACCATTTTCAAAAGTGACTTTGGAAAGCAGGGCCAGTTCTAGCAATTTCGCTGCCCCAAGCACGGCAGCATGCCGCGGGGGGCGCTCTGCTGCTCGCTGGTCCCGCGGCTCCGGTGGACCTCCGGCAGGCTTCCCTGCAGGGGGTCCAGTGGCCCCGCGGCTCCGGTGGACCTCCCGCAGGCATGCCTGCGGATGCTCCATCGGAGCCGCGGGACCAGTGGACCCTCCGCAGGCATGCCTGCGGGAAGTCCACTGGAGCCACCTGCTGCCCTCCCTGCAACTGGCAGAGCGCCTCCCCGCGGCATGCCGCCCCAAGCACGCACTTGGCGCGCTGTGGCCTGGAGCTGGCCCTGTTGGAAAGTCAATAGGAATCAGGCTTCTCAGGGCCAGATTTTCCAAGTTAGGTGCCTGCAGATGCAGATAGGCACCTGGTGGATCGATTTCAATGGGAGTCAGGCTCCTAACCTGCGCAAGCACTTTTGAAAGTCCTATTAGAGCTCAGATCCTCAAAGTATTTAGAGGCCTAACTACCACTGAAATTAATGGGCCTTTGTGATTATCTGCATCTTTTAAGTGTCTACATATTTTGAAAATCTGACCCTTTTTTAAAAATGGGTCTTAGGCTCCTAAGTTTCTTAGGCACTTTTGAAAATTGTACCTAAAATATACTAACGTGGAAGTCAAATAAAAGTCAAACATTTCTAGGTTTCTATAGTAATAATCTCAGTAAGGAGCCTGATACAAAATCCACTGAAGTCATTGGAAAACTTTAACTGACTTCAATGGGCTGCTTTGAATTCTAATTATTGCTCAGTTTCCTACGAACAAAGCTTGCATATGTGCCTGCATCCAGTTTGGTATTGTATTATAATATTTGGAAGTAACAATTCCTACTGCCTCCGGTCTTTGACACCTGTCTTTTCAGTCTGCTACAACAGAAGAGTGTACAGGTAGACCCAGGTCAAATGATTTTCAAAAGTGAAGTTTCCTGTGCTGTGCAGCATCATTCTATTTGTGACTGCATTTATCCTAAGGAATATTTGTCTGAACTATTTGCACTGGTAAAAGAAAAGAAACCCATTCTATGGAAGAGTTGATTTGTGCCCTATTATCATAATTCAAGAAGTATGGGGGGAAAGTAGTATTATTAGTCCACTTCAAAAAAGGCTGTGATGGGGGTATCCATCCCACACAAGACATGAAAGGATTAAGGTGGCTAGGTGGGCCAATTAACTCCCCTGGCTGCACCTGGAGAAGGAGTCAGGGAGCAGAAATTAATCAAAGGTGGCTCTGCTGGATGGGAACAAGAACAGCCTGTATAAAGCCCAGTAGCTTAGGGCAGCTCGGGGGCTGCAGGGAAATAGTCTGCAGGGAGAAAGGAGGTGTGTTGGGGCTATCAAGTTACTCCCTGGGAAGAGGGAGCTTGGGCTGGCAAACCCAGAGAGAGTAGGGAGAGCCAGAAAGATAGGAAATGCTCAGGGGAAAAGCAGCAAGGTATGGGATAGGGCAGACTTTGGCTGTGATGAAAGAGCCCCTGAGCTGGAACACAGAGTAGAAGGCTGGCAGAATTTCAATTATCCCCATATTGACTGGGTACATGTCACCTCTGGACAGGAGGCAGAGATAAAATTTCTTGACACCTCAACAGCTGGACCACTTGGTAATAGTGACCATAATATAATTTAATTTAATATCCCTGTTGCAGGAAAAACATCACATTAGACCAACACTGTAGCATTTAATTTCAGAAAGGGGAACTACACAAAATTGAGGAGGTTAGTTAAACAGAAATTAAAGGGTACAGCGCCAAAAGTGCAATCTCTGCAAGCTGTGCGGAAACTTTTTAAAGACACTATAATAGAGGCTCAACTTAAATGTATAACCTAAATTAAAAAACATAGTAAGAGAAACAAAAAAGAGCCACCGTGACTAAACAACAAAGTAAAAGAAGCAGTGAGAGGCAAAAAGGCATCCTTTAAAAAGTGGAAGTTAAATCCTAGTGAAGAAAATAGAAAGGAGCATAAACACTGGCAAATTAAGTGAAAAATACAATTAGGAAGGCCAAAAAAGAAATTGAATTAGCCAAAGACTCAAAAAGTCATAGCAATTTTTTTTTAAGAACATCAGAAGCAGGAAGCCTGCTAAACAACCAGTGGGGCCACTAGACAATGGAGGTGCTAAAGGAGCACTCGAGGATGATAAGGCCATTGTGGAGAAACTAAATGAATTCTTTGCATCAGTCTTCATGGCTGAGGTTGTGAGGGAGATCCCCAAACATGAGCCATTCTTTTTTGGTGACAGATCTGAGGAATTGTCCCAGATTGAGGTATCATTAGAGGAGGTTTTGGAACAAATTGATTAATTAAACAGCAATACGTCACCAGGACCAGATGGTACTCACCCAAGAGTTCTGAAGGAACTCAAATGTGAAATTACAGAACTATTAACTGAAGTCTGTAACCTATCATTTAAATCAGCTTCTGTACCAGATGACTGGAGGATAGCTAATGTGAAGCCAATTTTTAAAAAGGGCTCGAGAGGTGATCCTGGGAATTACAGGCCTGTAAACCTGACTTCAGTACTGGGCAAAGTGGTTGAAAATATAATAAAGAACAACATTGTCAGACATAGAGATGAACGTAATTTGTTGAGGAAGAGTCAACATGGTTTTAGTAAAGGGAAATCATGCCTCACCGATCTACTACAATTCTTTGAGGGAGTTAACAAGCATGTGGACCAAGGGGATATAGTGTACTTGGATTTTCAGAAACTCTTTGACAAGGTCCTTCACTAAAGGCTCTGACACAAAGTAAGCTGCCAGAGGATAAGAGGGAAGGTGCTCTCATGGCTTGGTAACTGCTTAAAAGATAGGAAACAAAGGGTCGGTATAAATGGTCAGTTTTCAGAATGGAGAGAGGTAAATAATGATGTCCCCCAGGGGTCTGTTCTGGGACCAGCCCTGTTCAACATTGTCTGAGACAGATGCAGGTTTGAGTAAGGATTTGATTGAGAGAGGAAAATTAAAACATGACTTATTGAAATTTCAAACCACGTGGCCGTTTATTAACGGGGATAAGCTACAACTTGGGCTCGGAAGAGGTAATTTATCAACTAGAAATACTATTAGAATAAAACCACACACAACTTGAAACAGTCTATTTACATCCAACAACAAGAAACCAAGTGATTTATAATCAACTGCTCACTAAAATCCAGAACAGATACACAAAACTAAGTAAACTGTACACACATTAACCGAATATTGTAAAATACACCAACCAATCACAATAGCAATCAATACGACAATTTGACTCTCATATACTGTATACACAACTTTGTACCAAGCAAGGGAGAGAAAGAGAAACAGAAGGAAGGAAGAGGCTGAGCGAACAGAATATTTACAGAAAACAAAATGCATTTACCACACTCCAGTTGGTAACTGCTGCAGTTGACCAGCAGTACAGACACCAAGGGCATGACGAATTGGTGGGAAATAACCCAAAAAACAAAACAAAACGACACGACATGAGCCAGCAAAATCCAGAGAAGACCCTTGCTGAAAGGGTGATCAGGCCTTCCAGCTAACACGTGGATACTTCTGCCGTTTTTGGCGCGAGACATAGTTTTATTTGAAGACTCTTACTTGTGTCAGTGTCTGATTGGTCCCTAGCTCCTTCACCAACCAGGTTCTGA
This sequence comes from Chelonoidis abingdonii, assembly GCF_003597395.2. NCBI lineage: Eukaryota > Metazoa > Chordata > Testudines > Testudinidae > Chelonoidis > Chelonoidis abingdonii. The sequence goes on along the minus strand of NC_133771.1, from coordinate 61,413,996 downwards.
GCTGGTGCCCTCTACGTAAACAGGATCTGCACCCGGCATGCTACCTTTTACTCACAGCCCTGTACGTTTGCACACGGCCCCATAGTGTAGCACACGGCACCAGCTTGACCTTTTGACCAGACAGAAGGTTCGAGAATAGGCACACGGCACTATAATGTAGCACACTGCACCATAGGGTAGCACACGGCACCACGGTGTTGCACATGGTACCAATGTGACCTCTTGACCGACAATTGGCCATACATATGCCATGTTTGAGCATAGGTTTAGGGTTGTGACAAACATATTCATAAATGATCTGGAAAAAGAGGTAAACAGTGAGGTGGCAAAATTTGCAGATGATACAAAATTACTAAAGATAGTTAAGACCCAGGCAGACTGCAAGGAGCCACAAAAGGATCTCTCAAAACTGGGTGACTGGGCAACAAAATGGCAGATGAAATTTAATGTTGATAAATGCAAAGTAATGCACATTAGAAAGCATAATCCCAACTATATATATAAAATGATGGGGTCTAAATTAGCTGTTACCACTCAAGAAAGAGATCTTGGAGTCATTGTGGATAGTTCTTTGAAAACACCCACTCAGTGTGCAGCGACAGTCAAAAAAGCGATCAGAATGCTGGGAATAATTAAGAAAAGCATAGATAATAGGACAGAAAATATCATGTTGCCTCCATATAAATCCTTGGTATGCCCACATCTTGAATACTGTGTGCAGATATGGTCACTCCATCTCAAAAAAGATATATTGGAATTGGAAATGGTTCAGAAAAGGGCAACAAAAATGATTAGGGGTATGGAATGGCTGCCGTATGAGGAGAGATTTACAAGACTGACTTTTCAGCTTGGAAAGGAGACGGCTAAGGGGAGATATGATTGAGGTCTATAAAATCATGTAGAGAAAGTAGATAAGGAAGTGTTGTTTACTATTTCTCATAACACAAGAACTAGGGGGGTCACCAAATACAATTAATAGGCAGCAGGTTTAAAACAAATAAAAGGAAGTATTTCTTCACACAATGCACAGTCAACCTGTGGAACTCCTTGCCAGAAGACGTTGTGAAGTCCAAGATCATAAAAGGGTTCAAAAAAGTACTAGATAAATTCATGGAGGATAGGTCAATTAACGGCTATTAGCCAGGATGGGCAGGAAAGGTGTCCCCAGCTTCTGTTTGTCAGAAGCTGGGAATGAGCGACAGGGGACAGATCACTTGATGATTATCTGTTCTGTTCATTCCCTCTGGGGCACCTGGCACTGGCTACTGTCAGAAGACAGGATACTGGGCTAGATGGCCCTGTGGTCTGACCCAGTAGAGCCATTCTTATGTTCTTACTCTCTAAATCCTAATCTTTGCCAGCCACTAGGATCTGGGTCTGGTAAAAAATGAGTCTTATAGCTACATACTGATGGCATGAAAGCCCGAATCACCATACTGTCATCCCTCGTGAACTCACATACATGCTGAAAGGGAGAGCTGAGATGTTAGGCCCTTGCAGAACCTCTAACAAGACCACCATCAATAGTATCTTGATGGAGAATGTCTGTGTCGATTTAGTGCTTGTCTATACAGTGCATTAGTCCTCACCAAAGGACTGTAAATTCTAGTGTGCACCAGTATGTTAGGCAATAATGGCCTGTGTGGACCTTGCTGGTGAATGCTAATGAATGTAGTCCTGTTTCCAATGGTACTATATAAACACTCGCCAGCAAGCTCCACATGAGCCAGTCGTTGCATGACACACACTGATGTGTGCTAGAAATTACACCCTTCTGTTATGGACTAACACATCGTGTTAATGAGCCCTTTGTAAATGACAAATATTTACTCATGTTATGTTAGGAAAGAATTATATGTATTCCTGAAAACGTCTGATTTTTTCTCCCATGGATCAATGGGCACATTGTATTTATATCCCAGTCTCTCTTTCCACTTTGTATCACATATTTTGTGAAAATCCAAATGAAAGTTTTTTTGGTTTTTTTTTTTAGAGTTCAGTATTCCCCATATAAAGGAGATCGTGTCTACATCCATCTTGTTTCCATTTAAAGCCACCATATTTTTAATGGGGTTTGTCCATGTCAGAGAATAAATGAGCTGGAATGCCTTCATGCATCCCAGGATCATACCAAATGATTACCACCTGTTTTCATTTTTTCTTGTAAGACTCTAGCTTCTTTGTAAGATCACCGAGTAAATGCATTAACGCAGTTAATGATGTTCCTCAGCATTTCATTGTGGAAGAAGTACAGAGTCACTGGCAAAAGAGAGGTTTATTTCTGCATCATGTTGCTTTTGCTTGAATTGCCAACTACCCATTTCTTCAGATATGTTTTCATATGTTGTATTAATGTTTTGGTTTTATATGGTATATTTTTATGTTGCTGTAATAAATTGTTTGATATACTGTTAGCAAATCCCTACTGCAATATATTGTCAAAGTCAAGCCAGAACTGTTGTAAAGCACAGATAATGCAGCAATTTCTAGATGTTTATAAAAAGTAAGAAGTTATGGAACTTACTATCTGAACAGAGAAGACATGCAATACTGTTTCAGATATTTCTACACAGTCAGGTGGCAGGAATGGGAATATAAAGTCAAAAACTGGGAATTTCAGATCTATCGTTAAATTTTCAATGGCACTTAGAAGCTGATGTCACTTTTCAAAATGGGCCATAGCCTTCTAAGTTACTGCAGCACTTTTTGAAAATTTTATCCCCAGATTTAAAAGTATCAACCTAGGTTTGTCTCTATATCATAACTATTCCTGAACTAACAACAGCAACTGTACACAAGGTTGGAGGAAAAATTTACTTTAATCAAAAATTATTTTAAGGTTCCAGATATGGACACTACTGTTCTGTTTTCTGTTAAAATACAAATTCCAGTTAAGATCAAAAAAGCTAGTCTATTACAGCTTTGATAGTAATAAGTGATTTGTATTTGCTCATGAAATATAATAATAAAGTGAGGGACACGGATAGTATACAGTGAAATTTATATAAAGAATTGTTGGAAAGTTCAGTTATATGAATTGTCTGATCCTGTGCTTATCTTTAATATCTTCTATTTTTGTTTGTGTGTTTGTTTGATCTACTTTCCAGAAAGTAGGTAAATGACTTTCTTAACTCTCTGGTATCTTTAAATAAGTTTAATATGTTATTTATTATTCCTCTGAATGTGTAATAAATTTGGGGACATTCGCAATAGGGAATTTACAATAGTTGTTTCCTGAACTATTTAGTCTGTACAGTATTTGATTAAATTGCTTCTTTAATAGTGGATTTTCTAGAGAATGTATTATATAGTTTATATTTTGTTTTTATCACTTATTAAATTATTCAAAACTCCATAAATAAAACCAGAGAATATCAAACTACCACACCTATAAAACTTAGGAAATTCTGAAATAAGACCATTGGCCCATTAAATACTTAATTTTCCTTCTTCAGTACCTAATACCTGGTGCAGTAAAAGAAGATGAAAAAGAAATATTGGTACTATTAGTACATCAATTGGGGATATTTAAAACATTCAGCTAACATATATGAGTAAGATCTCCTGCAACAGTATGTTCTATGGGATATCTATGTGATCTAGTGCCTTTTATTTCCTTTACTAGACATATTCCTTTTATATACTTTACCTGACGTTATTTCAAGTCATCTCATTCTCATTTTATGAGAAAACATAAAATAGAGGACCTAAACAGTTTTCACTGTATTCTTCATTTATCTACCTATTCTTACTCACATTTTCATTACCCACCACTCGTATCTCACACTCCTATTGCATCTATTATTTTTCTTTCATCTGCATATGTAATATAAAATAGAAATACTGATGCCATAAATGATACTGCAATGTGGTTGTATCCAAAATGATTCAGTATGGTTCTTCAGGCCACTTTACGTGAACCATCGACTTCATCAAACTTATATTTTAGTCAGAATGTTTTCAGATTCCAATTTCTCTCTGGGTCACTAACATAAGTGTTAAGAAACAGACTGGGCAGAGAATGAATAACAGTAACCAAAACTTGAAAAAAAATCTTAAAGTATTTTATCTTCCATAGTTTGTTGTAATTGGCCTGCTTGAGAGGAAGAGCAGTAGACGGATCCAAAATAAAGACACAAGGTAAATTAAGCAGACATGTATTGGTTATGACAACACTGAATGAAAAGACTTTTTCCAGGGTGTGCAGAATTCAGACATCAAGAGTATACATTTTGGGTCAGATACTGTCTATTGGAGAACTTTTTTTTTTGTATAAATGAGAAGAGTATTAAAAGTGGACCAAATCCTTAACAAGCTTGCCAGGGGTATAACCTGCTTGGCTTATAACAGCAGCAAATTGCAACACTTTCCTGTGCAAGCTCAACTATGCTGCTTGGCTCTGTGAGAAGGTGGAATCAGGACTCTGCCTATTCACCCTAAGGTAAACTGGAAACTTACATTGGTACAGAATGCAGTTTCCAACTGACCTTTCAGGGTAGTGCCAGATAGAGTGCATCAGGTATCAAAGGCACGGGTGACTGTAGCAGATTCTGCATGCTTTTTGCCAGGTGTAAGATGAAAAGAAGCAGTTCAAAAGCAGTTAGAATTCTAACAAGACTCCCAAACTGGAAAACAGAGCTGTGTATCCTCCACCAAAGAGGCTTACATAGTCTCCTCCTTTTCTTCTAATTATATTCCCCAATGTACAAGTGTCATCTTTATCTTCCCTAGACTGAACTTCGACCTACTTGTCCTCGCCAAAGCTTCAATCCCATTCAAACCCTGGGTGAGTTGTTCAGCTGTTCCAGGTGGCTCAGAATGGATGGAGATATAGAGATGGGCATCAGCCCACTGAGGTTATGTCAGCTTTTCCTCCTTCCTAAATCTTTTAGCAGACTCATATATACTCTGAACAGGAAGAATGAGGCGAAAGAACCCCGGAGTGCCTAGTGCAAAAAGTCTTTGGAGCAGACAATACATTTCCTAGTATTGCCTTCTGGAACCTCTCAGGAAAAAAAAAAAGGAGCCACTAAGGTTACTCCATTAAACTTTTCTAGAGGCTGGTATTCAGAAATACCAGCAAAACCGGATGTTCAACAGTAATAGAGATATATCTAAAAGAATCAGTATCTATACTCATCACCATCAGGAAATCAGTGACTAATGTAGTCGGTAAAATGTCTGTACCATCCCCAAGGTCATGCCTGAAGCCAAAGCAACCTACCACAAATTGCTAGCATTGCCTCAACATGACCATCTCAAACACCTTTTCCAAGACAATGAGATTATAAACAGGGAGATAATTGATAATGCTATCTGTGTCAGAAGATTGTGTTTTGAATAACGGCCTAATACTGCCTGATTAAAACAAGCTAGGGCTAAACTTATCCTCCCCAATGGAGGTACTAATAATCCCCCACCAGGAGTCCCAGCTGGCCTTCAAATATTGTGTAGTTTACATACACCCATGTTTCATAGAAGAAACACAGTCATGAAGTCATCCATGTTTCTCTTCTCAGACACTTGCTAAACCTGTATTAGTTGTTTGTAAATGTATGATTACATTTCTCTTGTGCTTAGAGTGGAAAATAAATAATTTCACAAGTATGAACTCATTGTTTTTTCTTGCCCATTTCTTGCGGGGGGTAAGTGAGGACTCTAAGCTCTTTATAGTCAAACTTTGTGAGAGTAAAGCTTTTTAGAAAATGGAAGGTCTTTTCCAATTTATTTTTATTTGGCTTTGTAAATACATCTTTGGCCATTTTCAGTTGTTTATCAACAGGGGAATATTTGTGGTATCCTTCTAGTTAATGTTTACCAGTGAAATATAAAAGACTTTCTGGAAAAGAGGTCTCAACTAAAATCACATGGCCTTTTAATTCTAATACAAAAATAGAATAAATATGGCTTCTGCTGTTGAAAAAAAATATTTTTTTTACTTTTACATAACATTATAGAGACTCTGAACAATATGATTGTTTTATATCAGCATTAAACAATATAGAGCCACCATTCACACACATCATTCAAGAAAAGGATGAGAAAGGATTAGAAAAACTAATGGAAATAAACCATTCATGATAGATTCTTAGAATGGAGATTTCCTGGTGGAAAATGTGCTTTGCAGGATTAAAAATTAAAAATTATACTGGGTTAGAGCTTCAGATGTGTTCCAGTACAGTGGAATGGCACTGGGAAGTTACTAAACCAAACTGACAAATGTCCAAATTAGATTGAATTTTCGAATGAATTGAACACCCAGAGAAGTTGTGACACAATTTAAGTACAATCTCCTTTAAAAGAGAATGCACAAAAAAGGCTGAATACTTTTCCAGCTCTCTTGTTTCACCAGTTACTATAAAAATGCACATCGCACCTTTCCTAGGATAATAATGTAATAACATAACACCTGTTGTTCACGCACTTTTTATCTTGGGATTTCAAAATGCTTTGCACATTTGAATTGCAACCCTCCTATGATGCAGGTAACTAGTACTCATTCAGGAACTGGTAAACTGAGACACAGAGAGTCCAGTGGCTTGACAAGTGCACACAATGAGACAATAGCAAAGTTGAGAATGGAACACAGGAATCCACAGATCCAATCACTATAGTCTGGTGACAAGACAACACACTAATTGTATCTGAAGCAAACTCTCTGAACTGTTGGAACCCTTGCAGTTAATCAGAAGTGCAGCCTAATCATTCCAGTTAATATCACTTCCTATTTTAGGAAATGGCAACACACTTCCAAAAACTCCACATTTTTAGAAACTGTGTTGGTATTCCTGAAATTTTTGTTTTCATGTTTATCAGAGCTGGAACTTTGTCATTGTACCAGTCTGTAAAGCTTAGAGTACTATCAATAGTATGCAAATGAATGAATGAATGAATGAATTAGTAATTAACGGCAAAATTAGTTAGAATTTATGGTGACATTTTCAAGTAACAATTCTTAGAGCACTGCATCTTTTTTTTCAATTGTCTGTGGTATCATAGGATAGGAAAAACAAAATGAAGAAAGGAGAGGAAACAATAAGAAGAAAAAATGGAAGAAAGATTTGGTTGGAAACTAAGCTAGACTTAAAATGACTTAAAATGCATATCCCTTCCCTTGGTTCGCCATTTAAGTACCTGATGTGTACTTCCAACAGATGGCTATCTATAGATACAGTGCACATAGCCAAGTGGCTAAAGCATTGGCCTGAGATTTAGAAGACCTGGGTGCTATTCCTAGTTCTACCACTAGCCGACCAAGTGCCCTAAGGAAAGTCATTTCCCAATAAATAAAAAAAGAGATAAAGGTACCAGTCTCCTTTGTAAAGTGCTGTGGGGGGGAAAAGAGCTAAGTATTATTATATGACACTTTTATACATACTTGTACATTAATGACATCAATATTTGGGGATCCCTAGCAGACATCCCACAAAAGTAAAGAGATAAGGTGAACTCCTAGCTTTTAGAATTTTCTAATCAGTTTAATAAAAAAAAATACTGAAAAGTATGGTTTCTAAATATGTACTCAATTTAGGAAGAAAATCAAGGTCTGCTTTGTGGGATTAAGATAAGAAACCTGATGTTGAATCATTTCTCGGAGGCTTCTTCTAATTTGTTTCCAGTGGAACTGCACAAATAAGAAAATTGGGGCAGTCCTCCTTGTTAGCCAGGTCTGCCACCACATTACTTTTTGCAGAAACCACTGCCATCTGGAAAATGAATGATTCAGCTACAATGGAACAAGCATATCATCTGTACGAAACAGGAGAATAAGGAATAAAACCTCTGAATAAACAGTGAATATTTGTGGAGGTATTCTAGCTAGTTACAAAGCTGGATCAAAGGGTCCAAAGGGCTGTGCTCCTGATCATCACGTGACCTGCATTTCAGCATTGTGAGTCAGGATCTATGTTTATATGCATGATGCCCACAGCACTTGGAGAATGATGACGAATAACAAACAGATGACAGAATATAAAACCGTATGTAACCTATCCAGTGAAAGCACAAAGAGGACATGTAATTTCAGTGCTTCCCAATTTGGGAAACTATGGTATGTTGCCATGCTCCAAGATAACTTCTACATTTTCAAAGTTCTGCACATAATTTTAATTCCACAGGACCTAACGGGGATGTCATTATTAAGTTTTTACTTAACTGTTATTCTGGCCAACATCCCAGTGACTGAGTGAGAACTGAGTGAGGGCCTCAGATTTGGGCCCACTATTAACAGCAGTGGGATTTGATTAAGACATAGGGTACCATTTTGAACATCTATACATAAAGGCAGTCTTTTCGGTACATTTAGTTTCACTTTGCAGGATATCAATGAATAGTCCAATGGCTCATATCGCCTTCCTTCTGGGTGAAATTCACCCCTGTGGAGAGGGCCAGTCTAAGAAGTTGGATCACTTAAGTTCTACATAAGCATTTGAGATATGGGAGGTTTGCAATATTTGACACTCAAATGGCAAATATAAACCCTAGATCGGGGTCGGCAACCTTTCAGAAGTGCTGTGCCGAGTCTTCATGTATTCACTCTAATTTAAGGTTTCGCGTGCCAGTAATATATTTTAACTTTTTTAGAAGGTCTCTTTCTATAAGTCTATAATATATAACTAAACTATTGTTGTATGTAAAGTAAATAAGGTTTTTAAAATGTTTAAGAAGCTTCATTTAAAATTAAATTAAAATGCAGAGCCCCCCTGGACTAGTGGCCAGGAGCCAGGCAGTATGAGTGTCACTGAAAATCAGCACGCGTGCCACCTTCGCCACACATGCCATAGGTTGCCTACCACTGCCCTAGATATTTACTTTTTCAATAATGGTAATTATCTGCCCCAATCTAATTTCTCTGAACTGCTCCCCTTTTGAGATGCCCCAATGTATGGAGCCCCTGAGCAGATGCAGAGTCAGAGGAGACAGCTGTCCTGGTAATCAATAATAAAATGGCCATTAAAACAAAGACAGAGCTTTAAAATCAGTGTAATATTTCTTCAGTGGAACGGTTCCCATGTTAACTGTTCCTCAGAACTTACAGTTAAGCCTAAACACATCTAACAGATTGTAGATGAAACTATGCATCTGAATGGCAGTATTTAGTCAGCATAATACAAAAAACACTTTTCCTCAGTGCTTCTGGCTTGCCTATAGAAAGTTGGACAGACATCACAGCTGGCACTTACATTATTGTGTTTTTTAGAAGGAAGTAACATTTTTGTGGATTCTTTTTTAACCAGGGAAGGATAGAAGGAGAGTTGGCTGGACTTACCCTATATAGTTTGCAACATATTTTGCTGTCAGAGTAAAAATGCTAATTTTGATAAAGTAACTGGATAAAACTGGGTTAATGAGCATGCCTGGGAATTTCATGGCAATATAAGTCTTTCTACAAATAAAGTACTGAAAGATTTTGTGTACTTTACTGCCTATAGACACCCTCAAAGGAGTGCAAAATACAATAAAAACGAGACTCCTTCCAGCAGGACTCAATAGTGCTCTTTGTACATCTGATTTATTGAAAATTCAATCTGAAAATATTTACTCTATTCCATTTTCCTATTCAACAGTCTCCACTATCTCTTTATGCATGCACCCATCCCGTACACTACTAGTATGTGAAATTTGTGCAAATACTCAGTATAAAGTCTGGAGCTTTAATAACAACATTTTTGCATCAATGAGAGGATCTAAATTAAAGTACAATACACTCATTTGTATTTACTTACACTTATCCACTTAGCCTCACCACCATTCTCCACTCATAGCAAAAAAACACGTAAAACATTTTTCTAACATAGCCAATCTGCACAGTAAGGCCTCAGTCTTGCGTGTGAGCACACATCTGTGCCTGGGCTCAGCTCCATTAACTACTTTGAGAATCATGTCTCCTTAAGAGCTAGTCTACTACTCAGCAGTCTCTCTCTCTGCTTTCACTTTTGATTTTAGCAGCTCTGCCTTCTAGTTAGACATGCTGGAACAGTCTGGGTATTAATTTCCATAATGTATCATCTTTCCAATACTCTGTCTTTGAACTCCTTCATCAGAACTCTAAAAAGAACAAGACATGGTACCAGAAAAAGCTGAACGTAAGTGGCTGTATCACATGGAGCGAACACTGAGAATGAGAAAATGGAACAACTAAGGGCTCCAGTGGAGCTGAAACTCTCTCATCAGGTGGCAGACAACTGGAGGAGGTTTGAGCAGCAGTTCAGACTTTACTTGCAGGTGGGTGGAGCCATTGAGAAGCCAATACAGTGAGGGATGAGGTGTTAGATGTCAATAATAGTCTGCAATTGAGCCAAGCAAAGCCCACTGATGATGAGACAGTGTAACCCACATACCTCCTGAGTGTGGTGTTCTGTCCCATTTAGTGGCAGCAAGATCACTTAGAGAGAAAGAGATTAATGAGTTTGCTCTACAGCTTTGGCTAAGAGCCATATGGCTGCTAGCTCATGCAGTAGATGATCATGCACTAAGCTCTGGAAGTCCCAGGTTTGATTCTGACAACTGGGGTCTGTTAGTATTACAACAGTGCTCTGAAAATTTGAGGAGTACTGCACTCCAAAAAAAAAAAAAGAGAGAGACTTTTGAGAGATATCAATTTCATATGAGATCACAAAAAGAGGGAGACTCCTCTCAGGAATTTGTAAAGGATCTCAGACTGCTCAGAAATCATGTAGTTTTGGAGGACTCACAGGGTATGTCTACACTGCAGTGTAAGCCCAGGGTCAGTAGAACTGAAATTAGAAGACCTCGGGTTTGTTAAGCTAGGATTTGAGAATCTATACTCATTTGTAACCTCAGGTTAGGATTGTTGAACCATGGGTCCCAATCTGGGGCTCCACTGTGTACACTGCATTATGCAGGCCTGAGCCCAACTACTCATATTCCAGGCTTCCTAGTGCCTTCCCAAAATGTGGCTGCTCTAGCCCTTTGTTCATCATGCAGTGTGGGAAAACTCATCTGTCCACTAAACTTGACTATCCAGCGAACAAATAAAATCACCCTGTGGAACTGTGAGATGCTTTTGGCAGATGTCTAGAGCATGAGTCCAGTGGGGCCGTGTCTACACTGCAAAGTGTAGGTTTAAAACAAATAAAAGAAGTTCTTTGTCACACAGTACACAGTCAACTTGTGGAACTCCTTCCTGAGGAGGTTGTGAAGACTAAGACTATAGCAACATTTAAAAGAGAACTGGATAAATTGATAGAGGTTAAGTCCATTAATGGCTACTAGCCAGGATGGGTAAGGAATGGTGTCCCTAGCCTCCATTTGTCAGAGGGTGGTGATGGACGGCAGGAGAGAGATCACTTGATCATTACCTGTTAGGCTCACTCCCTCGGGGGCACCTGGCATTGGTCACTGTCGGTAAACAGCATACTGGTCTGGATGGACCTTTGGCTGACCCAGTACGGCCATTCTTGTGTTCTTATGTTCTTAAAGCAATAGGACTTGAACCCAGGGTCTTTGGTTGACTCAGGCTCAGACCCGCCATCCCCATGTAGTTCTGAGACTCTGGGTGAAAGCTGGAATTTGTGTGTAGACAGAAGGGGGATTAGGCTTCAGATTGAGTTCGAACTCAGGACTTACACTACAGTGTAGACGTACCCACAGGAGCTCTAATTAGAGACCAGATAGTGCTGGGGATCAAAGATTTGCATCCCAGAAAAGGATTGCTGGAGGATATTAATCTCAAGCTAGAGAAGGCAATCAGCATCTGCCAAGTAACAGAGACTACCCAGACCATCCTGAAGCTGTTGGAGGGAAAGCAAGGCACTGAAATTGTGAACAGGAAAAGAAATCCTCAGAGAAAGGAGAAGAGACGGAACAGAAATCCCAGGGAGAAATCTGAGAAATATAATCAGAAAGAGTATACAGAAGACAGCATAAAGAGCTGTATATATGTATATGCAAGGAGCCTGCCTTAGCAATGCTGGCCACTGACCAGGCGCCATCCGAGGTAAGCCTGTGCACCAATCCCAAGCCCCAACCCTCTACCCCAGCCCGGAGCCCCTCCCAAACCTGGATCTCCCTCTTGCACCCCACACCCCACATCCTCAGCCCCACCCCAGCTGAAGCCTGCACACCCAGCTGGAGCCCTCAACTCCCTGCACCCTAACTTCCTGCCCCAACCCAGAGCCCCCTCCCACACTCTGAACCCCTCACCCAGGTCCACCCCAGACCCCGCATCCCAGCCCAGAGCCCATATCACCTCCCACATCCCATCCCTGTGCCTCAACCTGCACTCTGAATCCCTCGGCCTGCTCCAGCCTGGAGCTCCCTCCTACACCCCACACCCCTCATCCCTGGCCCCCTTTCACGCCCCCAGCCCAGAGTCTATACCCCCTCCCGCACCCCACACCTCTGCCTCAACCTGCAGCCCCCTTCTACACTCCAAATCCTTTGGCCCCACCCCTTAGCCTGGAGACCCCTCCTGTACCCCAAACGCCTCATCCACAGCCCCACCCCAGAGCCACACCACTAGTTGGAGCCCCCTCCTGCAGTCTGAACCCCTCATTTCTGTCCCCACCCCAGAGCCTGCTTCCCCAGTTAGAGCCCTCACCCTCTTCCATGAGCCAACCCCCTCCCTCAGCCCAGTGAAAATGAGTGAGGGTGGGGGAGAGTGAGCTACCAAAGGAGGGGGACTGCAGTGAACAGGAGGTGGAGCCTCAGGGAAGGAGCAGTGGTGGAGCCTCAGCTAAGGGGTGGGACTACAGTGTTCAGTTTTGTGTGATTAGAAAATTGGCAACCCTGTCAACCCCATGGCTCCATCCCAGGCCTTATCCCCACCCAGGAGCGGCTTCAGGCACCTGTGCAGCAAGCTCCCCACCCAGGAGCGGCTTCAGGCAAGCGTGCCGATTGCCGTGAGGGCAGCAGTCAGGCAACGTTCAGCGGCATGCCTGCAGGAGGTCCGCCAGTCCCATGGCCTCAGCGGCAATATAGCGGCAGGTATGTCGAAGGCACGGGACCGGTAGATCACCTGCATCCGTGGCCCCAGCGGACCACCTGCAGGGATGCCGCCGAAGGCCGCCTGACTGCCCTGCTTGGGGCAGCAAAAAACGTAGAGCCACCCCTGCCCCCTCCAACCCCCTATTCCCAATCCGCC